>NC_081292.1:2741000-3069500 GCF_030435805.1 Mustela lutreola | reverse complement strand
GGTACTTTTTCGTCAGCACTGAGCACTTCCGAGGCTGCCTAGGCCTGGGTGACAAGACCGCAAGCAGACCTGTCCCGTGTCATCCACTCCACGGAGCATTTCTCTAGAACCTTCTATCCACGTCTGATTCACTTCCTGATTCTCCTAGTCCATGTGCTTTCTGGGGGCCTGCTATTGCCACGCACTGAAACCCACACCACCTCCCTTTTCTAACAGAACATCCCAGTCCCCTGAACAGGGTTTACCTTCACGCCGAGGCTCAGTCGTACCAAGTGAGGAGGACTAGCAGTTCACCTTTTCGATCTAAGGAAGGAGCTGTGTGTGTGGAACATTCAATGGCAGGTGATGGGACTTCGTGCTCGTGAACCAGAGCCCACCGCGCCAGCACACTCTGACGGGAGGGGTCAGATCTTCCCATGCGGGTGACCAAGCACATACTCCGGGGGCCAGATCTCAGGGGCAGCTGGACTGCACAGCACAGGTTAGAGAAACTCCCGGTAGGTCACTCCACGCGGTGCATCTCGGGGCTGGGTGATGACCCAGCCTTGGGCACACAAGTAAGAGTGTTTGGAAGTAAACCTGGAAGCCCGGGGAGGCAGATGCTTTATCTCCACAGCTCCGCCACATGGTGGCTCCAGCCTCTCTCCTGTCCTGGAAACTTCTTTACACGTTTAGAGAAATCTGCTTGTATTTTACTCAAACTTCTGCTAATGGAAATCTTAATGAAATGACTTAAACTACTCTCCCTAAAAGATTAGGGAATATTTCTAGCAGGCTTTAAACGTATTTCGAATAACCGTAAGCCAGCTCTTTAAAGAGAGTTTCAGGCACTTCCCCTACAACACACGTAGGAAAAAAAAAATCCTACGCAAGTATCCTGTGACCATGGAAACGTATCAGCACACACTAGGAGTACAAACATGTAGCGAAGGACAGCTTACACACGCTAGCAGCACGCACACCGGTTTCTGGAGAGCACAGAGCCTGGGGAGCGTCGCACTGGGCTGTGCACGACAGCTTCCAGCCATCTGGGCCAAAATGTTCGCTTTACTTAAAGAACGGATTCATGTGTTCCAGGTTATGAAGGTGAGTGAGAGTGGGTATCATATACACAAAGCGATGCCCCCGTCCATCCTGGCAAGAACTCGACCGCTGCTTACCGGGCCCTGGAGGCTTCCGTCCTCCCTGTCAATACTGCCTCGAGAGAGCCGGACGTCGGGTTTCTAAAGCAGAGGAAACAAAACCAGACAGTTTCATTCCTGGTTGGAGAATCACAGACATATTCTGTATTTGGTTCCTTTCGCAAACAACATCATTGTCCCCTGAATAAGCACAGTTGAAAGTTCCCCAGTTTCAGAAAAATCCTCCAACCCCGTGATGCCAAACCCAGGTTAGTCATCCTGGCAAAGCCACATGTGCAGAGCGAAGAGGAGGGCTCTGCGGCCGCACGCAGCCCGGGAAAGCCTGTCTTCTCCGCTCCTCCTAGCGCCGCACGGGGTTTCTCCTGGACAGAGAGACCTCCGCCCCGGGCGCCGCTTCCTGGCAGAGCGGGGCTCGTCTGTCCTCACAGCGGAGTCCAGTCACGCCCACTTCCTTTCCCCGCCCACCGCAGCTACGATTCAGAAACCGCGCGGATAAAGCTGGATCTACCACGAATAAGAGTACGTGAATTTCACGAACCCCCCAACAGAGCAAGGTGGTTACATGCCGTTATGGTATAGCGTGTGTTAGGTCCACTCCTCCTGAAGCCCAGGATGTGTGGTGGCCTCCCGCCCGCCCGACACCTGCTCCATGGCCACGCAGACTCCTGCCTCCCCTTTGCCCATGTGCTCGGGCCCCAGACCCCTTCTTGGGGGGCACTTCCCAAGGCCTCTCCAGACAGGATGGCTCCTTTCTTGGTCTCTGCCAGTCTGCTGAATCTTACAGAGATCCTCTCTGTGGCAGGAATCCCGCAGTAATCACTTCCCCCATTCGACAGAACGTCTCCATGTCTGATCTGTCCTGTCCACCCTACACCTGCAAGGGCCCGGCACTGAGCACAGAGGACAGAACCCATAAGCGTTGGTGTGTGGCAGTGTAGTGGGGTGGGGGGAAGTGCTGAGAAAGAAATGAGCTTTATCTGCCTTCTTACAAACGTCTGTTTACAGAAATGAAGACATGCCATAGAATTTTCTATCCTTTATGTAACATTATATAGTGGAAATTGGTCAAACCAGGTTAATAAGCTGCAGTACCCGCCCCCCCCCCCCAACGTGAGGGTTGTCACACACGGAAATGGACAGTGAGGTGAACAGGCTCTGGCGTCAGGCAGCCTGGGGGTGGCTCAGGCTCCGGCCCTTTCAAAGCGAAGTGACCTGGGCCTTAGTTTTTTCCGCTTCGAAACAGCGCAGTCGTGGTAGCCGCTGCCTGGGCCCCACGGGAGGATTAGACGAATGAATACTACAGACCAAGCAGGCACCGCAGAGAGAGTCTGTCTGCTGAATGCCATGGCCCTTTTCAACATTTTGACTGTGTAACTAGGTTGTGGATGCAGACCTCTGTGCGGCAATGTTTGACGACGTCCCTGACTATTTCCCTAGCACAGGTTTCTAAGGATGGAATTTCTGAGTCAGAGGGTTCGAGCATCTGACAAATCCCGGCTCGAGCTGCCCAGCGGGCGCGCTGTCTGGCGTTACCGCTGTCCAGAGGCTCCCTCCGGGCCTGCACCGCTGCACTGCCATTGAAAACAGTTCAAGAAACAAAATACTGTCTAGATCTGTGCTCCGTTCCTCCACATTAGAACACTTCTGCTTCTTCACACCGGATGCCAGGCCCCGGGAGGACGGAGGCTATGGGCTGCCGGCTTCCCCCACTCTCTCTGTGACCGGGTAGGAACAGGACACGCAGTGGGGAGGAAATGCAGTCCCTACACGACTGACCGTGAACAGGGGCCATGCCCCTTGGACAAGGCATCCAACCTCTCCAAACCCATCATTTCTCAGCTGGAAAAGGCGTAGTCGCCTCGTACAGTGACTATAAAGATTAAGTACGTGCTTGGGACAGTCACGTGCGTACCGGACATTCAGTAAGGACTTGCTCAAGGAATGCCTCAGTCAAAATGCAAGGGAGAGAAGATGTTTCACAGACGAGGAACTCCCGGCTCAGAAGGCAGAACTACAGGCACACGGCGGGGCTACAGCGCGGGGCTCCTGCCGCCGAGGGAAAGCAGGTATCGCAGAAGATGGTCTGTGCGGTCTCCGGGCGGTGATCCAAGCTGTGT
Organism: Mustela lutreola; assembly: GCF_030435805.1. NCBI lineage: Eukaryota > Metazoa > Chordata > Mammalia > Carnivora > Mustelidae > Mustela > Mustela lutreola. The sequence continues at coordinate 3,066,241 of NC_081292.1, read as the reverse complement.
CTACACCACGCTCTGGCGGATTAAGCCTGCAGCAGCGTTAGGTCTGAAACACCATGTACATACTTGCAGTCAAATGCTCTACCACTGAGCTATACCCCCCACCATGTACATACTTGAATTATAAGATACTTTGTTGCTGTTGGTATGTTGCTAAAACATACCAACCACATCACTGCCCGCCCCTTCCTCTCACAGTCTCTCCACAGCCTGTGACGCTGACGGCATCTCACCCACAGATGCTGCCTCCAAAGCCGGCGTCTGTCCTCTCAAACCTGGCTGCCGCCGTGCCGACTCGGGCCATGGAATGTTCTAGATCCTCTGTTGTCTTTCCCCGTCTTCATAGCCTCCATCTCTGGGAAGCGCGTTCTCTGCTCCTCCCTGTGTGGCACCTCCTCAGCCGTGAGTTTGAGCCAGAGATTTTGGCAGTGCGGTCCCGCGTCCTGACTCCGCTTAGGGCTCTGGTTCTCCTGCTGCTGGCCCCATGTCTGCAGGGACGCCCTCCGTGGACGTCCTGAGCCCCTCCACCATCCACGGGGGTGATCCCCTTCCTCCAAACTCCTGACTCTGTTCACATTTTGGCCTCTTGCCATGAACCACAAATTCTTCACGACATCTAGGACGATGCGTCCTTTCCAGAAGGTTTTCAGCTTGCTCACCCAGCTCCGTCGGAGGACTCCCTACCCATGGCCGCTATCACCGTCTTAAATAAGACGACTTGACCGTGGACGCTACTCCTTGATCTCCTGGCCACAGATCCGCCTAAACCTCCGCGGCTGTCCCCATCAGAGCTCCTGGTGACCAGGTACACTGCCGGTGAGCGGTCCTATTTCAAAACGAATCTTTTCTTCCGGGCAGGAGGTCTCAAGAGTGCGCTTAAAACATTCAGTGAGTCCTGCTGTAAGCAGACAGCAGTTGCGCAGCCTCTCCCGCTCCATTGATAGAGCTCAGGCAGAAAGATTCCACATGATTCTGCAGGGCCTAGGACTTCCAGAATGGCCCGTGGGCACCGGCCTCATCTTACCCTCACTAGCTGCGGGAGCCCCTAACAAGGGGTCAGCCTGTCCTTTGAGGCTTTAAAGCCAGCCACCGACTTCTCTCCAGCTGCCGATGTCCTAGATGGCGTCTCCTCCCCGTACAAGGGACACCTGTTCATCTACACGGGACACCTGTTGCTGGGCGCAGCGCCTTCGTGAGTTACCTGAGCTCGATCTTCTGGAGAACCACGGCGGCTCTGACGTCGGCACTGCCGTTCGGTCCTGCACGGGGACGGTCTGGAGACGACCCCTTCCCTGCAGCCTCAGGGACCGCCGCCGGCTTCCGGCTGCTCTCCCGAGGCTTCCTCACCTCTCCCAGCCGACCCGGAACTGAAGAGCGCGCAGGCCTTGCTCTGGGTGAGGCTCTGGCTCGAGAGAAAGCGGTTCCCGCTGGGATCTTCTATCCAGACCAGAACCACGCTCTCCACGTCGGCAAGAAGGCCGTTTCGCTTTCTTACCAGCTGTGTATCCCGGAGAAGCTCGTGTGATTTCCTTCCAGAACTTCTTGCGTTCACGATGTCGCTGTGGGTGCAGGAGGCCTCGCCTTCCGCCTGTCTGGGTCCCCATCGGCCTTCTCACGACGCTTGATCGTTTCTAGCTTTCCGATTTAAAGTGGGATGTGGGACTTTTCCTCTCACCTCAACAGAGGGGTGCCTGTGGGGTTATTAACTGCCTAATCTCCGTGTTGTTGTGTCAGGGAACAGGGCTATCCGAGGAGAGGGCGAGAGAGATGCGGGGCTGGCCGGTCGCGGAGCGGCCGCACAGAGACCGTGTTTACGAAGTTCTCCAGCTCCTGTGGGCACGGCTCATGCGCGGCAACTACACTTGTACTCAAAGACCACAGATTGGGGATCATCCCAGAAATCTAGTGACGATGAGAACGTCTAAAGCACCATGAGAACCACCACCATATGACACGAGACATGAAGAGAGCAAATGCTGTGGGGAAAATGGCACCAACAGACTTGCTCAGCGCAGGGTTTGCCACAAACTTTCAGCACGGAAAGAACACAACGTCTGTGATAAAATGAGGAACAGCCGTAGCTGTCTGAGGCAACGTGAGGTGTGTCGTCAGGTAACAGCTAGTTAGCGAGTACTTGTAACTGTAGGAATATATATATATATATATATATATATATATATTTAAAGATATAATTTATTTATTTGACAGACAGAGATCACGAGTGGGCAAAGAGGCAGGCAGAGGGAGAGGAGGAAGCAGGCTCCCCGCGGAGCAGAGAGCCCGATGCGGGGCTCGATCCCAGGACCCCGAGATCATGACCTGAGCCGAAGGCAGAGGCTTTAACCCACTGAGCCACCCAGGTGCTCCAGAAATAGATATTTTTAAAAGTTTGTTTGTTTATTTAAGGAAGCTCTACACTCAATGTGGGGCTTAACCCCATGACCCAGAGATCAAGTACGTTCTTCTGAATGAGTCAGCCAGGCACCCTGAACTGGAGGAAGTACTTTACTTTTTTACTTAAACAAAAGCAAATGACATTTACCGTCACAGAATTAGGTGCTGTGTTGCGTGCATTCACATGAATTATCTATTTCCACAGAAACAATATGAGATGACTTATTTTTCCGACTCACAGTAACTCCCTCATGTTAAAACTTTCCCCAGGACAGGACTTCGATTTTAAAATGAGAAAGCCTGTCTCTATAAAGTCCACTTGTGTGCTGGGAGCAGAAATATCTAAGCCTTTTCCTCACATGGACGACACAGCCTGAGAGACGAGTGCCAGCTCGGGGGACTCAGGGAGCCAGACTCAGCCCGTCTGAGAGAAGCGAATCCGTTACTGGTGCCGCTCCTGGTGAAACAAAACCTTCCTGTTCCCTCTTACAATATTCTAGATTTGGAGATAGCAATATGAGAAGAGGAAACTGATACCGAAATCTTACCCAAATAGAGCACAAATGGCGAGAATGTCTGAGGCTGCCGGGGGCGGGCCCCCACCCCCCCATTAGGCAGGCCCTCTCCCTCCCTTCCTTAGCTCAGGTATAACGTGCACAGCCAAGTGCACAAATCCCGCGTGTACGAGCTCCGTGCACTCTTAGAGATGCGTGCGCCCACTCAACACCGCGGACGCCTGCAGCGGGCTTGAGCTGAGACCCGACTCCGCCGCAGGAGGGGACCGATCCGGCCGCACCCCAGAGAGCTCACACGAGTGAACTGCGTCATGTGCACGGCCCTGTGCCTTGTGTGTCTGGTGGACATTATCTCTGTGAGCCCCTCCCTGCGGATGTGTGTTGGGGTTTTCCCAGTTTCACTGTCGTGCGGTAGCCACTGTGTCACTGATCGAGTCTGTGGGAACGGGCAGGTGGGTTATTTCCAGCTCCTGGTACCGAAGAACAGCAGCGCTGTGAGCTCTGTGTTGTGTGGCATGTGCACCACGTCGCCGTGGGCAGCTGGTGAGGGCTGAAGGCTCTGTTTCAGGTTCTGGGGACATGGCAGCCCACAGTCGCGGTGTGGGCTCTACGCTCACGGCCATTCCTCTAGAAACTTCAAACGTGAGGCTTTCCAAAGTCCCTTCTCCTTCAATGTGGCCGATGCAAGGAACACAGGAGGGATGCGGCCTGGCTCAGGAGAAGCGGGCCAGAGGCGGTCTTGTGACCCTGTCCTTGCCGCCCCCCCCCCCCCCCCCCACGAGTGCCCTGTCCTGGCACTCATCATCATTCAGACTGACTGGGTCTGTGTGACAGGAGAAACAGCTTAAACACTCATTTCCTTTTCCAGACCACACTGCAGGCTTTACATAGAGAGGACTTTCTCACGTTAACATTAAATCCTGTCTTGCGGGGCGCCTGGGTGGCTCAGTGGGTTAAGCCGCTGCCTTCGGCTCGGGTTGTGATCTCAGGGTCCTGGGATGGAGCCCCGCATCCGGCTCTCTGCTTGGCGGGGAGCCTGCTTCCTCCTCTCTCTCTGCCTGCCTCTCTGCCTACTGGTGATCTCTCTCTCTGTCAAAATAAATAAATAAAATCTTAAAAAAAAAAAAAATTCTGTCTTGCGCACCGTGCCACGTTCGACTACTGTGCACACTGGAAGGAAGATAAATGGGGACCCAAGTCTGTCTGGCAGCAGGGCCCGATGCGAAGGCATATGCTCTGAACAGACTGAGGGGCCAGCCGGTGTGGGACAGCCCATGAGGCGGGGGGCTCGCTGGCACACAGCCATCTCAGAGAGTTCACGAGCGGGTCGGGGAGCGGGTCCAGCACAAGGAACAAGAGCCGTAGGTCAGAGCCGTGTGGCCTTGGGCAAGCGCGAGCATGGGGACACGTGGGGACGTACCGACTCCCCAGAGCACTCAAGAAAAGGTAGCCGCCGGAACTAAGAGCAGTCCCCACACTCAGTGCTGAGTCCTAACAATGGGAGGTTAGATCGACAGCAGCTGAGTCTCAACTACTAGAAAAAATCTGGACAATATTTCTGACAAAGTAACTTGGAAGATAATTTTCCCAACAAATCTACAGGCCCTCTGGCAGGGTGCAGAAGCTTACCCTGTGGAAGGGAGCGGTGGTGATATGCCCAGCGTGGCCTGAGGACTACTGAGCGTCAGGGACAGTGTGTCACCAGGTCATAATGAGACAAACAGAAGGCAAGCATCTTTAGAAAGTTCTAGAGCAACTTGAAATAGTAATTCTTAGGCCTGGTGGAGTTCATAAAAACAATCTGGCTCATATTTCACATATGTTTAAAAAAAATTTCTTAAAAAAAAAAAAAAAAACTTTTTTCTACTAATTGCCCCTTGTTTTACGAGGATATCACGTCTACAGTGGTTTAGGAAAAAACCCAGAAACTCACCCTTCCTCACTGACAGGCTGCCTCTTGCCCCCAGACTCCACATCCTGGGAGTACGTGCAGGTCCGGCCAAAGCAGAGGCCTTGCTGCCTAGCTGCTAAAAATAAGCCTCTGATGGGAGCTCTTCTACCAGCAAAAAGGAATTATGGCTTATGTGTAACAACCAGCAAATCTAATAGAAGCGATGCTTCCTTGCAGAACCCCTGAAAGCGGCTCACTCTCTCACTGAGTCTGTTATGTTAGTTTTCGGTCCGGAGCAGCTGGAGGGCACTCCGGGACGGTCTTTGGGAACTCTGCAGGATGCAGGATAGGATCTAGGAGTTTGGAGTCTCAGCAGCGCAGCTCACACGGGCGCTGGAGAACAAGCTGGGAGGCAGAGACGGCCCTTGGAGGAAGAACCGTGAGTTCCCTCCTTGCCCACCTGAGTACGAGCTATGCATCCTAATCCTCGACCCAGCCCCGGGAGAACCTACTACCTGCGCTCTCTAGAGAAGGTAACTATGCTACAGATGAGCAGATTACTAAATGCAAGCAGAGAGATTAAACAATTTTTAAGGGGTCGTTAATAACTAGGATTTTTAATTCTCATTTGGCTGACTCTGGAGTCTGGATTCTTTCTAGTAACGCCTTCCTGAAAACGAGAGTCCAAGCCAGGAGTAATCACGCGGAGTGCCGACACGCAGTGTGCTCACTGTTTTCCTGCTACCTCCCACGTGCTGGCCCCTGGCTCCCCCAACCTGCCATGGCCTAAGGCGTCCTGTGTTGTCTGTCCCTCTCCGTGCGCCGTGGTCGTCCTTCTGTGCTCAGGTGTCCTTGGGCCCATGTGCTAGGCATGCTGGCTTCCTGGAATGTCTTCCCCAGATGTCCCTGGACTGACCCTTGCTGGGTCCTCCAGCTACTCAGCCCTCCCCAAAGGCTGCATGTGCTGGGCCTCCCCTCCCGTGCCCAGACCTCTCTGTCACAGTCGGGGCTCTGCCTGGTACTCCCGCTCGGAGGAGGCCCCCGTCTCAAGTACACACTTGCCCTCAGACCTACCACCTACAAGGCCTACCTTGCGAACACCCGAATTAAGGACAGGGTCGGGACTATCTGACCGCCCTGTGACCCCGGTACCGATTTGATCTTGAAGCCACAACGACAACAGGGAAGTCATTCTCACTTACGGAGAGCAATACTAAATTCTAATGGGAAACAGTGACACACGCCACGACCTTAAAAGAATGACCAATTATGCCTTAAGTAGGGACTGACTCTGGAATGAGGGATTGGCCCAATCCCAAGCAAAATGTCACACATTATTCATCATGTCAATGTCCTCACGAGTTATTCTTAAAAAACAAACAAAAAACCCCTCCCCAAACCCTAAAATACCTAACAGAAAAGGTATTACAGACAACATCTTTAAAAATGAAAGCAGGTGAGGACCTATTCAGTATGAAAGTCTGCGAGAGAAACTTCAGAATAGGAACACGATGTTACGAGGTATGTACGAACACTGAAAATGAAGAAAGGAAATGCTTTTTAAAAAGTCACAAGTAGATCACTTATGCCTCAAAATGGGGCAAAAAGCAACAGAAAATCCGAGGAAATCCGAGTTCATGTGCTGGATACTGGAAAACAGAAGAGCAGGGTCTAGAAATCACCAGCATATGCGCAGAGAGCACACAACCATCGTGCTCAGTGAAGGCGACTGCACTAGAGCCAGGCAGGCATCCGGCAGGGAAGGGAGACGCGCACTTAAAAAACACGGTGAGCAGTAAAGGAGGCCGGGACAAACCCTGGGCAAGGTCCTGAGCTCCGGAGACATGCCCACTGGGGACGCCACAGTGCCCAGGCCATCCCGCAGGCAAGGTGCGGCGCGCACCAGAGCCCCGGGGGCCCCTCCACGCAGCTTCGCGAACAGACTTCGAACACCATCTGCAAGCTGTGTGGGGGCTTGGAAACGTCCTGTGCGTGGGCGTGGGGTCCCCGGACTCACACATTTACCGAAGGCACCGAACCATACCCGATCCAGGCCTGTTCGTGCACTGCACGGAAACCATGTCCACGACAAGAGAAAGCCCCCCAGCGAGCCATCCGGGCCCCAAAACCACTCAGAAGACGGGGTCGGCACTGAGCTCAGGAGCTGCGTCCCACGGCTCTGGTCCGTGAGAGCGGGTGGGGATTTCTGAGAACAGTCTCCTGACCCACGCCGTTAGTCAGGCTCATCCTCTGCCAGTGGTCCTCCCTGGACTTGTCTTCCCTGCAGATTCCAATGGCTCCTTCAGCCGTGGCTCGACCGATCTGGCCACTGGCACCGCCCTTGACCCCTTGCTGCGTGCAGTACCCCAGCAGATGAGCAGTGCAGGCCGGTCGGCCGCGGCTTGGAGACAGCGCTCGGGTCACGCGTAGTCGGTCTTACACAAGGCGACGGTATTCAGATACCTCAGATCCGGTCTGGAGAATCGGGAAATACCGACTTTCGAAATCCCACGTCTGTGCAGGCAACAGGCTGTCTGGACGAATGTCCGAGAGGGGCCAGAGGCCAGGCGTTTGGGCGGTCCAGAGCGGCTCCGGGCCAACCTGTCAGACTCCTGTGGGGACAAGCACCTCCGTCCGCAGCTTGCCCTGCGTTGCCGTCAGCTTCGATTTCAGTCACGGAGACTCTCGAGAGTTTGAAACTTCTGTTCAAAAGGCAGTCCCTCAGAGTGGCTGGCCACACTTCAGACCCTGCTGTGGGGAGGACGCGAGTACCCCCGCACGATGCTGCCTCGCACCTCGAGGGCGCGGATGGTGCGGCAGCCAGGACGGACCCTGCGCAGGTCCCCAGGCTGCTCTGGGCTCTGTCACACGCTAGCTGGGCGACGGCGGGAATCCTCTCTGTCCTGCAGTGAGGGTGACACGGACTGGGCACACTCCTTTTTATCCTTGTCTCCAAAATTTACAGAGCACCAGTGATCAAAAATTTAATTTAGTTTAGTTTAATTTTTATTTGATCTTGCATTTGAAGCCAGTGACTCTCATGGCAGAACGCAGCCGAGCTGAGGTGACGTCTGCATTTACACCCGTGCATATGAGCGTTCGTGCTTTGCTGCAGGAACACCGCCGCTCTTCCTCTGGGACGCTCCTAGAACATGACCTCGCCTGTGGCGTGCACACCACACTAGGCCGGTTTTCTAAAGTAAAAAAAATATTGAATTCTGAAGCAAAAAACCTTCAAGAATTGCGGGTATAGAACTCCCGACCCCTCTCCTCCTTGTGGGGTGGCCGTGCGGACAAGCTGACTTCACTTATGACAAATACGTCGGACAGTGACCGGCACCGTGGCAGACGTCAGCTAGGATTGAGGTGTTCAGATGTGAGCAGGTGTGTGCCGAGGACGCGAGCACTAGTCCTGCCTGGCGGTCACGGAGCGGGGGGCACCTGTGCCGTCTGCAGGCCTCTTGGCATGCTGCACGCTCCCGTGTGCAGAGCCCAGAGGCTTGTGCACTGAGCCCAGCACACTCTGTGGAGGCCACTGGCCTCCCTGAGAGTGAAAACAGGCTTCCCCGAGCCTGCGTGGTTAATTCTCCACAATTAAAAAAAAAAAAATGAGAGCCACACACACAGGATGAAATCAGGGTCGCACGTTGATGAACGGTGCAGGTCAAAACTGCTGCGGCCTAACGCCGTTCACTGCTGCTTTCAGTGTGTCCGTGCCTGGAAGGCTGTGCGCGATCTGAGAACCGTCCCCCACCCTTGCTCTGGTCCCTCAGTGCACAGCTGGACACAGACGCGTCCTCGGGGAAGTTTACTGAACCAAAGCATAGGCGAGCAGCTGTGGATGACCCAAGGAAAGGTAATGATTCCTGAAATTGTGGCAACGGTGGGTGTCCCGGCTCTGTCCCGTCATCCTTCTCAGGCCACTCCAGGAAGACTGATCTAGTCATGCGGGCTGACGGGGGCGTGCGCTCTGAGGCTGAGGGCGCAGGAGTCCAAAGGGCCCTCGTGTCAGGCGACACATAGAGACCGCTCTGCCTCACCACTTCCTCTGCTGCAGGAGACTTCAGAGCAGGTGTGGACGGGGGCCGCCAGATGCGCGTGGGGGAGGCGCCTGTCGGACCACAGGACAGGGAATGCTGTGAAAGAGGGCTTGGTGCCCGGACGCCTGGCTCCACGTGCTGCAGGAACGAGATGCCAGCGGACACTTGTGGGGGAGCTGCTTCTGCGACAGCCACAGAGATGTCACACCTCTGAGCCTGTGATGCGCCGACTCAAATCTTAGAAATCTGGCCAGAAAAAAATCCCAGAAAAGCCAATAACCTAGGATCACGTGTGTTTGGGACCGGATGGAAAAGGCTGTGTCCTGTTCTGAAAAAGACCAGCTTTGCCCATCATCTGTAGTATGCAGACGCTGGCAGAACTCCCCAAGCGGAAGACGCCCCAATCACTAGGAACACAATTACCAGAAACCTCTCCTCCTTTTCCAGCCAGCGCTGATCTTCCTCCATCTCCTGCTGCTGCCGGATCAGCCGCTCCTCCATCAGGTGGGTCGGCAACACCTGCCCGATCCCGCGCAGGTCCAGCGCCGCCGAGTCCTGGGGGGCAGATGATAAAAGAGTGCATCATTCTCAGGCTACCTCAGATGCCCTTACTGTTTCCTGTGCTTTTCCAAAAACAAACAAACAAACAAACAAACAAACAAAAAACTGAACAGCAAAACAGCAAGCGTGGTGGAAACAGGGTCTCTCAGACCTGCTCAGCGGAGCGACTCGCCCGAAGGCTGCGAGAGAGCCGCGGCCAAGCACCTCTAACAAGTCCGAGTCCCTCGGCTCACAGCTCCACTTGTGGGATTTATTCTCGAGAAAGAATCCAGGGCCCCTGGGTGGCTCGGTGGGCTAAGCAGCTGACTTTGGACTGTGCTGTGGTCTCGGGGTCCTGGGATCCAGCCCCGCATCAGGCCCCCACTGGTGTGCATGCATTCTCTCTCTCTCTCTAAAAAGAATGGATGCAAATCTTTAAAAAGAAAGAAGGGATCCCAGGTCTGTGCGGAGAAGGCACCGCCAGCTGCCGTGAAGAACTGAACACAGTCTGGGCCAGAACAGAAGGAAGATTAAGCTCAGCCCACACACGCCACGGAGCACAGAGCAAGTGTCAGATGTGCTCACCCCAAGGTCAAGGGCATGGGTGGCAGACTACAGGTGCTCCGGGAGTCAAAGAAACAACATTAACGGCTACGGGAGGGGTTCTCGGTGCACCAGGCAAATCTGGTAGGGGTGAAAATGGCCCCCAGAGCGGGAGACTGTCCCCCTCTCCTTCCCGAGAACTGCTGCGCGCATGCGCTAACAATGTGCGGTCCCGTGCGCGGCCTTGCAGGCGGGTGGGCTGATGATGGTGGCGTCTCTGTTTCAGTAAAAAGGATTCACAGAACCGGGAACAATTCGAGATGTAGCGCCTTAATTTTAGAATTTGGTCATCAAAACGAGTAACTCCTAGGATTCAGAAATAAAAAATACTATAGGCAAAGCTTCATCAGCTAACAACAGAAGCCCAAAAACATGCAGGTTACCTCCACGCTGGGCTGCCACATTGATATCTCCTGCGCTCTGTGATTCCAGGAGTCCGTCTGGTCCAAGAGAGATGCCTGGCCCGGGTAGATGCTGCCAGCCATGGCCGTGACCCCATGGGATCCAGGATAGCCAGAGACCTGTGAATGTTGGGCAGCACAGTCATGCTTTCCACGTACAAGGGAGAGACTCAGATGACAGAGAACACCGCGCCAACAGGACAGTGGTGCCCACAGATGTCCACGTGTAGATCCCTGGAGCCTGTGGCTATGGGAGCTTACACGGCAGAGGGACTTCCCATGGGTGGTTATAACTTAGGTGCCTAGAGATGGGGAGGTGACCCTGGCTCATCGGCGTGGACCTAATGTGCGGCTTCCTTCCCCACGCAAGGGGGAGAAGGGGAGACAGGCTACTGCAGTGTGGCCGGAGGATAGGGCACTGCTGGTTTTGAAGGGGGAAGGGTCAAGGCCAAGGGACGCAGGGGCCTCTGGAAGGTGGTAAAGGCGAGGAAATGGATTCTCCACGAAAGAAAGGTGATCCACGGCGGCCGCGTAATTAAGTAGTGCAGATACACACTAGGAAGTCAGAAATCATTTACTTTGGAACTCTGCACCCGGGATGCCACAGCACCAGGGGCCACAAACGCGGCTCAGTGGGCGCTGCTCTAGAGCGCCCCCTGTCTAATGAACTCGGGCTGGCGAGAGACGCAGGCGGCGTGCTCCAGCCGTGATCATCGCGGCGGAGAAAGACGCTCAGAAGGTGCAGATGGAGAAATACTCTAAGGCAGCAGGAAATGAAAGCAGTTCCGTTGGGTGGCTTCCTCCCCCAGTCACGAGGGGCGGGGCAGAATCAGCAGTTTCCGTAACTCACTGGGCTCGTGCTGGGGTGCCAGGGTGCTTAGTTAATTCTTTAACAAGATAATGCACAGCCAGATCCAGGATTTCCAAACACCAACACATTCTTCAACAAAGACTTTGTGCACTTGTCCGGTCTCTAGGCACTGTTTATACCAAAACTGCACACTGACAATATATAATCAATAAACTTTCAAGTAAGACGTACAGATGATCCTCACAGTTTACTAGAATCAAAGTTTTCAATAAAAATTCTACTGAACATAAATGTCATATCACTACTGTTTTTGGTCAGAAGGGCTACACTACCCCCAGACAACTTTTAGGAACTTGCACAACAGAGACCGTTCAAGTATCCTGCGACAGCTTTCTATGGAACGCCAACCCTGTGAAAGGATCAATGAGCATTTCCGGCTAAGAAGGAGCACGAAAGCACCAGGCGACGTCCTGTAATCATTCTCAGTTACCAGATACGGAAACTTGGGGCCTGGGAGAGCGGAATCATTCCTCTGCCTGCTGAAAATACAGATGCTTCCATGCGGCCACTGAACCCTTACTCTGTTCTACACACTGTTCCGCGCACTTGAAGTAGTGACAAGCCACTGTCCTCACGGGCTTCTGCTCCGGAGGGGTGGGGCCAACAGCCGCACACGGATACGCATCAGAGCCCAGGTGGTGGAAGGGGCCCAGGCCAGTGAGCCCTGGGTGAGGGCTGAGGGCCCGTGGAGGCCTGCCTTCTGCTTTCTCTAAACACGTCTGGGGGCACAGAGATTCATGCCTCCTCCGGGCAAGTGGGGCTCAGAGCAGTGTCTCCCGTAACAGAGCTCTCAGTCATGCAGGTCACCTTGGGGAGCTTGTTCCCAGCGTGATGCCCCTGGGCCCCCTTCAGAACGCGTACAGTGGGGTCTGGAGGCCGCGGAGCAGGTGAAGGGCCTGCCGTGGACCCGACTGCAGCGTCTCTAGCGCAGAACGGCCTGCAAGCTCTCCTCAGGACCCTTAACCGCGAGGTGCTTGTCCATACCGATCTAAGAGGCCTGGATTTAAATCATAGCTGGGAGGCACGTAAAGGAATAAAAATGCTTTCATGTGACCCGCAGCGACCCCGTGAAGGAGGCACGGTAAGCCTGCTTCTCTTTTTGCTCCTTTTTCCTCCTCCAGTCAAAGGAGACGGCAGTTAAAGGAACTTTCAGCTCCTCCCTCTCAGGACAAGGGCCCAAGGACTCCCTGTGGCTTGTTTTCTGTCTCACTCACTCAATTAAGCGCTTCCCCCTCAAGGCTGGTTCTGGTCACCGAGTCAGCCGGTGACGAGCATCAGCTCAGGACACAAATGCGCGGCTTCACGAGAGCCACAGCCGACACAAATCACAAGCAGCGATTTATTTCCTGGAAGTGATCTGGCTGATTCTCCAAATAACATGACTATGGGGACACAATCCGTGGCATACACACACATGTACCTGACCACTCCTCAGCATTAGAAAGTTGTGACTTGCTGACACCCTCGTCAGGACGTCACCACAGATGTCACACCTGTACCAGCCGCTGAGCACACGAGAGGACACCCTGACGATCGCTTATCTCCAAGTCCAGAACACGCAACACCAACAGGTGGGACCAGTTGGAGCGCGGCTGGGGCAGCGGGCAACTGACAGGAGGGGAGGGGACCCTCCAGGGCCACAGACAAGCTCTGTCTTCGTGTGGTGTGGGGGACACGTGTGTACACGGCTGTCAGAACACGCGAGCATTTCCTCTAAGTAAATCATACCTCCAAAAAGCAAACATTCCCCTCAAAGCCAAAACATCACTGACTTTGCTTCTGGTCCTTCTTTCTCAAGGACGGTCGTGTCTAGTCTGATAAGATACCTGCCTGCAAGTCTGGCACCGTCCACACCTGGCCAATACGGCATCTTGTCTGATTTTTAAGGTAGATTTGAATGTTATTCTTGCCTTCCAGAAACACCACCCTGTTCATTACTGGCTCTTCGCCCCACATGTCTCCCAAACGGAGGACAGAAATGGGGCCGGGGGGGGCACCTGCCCGCGCTGCTTTAAGGCCAAGGGGCCGATGACACAGCCTCCACTTAGACGGTCACTAAGGTACATTACTCTCTTAGCTTTCTGCTTGCCAAATCACAGTCCTATCTACAGAAGGAAAGAACAGAATATCTCCAGGGTCCCTCCCCACCCGCAAGCCTGCAGAACAGAAGGCAAGGCCTTAGTCCGTAAGGACGAGCCTACCTGATAATGATTGGTCTGTACCATGTGCTGAGGACTGGGGTAAAATCCTTCGCTGGACCTTGGACTGGGGTAACCGGGTCTGCTGGGCTGTGAACACATCAACAGAGCATCACAGGAATGAGTACTTTGAAAATATTGTCCAATCTCTGTTTTACTGCAAATAACAGAAAAAGATACTTTTCTCTAAAAGACTTTAGCTGTAAAGAATGATAAAGAGCATCCAGGCACTTCGGTCGGGGACACAGTCTTTCCCACAAACGTCCGGGACGGCAGGGCACCCCCCCATCAAAACACGGCGCTGGACCCCTTCCCCACAACACACACACGGATTAACTCAAGATGGAGCAGGGAGCTGAGCGGAAGAGGCGAGGCTGTAAACTCGTGGAGAACGGGCACATCTCTGCAAGCCTGGGTGGGCGATGGTTTCATAGACAGGACCCCAAAAGCTCAGTCACTGAGAATGAGAATGAGAAAGGCACCCAAACTAAAAGTTTCTGTCCTACAAATGGCACCACCAAGACAGAGAGAGGCCACAGAATGGAGCAAAGTGTGTGCACGTCACGTGTGGGAGTCGTAATCAGAATATACAAAGCCTCTTGCAGCTCCACAGTAACACGACACACAGTCCACACCGACAGTGGGCAAGGACTTGAGCAGACAGGATGGCCAACAAGATGTGCAGCAGCTCGGGCACCCAGGAAGAGCCAATCGGGAGGCTTTCGGAGCAGTGAGCTCTGTGGGCTCTGCGGCTTCCTGGCGGTGGGACTGGGGACAAGCCAGGCAGCCAACTGGTTTCTGCTTCTATCAGCTGGGAGCTGAGCTACAGGGACCGGGAAGTTACCTCCAACCTAAAACCCTCCATCCGTTTGTGACCTACGTGAATTTAAGGTTCATACCAGAAGAATGGTTTAGTGTGAAATAGAAGTGAAGCCCACAAAATCTTCCAAGCCTGACAGACTCACTGGAGTGCAAACCCACTACTCTCCAGCCAAATGAAGACCAGACTAAAAGGAGATGGACTGAGGGGCTAGCAAGCCCAGAGGAGGCAAGAAACACCTCGGAGACCCCGTCTCTTCCAACGGACGCACACAGTCCTGGAGAAACACACGCCTGGTTGGAGTGAAGTCCTGAGCAAGTCTGCGTGTCCGAGAGGAGTCTCAGTGCCCAGTCTGCTCACACTGTCCCCGCCGCCCATCCTTGGAGTCTTCTGTGGCGATTTCCTGAACTCTTGTGGTTTCTGCCACCTGACATAGTGCCCTAGTCCCCTGCTCTGGGTGCGTCTCCGGCCCCGACTCGGATCGCAGCTGCCTCCATCGGCTTTTGCTCCGCTACCACAGACCTGCGCCATCTCCGAGGCTGGGAGCGCACCCCCATCCCTTGGGCCGACACTTGGGCAGCCCAGACACGGCTCACCCCAAACTCACCCAAATAGGACCATGGGTCCCCAGGACACCCGAAAACAGGCAAGGGACATCAAAGGGGTGTCATAGGCTTTACCCTGTGTTCTAGGGTGGCAATTTCCAAAGTATGTTCCATGAAACCAAGGGGACCACCTTCAGATTTTTATATATATATATATATTTTAAGATTTTATTTATTTATTTGACAGACAGAGATCACAAGCAGGCAGAGAGAGGCAGGCAGAGAGAGAGGGACAAGCAGGCTCCCTGCTGAGCAGAGAGCCCGATGTGGGGCTCGATCCCAGGACCCTGAGATCATGACCTGAGCCGAAGGCAGAGGCTTAACCCACTGAGCCCCCCAGGCGCCCCTCAGCATAGTTTCTCACTGAAGCCCCTGGAAGAGCAACTCCTGTGTATACTGACAGATGACATTACTTTGTCTTGTTTGAGCTTTACCAAGACTTTTTGTGGTTCTAGACAATCGCATCACACGAGCTCCATCGTGGCTGTGGGCTGGGCATCTGTCCTGTGTCCCTGCACCCGGCCACCTCAGCAGTCCTGTGCGGTGATCCCACCTGTGCGCCTCCCATGGGCGTGCACAGCGTCTTAGCTTCTCATGCACTGAGCAGGCTCCGGGCAGAACTGGATTCTGAATTTACAAAGTCATCTTACTTCCTGTGTATTTCACTGGAGGGCCAGTGTGGGACATCACGAAACGCTTCTTACAGAAGTGCAGTGCCGCTGCTGTCAGGGCTGAGAAATGCTTCTGAGGTAGCCACTCTGAAACCCTTTATTTTCAGAACTCCCTTTGTATTTTCAAAAATGACTGAGGACTCCAAGGGCTTTTGCTTGGCTGCAACAGATCTACCAATATTTACATCATTAAAATGAAAACAGACACTTAAAAGTAACAAACTAATTACACGTTAAAAACAATCAGTGAGCAGAGTGGCACGCGTCCCACGTGTATGGAAATTCCTCAGGCCTAGCAGAAGGCCGCCAGCTCTCCCACCGGCTTCCGCACGGCCTGCCGTGCGGCCTCGCTGCAGCACACAGAGAGAATCCAGCCCCACACAGCCGTGCAGCGGAGGGGATGGGAGTGTGAGGAGTCGATGAGCAGCTTCCGGGCACAGATGTGGCCACTGTTTCTGACATTACGCTCCAACTCAGAAAGTGGTGGTATCTCAAAGGTGACTTGCAGTGTGGAATCTGAAAACCCTGTCGTCATCTGTGATGTTTAGATCCGTTACTCTGTCCTGTACCATGAATGGACCTTCCACACGCGGTGATTCTGTGATGTCCCGCAGCGATCATCTGAAAACGCGAGCTGCCGAGGTACGCAGACCTTCGCCGCGCCGACCCGTGTCAGTAGACGCATGGAAAAGTCACATCTGTTGATCTCACTCCGAACTCATCAGAGAAGTCTCAGAGTGGGGGAGCTGTCAAGGTCATGGTGATGGATATTTTTCAAAATTCTCAGTTTTGCTTGAAAACTCAAATTTTATCACCGGCAACAAGGCATCAGTTGTTCTCGATGACAGTCTCACTTCTTTCTTGAGAAAACATCTACCAAATGCACAACTCTGCACAATCAGTGTCTGCCCACTCTACTTTGGAGAAAAACTGGTTCTCCATGAGAAACACGGCTACCTCCACACCTCAGCTGCCTAGCACGGTCTTTCCGGTACTTGCTGCTCCTCCCACATTACAGCGCTTCATCGAGGTCACTCTTCGGCACCCAGGCGTCTCCTTCCTGCGTGAGCACGGTGGTGCAGAGCGCCGTGCCGACCAGCCCGGCGTGGCCCTGCTGCCCAGGCGTGTGCCACGGTGACTGCGGCTTCGTCCACCGTGCCGTCTGCAACAGGACTGCAAATGTCAGCAGAAGGGACGAGACCCATGACGCGTGGACATGATTATGAAACGGATTTTGCTCTCACGGCCCTCGAGATGGAACTGGAGACCCAGAGGTCCAAGGAACACATTTCTTTGAAAAGTGCTGAAAAGGATATTTTTAGCCAGAGGCTCTCCACTGATCTGCTGGGGGATGTGCAGGACAGCTTGCAGCAATGAAGTGACCCAGGCTGCGCTGCTCCTGGGCAAACTTCTCTGGAGACTGTCATGTGGGAAAAAATTGGTTTTGAGTACTGAAGAAGAAATCGGGAACATATTTTTAATAATTAGCATGGTAGTTATAATGCTTTTGCCATTAAGTCTTATAACTAAGATTTTACTTTTTTTTTTTTTTTTTTAAGATTTTATTTATTTGAGAAACAGAGAGCGAGCGCACAAGCAGCGGGAGTGGCAGAGGGAGGAGCAGGGCCCCGCTGAGCGCAGCATTCCACGTGGGGCTCCGTCCCAGAACCCTGGGATCACAACCTGAGCTGAAGGCAGACGAAGCTTTTAATTTTGAATCTTGAATGTGGGAGAGAAAAATATTTCACTTTAAAATCTCATTAGGCTACATTAGGAGCTTTATTAGTACACAACACTCATTTTCAAAAGCCCAAGATCCTGCGTGATCTCAAGAAACTGAGGCGGAATTTGTTGTGCAAAGACAGCACAGCTGGCACTCTACAGCCTGAGGAGGCCCCAGAGCTCCTGCTCCACGGGGTGGAGGAAATGCCAGGACGCAACGCTGGGTGAGCGCCCTGGAGACAAGGGATCCACTTGTTGATGGGTCAAATACATTCCCATAAAAGCAGAGTTTGCATCCACGGAACACGAGAAAAGGGAAAAACCACATCCAGACCAGATTCTGACTGGCAAGGGAGCCGAATAATTTGTGTATTCGTTTGTATTCATCAGGCATCTGTATATTTAACTAGTGTAGATGATTTTCTAGCCATGAAAACTCTTTAATCCACGGGTCGTCGACCTTCTCCTCCAAGTGTCAAAGAGCGAGTGTTTCAATCTGTGCAGCCTGCCTGACCCTGCCGCAGGCCCAGACCAGCCACGGACAAGACACGCACGAAGCATGCAATTCATTCCGACAGAACTGATTACACGAGCAGGCAGTGGGTAAGGGGTTGCTGACCCATTTTCAAGGGCAGAACAATGTCTGATTACGGAGAAGAGCCTTATAACAGCCACTTGGAAAACATTCTCAAAACCAGAAAAAAATGTCTTTGTATTCTAGAATAGGAAAAGCCTAACCTCATACTAGTTTCTAGAAATTAGCCAAATGAAAGTTCTTGAACATGCCACAGACTGAGATACAGGAGAACACTGAGCACGAGGTTCTTTCATTCTGCGGTGTGTGGGGGGTGCTGCAAGGTGCGGCGCTCACAGCAAAGGCACGTGGCCCCGGACTCGTCCCGCACTCCCACAAGGGCCCCGATGCAGGACCTCCCGCGGCCTTCACCACACCGCCGGGGAGTAGGGATGTTACACCCTCGCGACACAGTGAGGAGAGTGAGGCTGGCACCAGGCAGGGGGACTGCGCAGTCATCAGAGGCCCTGTGAAGAGAGCCACGTGGCCCCCAGGCCGGAGAAACCAGCTTGGAGAGCTCTCCCACTCCCAGGCTTGGACCACTGTCCCGTGCTCCCGACGGGCTCTTAGCTCTCTCAGTTTTCCTTGGGTAGCTAAAGGTTTATGGTTGTTGTTTATCCAGGAGACACAGAGGCGTACTGGTTTTGTCACTTACTCACTCAAAGGAACACAGGGCGACAGCTGGTGTGGCCCTCCTCTGCGCCTCAGTGTCTCTACGTGTTTGGGAGGCCAGACTGGGGAGCCCTTCACCTCTAAAACTCTGAAAACTGTGTCCGTCACCTGTAGTCACCTTAAATGTGTGATCATCTCTACTGTTACACAGTTGAAAATATGGACCATGAAAATACAAGCTTTCAGGCATCATTAAAAAAAAAAAATAGGTACAAGATTTAAATAGTACTTTGTGCTAATAGGCCTCTGAACAGTTTTCAAAAAGAAAATGAAGAACTGTCAGTTTTTTACTATATTTTTAGCCCATCAATTAGCAGGTAAAGCCTATTATCTATTTACATTCGAAAATGTTCTAAACTGGATTATTCATGGCAAGTAAGCGACTGTGTGAAAACACCATTCTGTCAAAAGCAAAAGGTGTATAAAGAATTCTTAATCTCATGAGAGCATTTAGAGGCCAACCGCGTCCAAATGAGCAACAGGAAGGCGCTGGCCATGTCCCAGAGGCTGAAGTGTGGAGACGGTGGACAGGCAAGGCCTGGGGATGCTGCCAGCAGGTCTGAACTCCCAAGGGCAACGTGCCTGCAGCCCCCAAACCCAGAAGCCAGCCACGGACAGGAGACAGGCAGAGACTGTCTTTCGCCCAAACCCAACCCAAAAGGAATGGGGTTAAGTACAATTTGACTCACTTTAAAACAGAGCGAAATGTAAAGCATTGAGGGGCTGGTTTTAGTCCATCTGAGGTTCCCGTCCTGACTCGATCCTTGGCAAGGCCCCTGACAAGCAACGAAGGAGAGCCCTCCTCCGCACCCGCTGTGCTCCCTGAAGTCTGGGGGTCGGGGGTGGGAGCCGAGGGGGAGGCTTTTAAGACCATATCTAATCTAAGGGCTGGAGCCAGAGCCCGGCCTACAGCTGAAATGCAAATTGGGGAGCGAGTGCACGTGAGGATAGCGTGCCCGGAAAAAGAGCAGGGGCAGGGGGCTGTGAGCACCGTTCCTAGGACCACCTGATGTGTGGCTGTGTCCCCGCACACAGCAGCTACCCACGCCACCCACTGACAGGAGGAGCAATGCCGGAGCTGGGGCTGGGGCCTTGGCTACCTTGGGCGGCGCTTCGTCGGACCCTCCGGAGTCCCAGGACACGGTGACCTGTCTTCTGGACTCCATCCTCATTCGCTCTTCCTGCTGGACCTTCTCCTCCTCCAGGATTGTGCTAGAGAGAGAACACAAGCTTTATGGGGAGCTGCCGGCCACAGCGAGCACACACCAGACGCCCCACTCATCTGAGGAGCCCCTACCTGCCAGCTAGAGGGTGACACTAGGGAAAGGGAGAGCAGACCACGCCTAACTGCATGCGTGATTCTCGAAGAGCCCCGGTCCCCAGGGCAAGCCCGTCCCCAGCACTGCTGTAGGGAAGGAGAGGACAGCGGGGAAGAGAGGAGAGCTCGGGGGGATCAAAGACAGGCGGGGGTGGGGGCGGGGCGCGGGTACGATGCCTGTGCACCAAGTTGACTTCAAGCAGAACAGACCTGCCCTGAGAAGTCCCAGACAGGGCTTTGTCAAGCACAGCCAAGTGACAGGACGGGCTCCTCACATGCACACGGGCCCCCACATCCTGTGACATCAGCATGCTGGGGGACAAATTTGCAATCCGGCCAATACTCCCCCTCCCCTGCTCACTACCGTCTTCCTAGCTTCCAGCCTGGCCAGTGCTCTGTGTCCCCAGGCTAACGAGCCCTTGGGCAGCTGGGCCGCTGCTACTCACCACGGCCCGCGGCACACAGGCTACCTGCCGCTCCCCCCGCCACCCCCACCGCCGCCTGTGCTCCGCTCCTCGGGGCTGCCCTGTTTCCTTAGCCTTGGCCGCCTGCCATCCCGCCAACCCCCTGGAAGGCAGCCGGAGCGGGCCCCCTGCCAGCTCCCCCCCACCCAGCCGCAGGACCCCAGAGGGGGGCGCCCGGGGGGCACCAGGTCCCCACACCCCAGGTCCTCACCACGGCCGCCGCTCTCTCCCGCGCCCGCAGCCCCCGCTCGGCCTGGGGGAATGACCCTCATTCAGGGTTTCGAGGCTGCGGGCGGAGCGCCGGCAATAACCACCCAGAATTACTCATGAAGGAGTGAGGTCAGCTGCAGCAGCCCCGCTCTAATCTGGGAATTTGCTCAACTGTTTGAGAAAGACATTCCTGGCTGGCTGGAGGCTGGAGCGGGCGGCTTCTCGCACGGGCGCACTCCCGCCATCACCCTGAAGTCAGGCGAGGATGGGCAGATCACTCGGTGGCTGCTCTGAGTCAGCAAACCCTTACTACGGACCTCAGGGTAGTTCTGTTCTTTTTTTCTTTTAAAGGCACGGCAGGGTTTGCCTCGGGGATGCCGTGAGTGCTTTGAGAGGAAAGCTTTCAGCCAAAAGATTCTAATTCCTCCTGAAAATAGGATTCTGGTTTTCTTCGAGCGCCAGCTGGGCGAGCCTGGCTAAGAGAGGAACCCGGCACCTTGACAAGTTTGGGAGTCAGGGTCGCGCTCCAGCCTGGCAAGGGGTGTGCCAAGCCAGGATTGCTGGGGACCGGGCCCCGGGGCCAGGGATGGGGACTCGAGTCACTGTGCAGCAGTATCCGCTTGCCTTCTGCTCCCACTGGGCTGAGGGCTGCGACCCAACAGCCCACTCCCTCACACCCAGAGTTCCTTGCAGACGCCGGAGCACGGCCGTGCACGCCAACCGTGACAGGCAATCAGGGAGCGAGGCCACAAGCAGCAGGGTCCACCCGCGGTGTGGCCAGCAGGAGCTGGCCCTAAGCCTACTGCACTGTCACCAGGCAAGGACTGCAGGCCACCTTCTCTGAGATGGACACCGGGTGCAGGAGTCCTGGCCTGAGAGAGGAGCTGCCCTGGATAGTTTTTCTGCGTGCTGCTGTCATTGAGGCCCTAAATAACAGACACAGAATCTGAACTTCCAAACCTCTTATAGTATTAACTGAAAAATCCATGAAAATCAAGACAAGAAAAATCAAGGAATTTGTCTTTTTTTTTTTTTTTCTCAACTTCTTAAATTAACTGAGGAACAGGCAAGCACTGAGAAGGCCAAGTGTGACACGTTCTTTAACGCGATGGGAACCGCATTCTAAGTAGGTCCCACTGAGGCAGCTTATTTCACAAGGGCTGCTGTGCGAAACCTGCCACCCGGATCTTCAGGTGACTGTTGCCCAGGAAAACTTGCCCAGAAGGTCCCATGAGGACCCTTGCCAAAGGTGACCCTCTCAGGCTTTGTCCGCCCTGGTTCTCCCACCCGCTGTCCCTTTCCCCTGCTCTCCGACCTACAGAAGTTACTGCCAGACCCCTTCCGGGCAGCCCTTCTGTCACAGAGCCACACGCGGCACTCCGCTGCCCCGTGGGTCTGACGCTGCCCGTGTTCTGCCACTGGCCGGCTGGGACCAGCTTCCCCGTCGGGTCACAGCGCGTGCACGTGACGGGTACCGCAACCTCTGTCCCCGAGCCTGCCCGCCGCACCCCTAGCAGAACAGTGGTAATGGGGAGGGGAGTACTCTGATCTCAGTGCTTGGTTCTCACACCAAAAATAACACGTCAAAATGCTTCTGAGAAGCCACCGTTTGCCGCTCAGAGTGGTCAGGAGTATAAATAACTCATAAAAGATCTGTTCTGACAATGGGAAGACTATGCCATAGATGGAGGCAGAAGGCATGGAGGGACATTTCTGAACTTGTCTCTTTAGAGCGGCTGGAGAACCCAGAGCAATAAACTGGAATGTGCAGAGGGTCAAGGAGGTCGAATTTAAACATACTTTCCCAAACTGCAGATATTTTTAGTAGCAATACATTCCATGTGAACGAGCCGGCCGCCTCGTGGGCGCTGGCAAAGAGCCAGCTTCTCCAGGGATGGCGGTTTCTAGGTCTCAAGCTTACAAGCAGATGACCCGGTGCGAGCCGGGGCTTCTCCGTGAGACGCGGCCGAGAACACGCGGCCACCTTGCCTCTCGTCACCCACCAGGCGACCTACTGAGACGCGAGTGCGGAAAGCAGGGCTCCATGTAGCGTTTCTTCCCTTTCGCCTCCCTCGTGTCAACAGTCACCCAAGTCATGGACGCGGCGTACCAGGACGCAGAGCGGGGCAGGGGCTGCTGACTGCGCTCGGGGCCTGCCGCCCCTCCAGGGGAACCGCTCTCACGCCCTCCAGCAGCGAGCACGGAGAAGGCTGAGGAAATTTCTGTTCTGGAGCGACAAAGTGTGATTTCACCCCTGAGGTATTTTCATGGAGAGCAAGAAAGGGGTCTAAGAGGTTCCTCGTTCCCAGCACTGAGCTAAGACACAAAAACAAATCTTCAACCCAGACCAGCTTTAGAGTGGAAAAGGGCATCGGTCCCCGGCTGCTGACATCGAGCCATCCAAGCTGCGCGCAACAGGCGAGAAGGCGCACGTCTGCCGAATTCGGTGGGGCAGGCCACCCTGCCTATTCCGCATGCTCGCTTGTTCAGGGATGGGAACCTACGTCCAGGGTGGAAAAGAAAGCATGTGGGGAGAAAACAGTAAAGCTCTGGAGTAGATGTCACTTAGCAGCGTACTTTTACCTGACCTTTCGCCACCAGGAAACAGAGATTCTCTCCATCTCATTTCTGTAGTGTCTCCCCTATGAGTGGTGCACGACTGCTCTTTCCTCTGAAACTACGAACCATTTCATGGAAGCTTTTCTTAAAAGACTGGACTTTGATCACCTGAACATCATAAAACCAGCCTCAGCTACTGAGGTGAACGTGGAAAATATCCCGAGAAAGAGCAGCGAGAAAACGGGACGGAAGAAAGTCCAGAGGGAGAGAGCTCGCTTGGGCAAGTTCACGGGAATACCAGTTTTGAAACATGATCTCTCATAATTACCCAACATTGCCTCACCACGAAGGAATGGAACTGACCTTTTAACAAAACGCCCCGCCTGGTATCTTTGCGGAAAACAAGTCTGGAGCCCTGAGATTCAGTTGCAGAGAGCATATCTGTGAGAGGCTGACCCGCGGCTAAACGCAGAACCGTACGGTTACAGTGAATGCCTCTGCTCTTTCTCGCTGACAAACAGGCAGAGCCGACCGGACGTCTAGTTTCATGGATGCACTAAGACTGAATTTCTCTTCATGTATCTCAAATTGCCGGAGATAAGGCACTTTTGTTTGCTTGTGGCATTGTCCATCTCAAAAAAATCACTTTTCAAAAATGTGAATCCTGCTAAAATCTTTCTTTAAAAATAGTGACTTTTTTCTATTTCTGGCAAGTCTGCATAGCAACTATTTGATGAACCCTCTTGCAGACAGCAACTATGGACAATGACATAAGAAGCAAGCCTTCTTATGATCGCACGGGAGAGAAACCCACAATAAGCTGGACCCTGAGCAGGGCTGGCATAAGTCCCATTTTTTGGGCAAGGGGCCCTGGATAAATCCCCATTTTTTAATGGCCATTTGCCAGACAGCGGTCTGCAGTTGTATAAAATCTCCCCAAATCTCTAGCAGAAGCTGGAGCCAGGCATGCACAGGACAGGTTCCATGCAGCCCGGCTAAGGTGAAGAGAACTGAATCAAGATGTGGGCTGGTGCCTACAGCATGGGGAGAGAATCTGTGCTTTAAGATCAGCCATGTTAACTGCCTGCTAAAACAATGCACCCATTCTTCAGAGGAATCGAACTGAATCCAGAGTTTCCACAATCCATCATTCACAAATGTCCAGGACATAATCTAAAATTACCGAATATAAAATAAACATGAAAACATGATCCATTCCGATGAGGAAAAGACCATGTAAAGGAGGCGATTCCAAAGATGGCTCAGAAGTTGGAACTGGCAGACAGGGGCTTGGAAGAGCTATTATATTCAAGGACATAGAGCAGAATCTGTTCATAACTAATGGAAATATAAGAAATGTTAGCAAGAAATAGGGACTTTAAGAAAGAGACAAAGGAAAATTCTAAAATGAAGATTCTATGATGAAAAGTACAGCGTCTGAAATAAAATCTCCACAGGATTGGATGACGGGTCGGATGGGGAGGACAAAACACTTAGGGAACCTGAAGGCGAATCATTAGAATTATCCAATCTGAAGGACTTGGAGAAAAAGACTGGGGGGAAAAGAAAAAGAACAGGGTTCCTGGGACCTGAAGGACACTATCAAAAGGCTTAATGACAAGGAACTGGAATTGCAGAAGTGAGAAAATGGAGCAGATCAACACCCGACAGGCGGCTATGAGAGACACACAGTTACAGGTTCAGGAGCGACAGGGAACCCCAGGTATGATCAGTACAAAGAAAAGTACACTCAGCACATCCCAGCTGACCGCTGACACCCACAGATTAAGACAGAACCACGCTAGCAGCCAGTAAGGAACGACAAAGCACGGATCGAGGAACAAGGACTTTAAGGGCCAGTGACTTCTTACTAGCAACAACAGAGGTCAGCGGAAGAGCAGCTTTCAAGGCCCAAAAGGAGAATATACAGGACCACTGTGAAGTCTGAACTCTGTTCCAGGGAAATTAAGTTCAGTGGGTTTTCAGATAAGAACCCCCCCGAAATGAATGGAATTCACTACCGACAGATGAACACAGAGAATGCTCAAGAAGTTCTCTGGATGAATGGGAAACGGAACAGAAAAAGGCTCTTTAGGGAAGAACGAAGGGCACCGTGTAGGATTCAAGATGGAAGATTGTTTCTTTACTTTTTGTAAAGTACTACTTAAAACACACACACAAATCTTCATTGTGTGAGGTTACTAACATAGACGAATGTGACCTCTGGAGGATAAAGGACTGAGGTGGCGGCCAGGGGACCTTCCTGGCTGTGCGGGCCTGGCACACGGAAGCACAGGGCAGTCAGTAACTCAAAGCAGACGGGGACAAGTTAACCAAGCGTGCCCTGGTCTCCAGAGCAGCCGCTCAGTGGAGAATGCAAACGGTATTGCTAAATGCAGATTCGGGGCCCCGAGGGAGAAAGAGCTGCGGGAGGCGTCAGCATCCCCGCGCCAAACTCTCTGCCAGGCACCCAAGGCCCGAGCACACCGTGCTTTTGGCTTCCCTCCCGGCTAGGCTGGGGGTGCAGGCTTATTTGTAAGTGGTAGGAAGCCAGTGTTTCTCCGTCTGTGTCCTACGTCCCTCCACACAGCCACCCTGTCCCTCAGGGACCTGAAGTCAAGGGGGAGCCACGCACAGCCACTCGAGGCTGTTCCGCTCTCCCCTTACGTTTTTAGGGATAACCCTGGAGACAAAGCTCAGTGAAGGGGAAGGAAGAGCTGCGGAGAAAAACCAACTGGTCAGAGAAAGAGAACTGAAGGGACGGGAATCTAGCGGCTGCCCGGTGAGTCCGAGGGTTTCCGCCTGGGCTCCAATCACGAAGAGTAAATACCCGGCGACAGACATGTCCACATCATGTGGTCAGAGGCACCTCTTTAGAGGCAGGACAGGTGATGGGAGAACAGTGTAGGGGCAAATACAGGAGGCTGGGGCGGCCGGGTGGGGGCAGGGGGCACATCCCGAGGCCGACATGCAAGAAAGATCGCTGGTCTTGGAGGCAGGAGAAAGGGGCCCGAGGCCTTCTCTGTCTGCGGCACAATCTAGGGCGAGTTACACGACTTTTCTGAGCCTCAGGCTCCTTCAGTGAAAAGGGTGGTAATAACTCATTCTTAAAAACTGTTATGAAGTCAAACAAGGCAATACACATGAAAATGATGTGTGAAGCCACGTGAGTGCAAAGGACCAATTCTTCTGAAATGTATGTGTAAGTTCCCTGGAAATCTATTCACACGAAACCAAACTGTGGGGATGTAACAATACAGACGCCCATGGCAAAGCCACGAACACCTATGTGCAGGCGGGAGCCAGGGATGGGTCAGAAGGATCCTCATGCCAACAGTTAAGACACAATTCCTAGTGGAAGGAATGCGGATGCTGTATTGAATTCCTATTAAATTTTAATTTACTCTTTACTTTTAATTACTGGTAAGGGTAAGGACCAAAAAACCCACAAAAAACCACAAAAACCTTTGAAGTTCAGATGCCGTGAATGTTTTTAATAAGTTTTTACTTAAAGTCTCTAAAAATTAATATAAGTGATCTCTACAACCAACAAACGTGACCCCGAGATCAAGAGCCGCGCGCCCTTCTGACTGCGCCCGCGAGGCACCCCCAGGTGCCACGAACGTTTGAAGACGTCTCTACGACTGACTGAGAAACGAATTCCTCTTCTATAGGGTGTCTAGACCCAGCAGGCCAGCAAGGTGGAGGGAGATACTGGAATGATGACTCAGGAGGAATTCAGACACCACCTTTGAAAGGAATTTTGGAAGCAAATACAAACCACCTAAAAACTACACAGAGAAGCAGCACAAATAACTTATATCATCAATAAAACCCAGAGCCTTTAATTCAGAGTCCACATATTGGGATAAATAAAGAATCAGAAAGGATTCAAAAGACTTGTGCAAGATGCTCTTCACAGACTATAAATTTAACATCTGTGTCTCCATAACGTGTCTATAAAATGTCTTTACATCTTATATCTGGACGATGGGAGCTAACACTTTTGAATTCAAATAACCCCATTTTTCTTTAACAGCAACTAATAATGTTTCTGTACCCTAAGGCTGCAAGGTCCCTTCCGGATCTTCAGGAAAAGCTTCGTCGTTACCGCTGCTAGAGCTGGAACCATGTGCACTAACTCCAAGCCACGTACATCATTTCATGTGGCCCTGAACACCAGACGGGGGGAGGGCTGTGGGACCGTGTGGGACCCTGCTCCTACAGGGAGGCGAAGTCACCTGGTCCAGGTCACACAGATTTCTTTTCACATTTTTTTTTTAAAGATTTTATTTATTTAACAGACAGAGATCACAAGTAGGCAGAGAGGCAGGCAGAGAGAGAGGAGGAAGCAGGCTCCTGCTGAGCAGAGAGCCCGATGCGGGGCTCGATCCCAGGACCCTGGGATCATGACCTGAGCTGAAGGCAGAGGCTTTAACCCACTGATTCACATTTCTTTTTAAACTGTAACCTTCCCGACACAACACCCATAACTCTCAACAGAAGGCTGAATTCCTACCTCAAGGGCTGTTGGCACTTTCCCAGGTTACATGCCGCACCCCCCCACCCCCAACTGCTGGCAGCCCAACCGAGACCAGTCTGTGTCCTGAGGGGCTCTGAAACTTCGGGGGAGGGTGAATGTGGAGATGTCATGTGAAAATGTGTCACCAATCTGGGGCTACAGCTGCTTCAAGCTCCGTCCTGACCCAGCAGATCTCCCAAAGGCCAGCTTTACTTGATAAAGTTAAAGAGCAAACATGACAATATTAGCCCAACCGACAAACAACCTCCTGCCCCCAGGGCCCACACGGCAGACCCCACACACACGTGCTGGCCTCTGTCACCGCAGCCGAGCCTCATGGATGCACCCATGACAGCTCCCTACCGTGCCGGGCGCTCAGAGGGCCTGCAGTGGCTGAGTATGGCACACTCAGGAGGTCACAACACAACACGAGGGAACTGACAGCACGTCTGGCGTGGGTGAGGGCCTCTGTGCCTGTGCCAGACGTGTTGCCATTTTCCTCCAGGGACTTTCTCCACCTGATACTCAAAACAAACATAAGAAAACCAGCTTCAGAAATTCCTTAGGATACTGGGTTTTTTCCCTTCCTTCTTTTCTCTTTTTAGCTAAGCAGTAACAACGTGCTCACGGTCGCAATCATAAGACAGAGCACATAAGGACATCTAGCTGTGTCTTGGGTCCCGGCCCAGGGCGCGCCAGCCGACAGCTTGTCCTAGACATGGGGGCTCGCTGTGAGGTGCAGTTCTGGGACCTCAGGCGAGTGGCCTGCGCTCAGAGTTTCAGTCTCCTTGCTTGAGAACGGATGGCGGCGCTCCCACCTACACATCCATGGCATGCGAGGGCTAAGACGAAGCAACGTGGGGAAGCGTGCGGCACAAGGTCTGGAACGGAAAGCACGCAGTGAGCGCCGCTGGTTTTCCACGTGACAATAAGGCTGCCTGCGGAGGGCAGAGACCAGCTATCACCAGGTCTTCCGAAAAGCACAGTGGCAGAGACCAGCTGAAATCACGGAGCACCTTCCAAAGTGATACCGACTAGGTCGATGTTCTTCAGAACAGAAACGCTCGGGTGAACTATGACATTCTTCACCACTCACATTCTGTTCCCTAACCTTCAAATATGAACAGAGAGCTCAGAACCAAGGAGTAATTTCCAAAGGTTTAAAAACCACCATGGTTGGAACAACCGCGGCTCTTGTTCAGTGCTGGGAGCGGAGCTGGGGTACCGGCTCTGGAAACCCAGCAGGCCCGACGGATGCTCCCCCTGGGCATACCTGCGAGCTCCTAGAGACACAGCTAACCTCGGTTCCTGTAGCTACGTGCACCGAAAAGACACAGCAGGGGCCCTGACAGCTCCTAGCGGAAAGAATCTAAATTCCCACCAGGTGGATGACTCAGCTATGGGATATTCCCAAGCAGAACCCAAAGAGCCAGGAGAAAGACGTAGTTATCTGACACCGCAGATGACCTCAAGGCAAATGCTGAACGATATAAGCCACGAACAAAAGAGTGATGCCATTTACAGACAGCTTAAAAGCAGTCACCCTCGAAGGGCGAACAGTCAGTGGAAGGGGCACCTGGTGGGCTTCTGGAGCGACAGCAGAAGAAGTATGTATGTTTGTGTCCTGCATACATACGGCTTACGCGCCTGGGTCCCGTTTGTGACAATCCAATGAGCGGTTCACTTCTTGGCATATATCCATGTTCACATCTTTGTAGGTCAATACAAAGTTTAAAAAGTATGGTATAAACTTTAAATTTAACTTTAAATTAGTTCATTTCCCTCATTTGTCTAAAAAGGGTTTAAGAAAGCACACGTCAGCTCGCCCTGTTTCCCTAGACCGAGGTGACAGGGACACCCTTCCTTGGCTCCTGGGAAGCCGACGCTGCAAAAGGGTAAATACTGAAGCTGCGCATTGTGGCCTCCGCGGCACAGCGTCGACCGAAGAATTAACCGAATTAATCAGGGATTAAGAGATTTTTTTTCCTTCAAAAACCACCTGGGGCACTCTCACAACCTGTCAGTCCTCCAGGGCAAGCACGCCACGGCACACAGCGGGAGTCATTTTCCAGGGTGTCCCTACGGGGGGCCGCAGACGGTCCCCGGCCAGCCGGCCGCTCACCTCTTTGTGCCTCTCCGTGGATTCCCATCTCTGAATGAGTGGGACGCGAAGAGGACAGGCTTGGGGTCATGGAGACCGCCATGGGAGTCTGACCCAAGGGCTGTCTGACTCGCTGCGCAAGGCTCAACCCGAGAGCCACTTCTTGCAACTCAGTGAGAGACAAACACGGCCCACAGACGCGTGGGATCCCATGGGGATCTGAGTCCCTTCGAATTATTTTTTTTTAAATAGACATGGAGAATGGGATTCAGGAAACACTTTTTCACTGACCTGGGGTAAAGACTATCTGAAACTCATTTGTTAAGCAATCTTTGATATGGTAAAGATTTTGTAAAACTTAATAAAAGAATCTAATAACTATGACACACTGTTACACATAAATGTCCAAGCAAGCTATTAGAGTCACATTTTACTGGCCTCTTTGGTAGCCATATTACATGTTTAAAAGGCAAAGTCAGACTCCATTTCTGATGGAAACTGAAAAACACGGAACAAATTCACGCTCCGTGGCCTGCGCTACTGTGCAGAAGAGATGTAGTCGTGCGCGTGTGTGTGCGAAATCATTTTATTTGGTTCTAAAAATTTACCTTGGATAGTTTTTGGAACTACTTCACCCAAAGAAACAGTCCTTCAGTGAATACTGATGTGAGATCGCACCTGCTAAGCCGTAACTCGAGCGGCCGTGGGACCCCACTGTGCGCAGGCCTGTGGCCTGCGGGTGCGCGCGGCACCGAGGCGAGTATGACGATCCCTGCCCTCAAGGAGCCTCAGTCTAGTAGGGCTGAGACATACTAGACTGTGAGCTCCTCGAGGGCAGGAAAGGTGCTGTAGTCCTCTTGCCCCAGAGATCGGGCCCCAGGCTCAGCTCTTGTGCTGCTCACACTGTGGAAGGGGCTGAACGCGGGTGCGGCCACCTGGGGCAGCGCAGGGGGAGCACGACAAGAAGAGCCGAGTGCTTGGGAGACGCCGAGGGCAGAGGCTCATCGGCCATGGAACCATGAAGGAGCCAGTGCTGAGAGCTGCCGAGAAAGAGGGGCCGGATTTCACCAGGCGGAGAAGGTGGCGTTCCAAGCCCAGGTGGTTAATGCAGCCATGGCGTGAGAAAGGGGTGGGATACGCCATCGGGCCGACTGGGGACTCTGGTCTACTCTGGAAGCTTCCAGCCAACAAGGGAGCCACTCGTCCCCAGTGATGGCTGAGAAGATCACGTAAGGGGCTGTGCTAGATGGATGGACGGTCCAGGCAGGGGAGCGGGGGAGGGTGTGCCAGGCGGCGGTGAGGCGTTATGGTGGATGCAAAGGCCCCTCTGGAGCCTGTGGAAGGGGAAGGCCAGCGGCCGCCGGAGGCAAGGCAACAGACTGGCTTTAGCACGACCGTGACCTCAGCAGCAATGCGGCCGCGGCTCTGGGTCTGTGAGAACAGGCGGGACGGAAGCTGAAGACAGACAGACAGGAGAGGGTAGCACGGCCCAGGAAGCAAACTGGGAGAAAGGAGGTAGCCCGGGACGGACGCGTGGGCCGTACTCAGACCATGGAGGAGCGGCAGGTCGGGGGAGAAAGGAGGTGTCGGGGAGGCAGGCAGATGGCACCGGTGTCAGAGAGGGGAGGCATCTCAAGGGCAGAAGTGGCCACCTTCTGAGGGAAGATGAAGGAGGAACCAAGAAATGTAGGAGCAAAACATGAACTAAAGCGCGTTCAAAATCCAGCTCCAGTAAGCGAGCGTGTGTCCCACTCACTGTGCGGGGATGGAGGACCTGGAGACCCTTAGCTTGCAGAAAGCAGTCGGGAAACACCTGAAGGACGGTCAGGAGCGGACGGGAGCAGGCGGGCAGGCGCGGCCCGAGGGACAGGCGCCGCTCACCGCGGGGTGATGGGACAGGGGCCCATCTCTTTCGGGCGGTGAACGCTGGCGGCAGGACTGTGCTCGTTCACTGTGGAGTCCACAGAACCTAACTCAGAAGCACGCGGGTGCTTAGCCGATGAGCCCTGACCGGGGGAGCCTCTCCACCTCTCCCTCCAGCCCTCGTTCCTCCGTGGAACACGCTCCTTGCCGGGCGCCCCTGCCAGCAAGCGGCGCTGCCTGAGCAGCCAGGCCCGGGCCGTCGAGATCGACCGCGAGCACTGGGGGACCAGACAGGGCCAGAGGAGCCACTGGGGTCTTTTGGACTCTGATATTTGGTTAATTTTCTATGACAAAAGATGAAAATACACCAAATTTTAAAAATGTCACATAGAGTCAGGGAATCATGAAGATGACAGCGCACGCTACGCCATGGTGCTGGTTAAGGGATAAAATTTCCCATGGTATTTATCACACCAGAGCATCTTATCGATTAGTTATAAGTCAGTCTGGACGCCAACTCAACAACCGTTTGCTGAGCGTGTGTCAGATGTCTCCACCAAAGCCGCAGAAACGAGTGAGACACAGTGATGCTCCCGGAGAGCTCAGGGCCTGGCGGGGGACCCAGACGTGCAAATGAGTAATTCTCCAGGCCGGGTGCACGGTCAGCTCCGCGCAGACATGCTGAGGGACTCAGTGCGCTAACAGGTCCCTGCGGGCTCCCTGTAGGGGACCGGGAGCTACCGGGTCTGGCCGTGGCTGGCACCAAGTAGGAGCCACGACATGGTAGCCGAACAGATCATGTAGATGTTTGCATGACAACAGACAGAAGCACTGAAAAGGTGCCAAAGAGTGGCTCTCTGTTTGGGGGCAGGGCTGACTAGGGCTGTCCCCTGAAGGAGGTGACATCTGAGCTGGATTCTGAAGACCACAGAGGTGATTAGCAGGGGGCACAGCTAGTGGAAGGCGTCCCTGGGAGCGAAAACAGCATGTGGGAAATGCTGGGCCGTGCCGGGAGAAGCGTGAGCAGTTAGGAGCGCTGGCGATGGAGCAGGAGAGGGAGATGGAACTGGGTGGGCCACAAGGGACTAGGTTCTCACGCGTCTTGTAAGCCACGCCAAGTCAGAAGTCAGGGCATGACAGATTTGATCCTAACGTGAAGTCGATTAAGATTTGACGACCCAATCTCCTGAGCATTCTAGCAAGGCATAAATCAACGCAAACCGATCAGTAAGTCATTCCATAGCCTTAGCCGTCCTGACAGAATGACCTCAAACACTCTGACTGCGTGGGAGAAGCCGCACGAGCTGAACCCCAGCCCTGGCCCTTGCTCCCCCCACTCCTACCTGAGCTGAGCTTTGAGCTCAGTGAACCGGGGCCGCCTGCTGGGGTCATAGGCCCAGCATTTCGTCATAAGGCTGTAGAGGGTCGGAGGGCAGTTTGGCGGCATCGGCAGCCTCTCCCCATTCTCAATCCGACCGATCACGTCGTTGTTCTTCACTCCTTGAAAGGGCTTCACGCCGTGCATCAGTATCTCCCACATACACACACCTGTGAAGTGGGGAGGAAAGCAGAGCCGTGAACTCGGTGGGAAGAGAAGCACGCCTGTGTTTCAGGAAAAACTGCACAGCTGGCACCAGAGGACCAGCTGTGTGACTTGGGGCAAATCAGGTAAATAAAGCAGTAGTCAGTGAATTCTGTTATAAATAAGAACAGCAGTATTAGCTTAATATGATCCAAATAAGGAAAATTATGTTATTTTCCAAAAAACGCCCAAGTTTTTCTAAGAGGTTTACTTCTCTAAAAATCCTGTATTAGAAGATGGCCCACCAGGGGCGCCTGGGTGCCTCAGTGGGTTAAGCCTCTGCCTTCAGCTCAGGTCACGACCTGAGGGTGATCTCAGGGTCCCGGGATCGAGCCCCGCATCAGGCTCTCTGCTCAGTGGGGAGCCTGCTTCTGCCTCTCTCTCTGCCTGCCTCTCTGCCTGCCTCTGATCTCTGTCAAATAAATAAAATCTTAAAAAAAAAAAAAAAAAAGATGCCCCACCAGGTACAGTGACCCTTCATGGCTTAACGAACCAGTTCAAAACAGGCCGGGTGAATTTGACCTTGGCCCCCCACTGCAGTCCAAGCTGCTGATGCATACGGCAGCTGGCCTGAGGCCTAACAAAGGAACATACTAAAATTTAAGCCTTTACCTTCAGAATGCTCAGACTCCTTTAGAGAGGCGGCCCGGGCCTGGCTAGGACGTGCTGGCCCTGTCAGCTGGCTCATGCACGAGTTGGTCGGGGGGTCCCTGTCCCCATAGGCAAACTCTGGATCCCCTGGGCTACAGTGGCCCTACCCACCGGCCCCTCACTCACACTCCACCCTCGCAGACCGCAGAGGACAGTTCGTGTCCTCTAACAACCTCTGAAAGCCCACTTTTACAGTAAATGAGCGAACGGGGCCTAAGGCGGAGAATGGGGAACCGAGCAGGTGGGCTGGTGGGGACTGTGGGTGGCTCGCATGTCTTGTGGGCTGCTCTGGCGGCCCTGGCACCCCAGCACAAGCCACACACATGTCTTTGCTTATGCCAGCCTCGCCGCACTTAGTGTCCCTTCCTTCTCCTCCGCATGAGCGCTTCTCTTTCTATGCACGTGCCCTGATGGCCCAGGTGAGTCCCTGCTCGGCCTGTCCTCCCTGCACATGGCGTCATAGGGCGAGCCCCTGCTCCACCCTGCCCTCCCTGCTCACCGAGTCACGGGCTGGGGGAGGCCCCTTGCTTCAGGGTCTTTGGCACCTACAGCAGGGCTGTGCCTCAAAGGAAACAAGGCACATTATCCTGCCCACGTGAACGACATTCTGATGTTTTCCGAATTCTAGTCACTCCATACTGAAGAGTATATGACCGAAGTAATGCCTTAGTTCTGCATTTCTCACCGGAAATTGTGACGTCGTTACTAACAACAGTGCCGGGCAGCGTAAGACTTTAGTAAAGACTTGAGCGCCGGGCAGCGTAAGACTTTAGTAGGACTTGAGCGCCGGGCAGCGTAAGACTTTCGAAATTTGCACATTATCCTTACACCTCACGTTTCCTTAAACACTGTATTTTATCAAACCCAAGATGCCACTGATTATGAAATACAATATTGTTTATATAACCAAAAATGGAGGAAAATTCTACCAACTAAGTCACGGCACCATCCTGTTTCCTCTTGGAACTGTTTTATTCTTACCGATGAGCACTTCCAAACTCATTCAGGCAAGGAAGTGACACAGGGATGAACGAAACAAAGTCGACACGAGTGTGGGTAAGGAAGCCACGTAAGACACGTCCCCAACTCAAACCGACTACAAAATGCTACCAGTTCCAGAGAAGTGACAGCGTGAGAAATGGGCATCTTAGAATCTTGGCAAGCTCAAGTCCCCTTGCCAGGATGAGCAAGCGGCTCTCTGGGTCACACAGCCGGCGAGTGAGGTCCTGGGAGGTGACGCCACAGCAAGCGGACCCCAGAGCCCTTTCTAAGCCCTATCACACTATTTGCTGCTCTCCTTCTCTCTCCTGTTATCACTCAGGGCACTAGAGGAGACCGACAGCAAGTACACAGAAGAAAAAAGAAGAACGTGTACTTGATGTGTATCAAGTTATTTTTAATTACGGGGGAAAGGTACATAACCCTGTCCGGGCATCTCCTCCGAAGTAGTTCAAAATCTAGGGAGAAAGCACGCACACAGGGCCGCGCACAAGATCCACGTGTGAGCGTTAGGGCAGAGAGCGGAAGTGCAGGGAACAGAGGACGGGAGGTTACGTCTGGAGCACACACCGGCTACACGAGGCTTCACGAAGAGGGGACGTTTCAGGTGACCCCGAACGTCAGAATTTCAGCTGGGAGAGGGTGTTATGACGTGTTCCAGGTGGAAGGAGTTAGACCAGAAGAGTGGGGCAGGGTGGGGGGGGGCAGCATCCGTGTGGAAAGGGGAGAGTGATTTAAAACCGGACGTAGCAGTTGAAGCAAGCGGTGCAGAATGAGTGAGGGCCACCCCGTCCCACGGTCAGAAGGTTCCACGGCAACCCCCAGAGCGGGACAGCGACCGGCTCGGAGCAGGCAGGGAGGCACGGAGCAGGCGCTAGAGCAGAAGCCACAGGAGACAAAGGATCAAACGTTTGAGCCTTGGGACAAGTCGAGAAGGAGGCTGGGCTCCAGCACACGAGCAAAGCGCCACGCGGATGTTCCGGAGCGGAGGGGCTGGCACAGAACCCGAGGACAGGTCGACCATTTAAAGTCACTCACAGAGAAGGAGCAGATGGGAAGGCGGAGAGACAGAGAGGAGAGAAGGAGAGAGCTACAACCGCTCCCAGGAGGGACGCAGAGAGGGCCCAGGGAGACAGAGGCCCGGAGTCGGGGGGCGGGGGGGTTCAGACAGAAGCCGGTGCCCTGCGTGTGCCCAGCAGCTGCCGAATGAACCAAGAGGATGTCTGTGGAGCAGCGTCCAGGCAAGGGAAGGCAGAGAAGCCTAAATACTGCGGAAAGAGCTAAGCCTAAGTCTGTTTGGTAGTCTATGAAATGGTCATTTAAAAACCCAAAACTTCAAAATACTCACCAAACATCCACACATCACTAGCTGAGGTAAAACGTCGAAAATTGATGGACTCTGGAGCCATCCACTTAATTGGCAATTTTCCTTTGGAAGCTAGAAGATTAATTTTAGAAAGTGAATTTTCCTTGTTATCTGCTCAAGGATCTAACAGTTACAGCTCGCTGAGATTTTCAGTATCAAAATAAAAAGCTTTAAATAGCTGACCCCTTGGGCTTTGCTAATCTGGAAGAACTATCCTTTGTTTCCTCAGTGTGGTGAGGTCATCTGGAGTGATCCGGTCAGCCTGTGGCGTGGAAACAGCGCTGCAGGCCTCCGCTGTGTGGACAGGCGGGGGGCGTGGGAGGCAGAGGGAGCCCGGCTAGCTGGTGCTCCCAGCCGTGACTTGCTGTGTGGCAGATCCTAACCCACTGGCCGGACACTGTTCTGGAGGGAGCATGTACACGCGCGTACACACGCCACACAGATTAGCTTCAAACCCTGAGAACAGCTCAGCTTGCTGGTTCTCCTTCCTTCAGAAAACGAGGCTCAGACACATTTCGTGACTTGCCCGAGGCCACCGCCACCGGGAGCCCGAGCTGGGGTTTGAGCCGGAGCAGCTGGTGCTGTCCTGCCCTGCCCTGCCCCCCCCACCCCATCCTCCCGCAGAGACAGGCCAGTCCTCCCCTGCCCCGCGCCCACACGTGACCCCGAAAGCACTGAACAGGACTTCGGTAGCTGCACATCTCCGTGCGCACGGAATACGGAATGAGGACTGACCACGGTGCCTGCACGGCTGTGTGCAGGGCAGGACAGCTGATGGATGGAATGAAAAAGTACACTTCTTAGGTGAGCCTACATCATCCGTCCCTAGAGGCCTCACGAGCCTTCCTTCTGTGCCACAAAGGAAATAACTCGCCACTTCACAGAACAGTCCTTCAGCTGCTGGGTGACAAGAGGAACGCCCAGAGTACCTGCCCTTGCGGACTTCTAGCTCTAAAAGGTACAGTATGGGTGTGACCCGGACTCTGAGTGAACGCCAGATGCCCCGGGAGCAGAGAAGGCCCACGGCTGAGCGGTGTGTCTGGGAAGGCAGCAGGGGCGCTGGGGAGCGCGAGTCCACGTCAGAGGGAGCCTAGGTTCATAGAGGTGCCTGCGCTCTGCTGGCCTCATCTGGACACCTCCTGTGAGCCACGCGTGCCTCTGAGTCCCTTCAAGCTGAAGATAATTTCACTCGAGTCACTTCTTTTTTCCCACTTAACTTCAAGCACCTTCATGACAAGTGGAGTCAAATCCTCGGTTCGATTCCTTCTAAACTACTTATTCCTGCGTCCTGAACCCCCAAGAACCCCAGCCTCTAGGGGGTGTCCTCCTGCAGCCCAATGGGGTCTGGACTTAGGCACCCGTCCGAGATGATGAGGAATACATGAACTTGTCAGCGGCTCACTTTAAACGCCGTCAGCGTGACGCGAAGGCTCCGTCACCACACTGCTTGAAGGTCAGCTCCTGACTGGGAGTCCGGGACTTGGACCGCTCAGGGCTTGAGCTGGACAGCAAACGTATTTTAAAACAGCAGAGAGCAAAAAATAAAAATAAAAATAAAACAGCAGAGAGCTGCTTGATCATCTTTACGTTAAATGACTAACTGAAATGAACGAACAACCCAAGAATTATTTTCTCGTATAGCAGCACATCTCGGTTAAGACTGCCTCAGGCTGTGGCGTACTGAAGGCACATGGAAAGGGAACAGACATCAGCCCTGCAGTAAGATGAAGGAACTAGTTTTGTATGTAAAAATCTCATTTTGCCACAATACAAGAATTTTAAAAAGTGAGAAAGAAACTGGCCTTTGAAGTGGTAGTAAGAATTAGAATACATACTAAGAGCATAATACAGATTTATAATCCAAACCACAACTGAAATATTAGGAGTAGGAACATTTGTTAATAAAAATATTTGTTCTGTAATAATTTAAAGAACCAAGTCGAACTGATTCCAAAATTGGAAGAAGAATCACATGAGCTAGATTTCCGCTCTGAAACCAGCCGACAGAAGTCTCTGGGTGAGCAGACTGGAGTCCTCGGCCCGACTGCTTCCACTGGGTCAAGCCCCCGCCCCACTTGCGGAGGTGTCTGACTGCGGTCGCCAGCTGGAGACGTGCTGACTCCAGGTTTTGGCCACTGGAAATACAGTTGTAGTGAACACTGAAATGCAGTTTCGCGTGCACGGCATGTCTCGCTTCAGGAGTGTGCCCGCTGGACTGTACGGCAGCTGCACAGCTGACTCAGCAGGGATCTGTGAAGCTCTTCCTGAGTGGCTCTGTCATTTTACATTCTCACAAGCAATCTGGGAGTGATCCAGTTTCTCTACATCTTTGCCAGCATTTGGTGTTATCACTATTTTTAATTTTAGCATTCTGACATGTGGGCAATTATACCTCGTCATGGTCTGAGCCTCCGTCCGGGCTTCTCTGCCCTCCACATACCCTCTTCAGTGAAGCCTCTCTTCCCACTGTTTGTCCATGTCATATTCTTGTTTTCCCTGATGAATTCTGAGAGCTCATTCTACCCTGTGGACACCAGTCCTTTGTGGAATCACTTGTGGTTATGGGGGGACCCTGTGCCTGGCAGAGATCCTCCAGGTCTGCACCTTCCCTTTCACCCCCGAACAGGTGTTTTGCAGAACAGAGAGTTTCAATTTCGATGAAATCCCATCTACCGAGTGTCTCCTTTTATGGATCATGTTTTCGGTGTCAGGTCTAAGGACCCTTTGTCTAGCCCTAGACCCCAACGATTGACTCGTATGTCCTTCCTAAAAGTTTCACAGCTTTATGTTTTATAATTAAGCCTAAGAGCCCCTGACCCAAGGGGTGACTCAAGCTGAGGTCCATTCTTTGTCTCTGGATGTCTAACTGCTCTGGCCCCATGGACTAAAAGGCTGTCTTTCTTCTACTGAACTTATTTTATGCCTCTGTTGAAAATCAGCTGAGTTTATTAAAGACCACCTTTTTAGGAAATAAAAATCCTTGAAGATTCTGAGCTTACTGCCTCTTTACTGCTCTGACTCCTTACCTTTGTAGTAAGTACTGTCTTCCATGTATCGGGATAATCCAAAGTCTCCTAGTTTTACACAATCATTTGAGGACACCAGAACGTTCCGAGCAGCAATGTCCCTGATAAGGAAGAATTTGGGAAAATAAATTTAATACGAGGAGAAACAAACCCACAAAGTCATCTATATTATATAAAGACACAATGACAGGCATTTTGAAAGACAGTTTATGGACAATGCAAACAGATTTATTATGCACTGAAAAAAAGAACTCTTTTATGATTTTACTTCAAGTATATTCCTTTTGGCAGAAATTTACTCATTAATATGATGATTAGTGTTTTGATCGGCAGCAAAATATATTCTCAAATAACAAGTATGAGAATAATACATAAAAAAAGCATTCTGACTTTCCCTACAATCATATTAGCACCTGCATCAACAGAGAGGCTGCACGACGGGGCTCGTAACCCTGCCGCTACAAAGGGATCTCATCACCGGAAGTGAAAGCCGTCATCCAAACCCCTGTCCATGATTTGGCTGATGGAATTTATTTTCACGCTGGGTAACAAAGTAGTGGGCAAACCAGAAGGGCTTTCCCTTGCATTCCAATCAGGGCCTCGGATGAGAAACAGAAATGCCACAGCTCCCGCCAGATGTCACGCATGACCCTCTGGGGTCCGGGAGGCCGGGCCAGTGTCCGTTTTAGGTCCACATGCTCACAGCTCTGGAGCCGTGTATGGGCTCTCAGTAGCATCTGTGGAGGAGAGAACTGACCCAAACGCAATGTTCACAGCTAATGGGAGGAAAACCTTCTAAACGTGCGTACGAACGGGCCTTGGGTCTTCCCTGCACCAGGACAGGTGCCACTTGACTTCCCGATACCGTCTACGTACCACAGAGTCCAGGGGTAGAAAGGCTCACGGGGCACATTGAGCATTTCCTCCTTCGGGTTTCCCCGCTACACCCCTCCCCCGCCCAGAGGGCAGCTTGACAGCTTTATGACTGCATCTTACCTGTGCACAAATCTTTTGCTCTCCAGATATGCGAGAGCTGTACTAAGTTGATAGGCATAGAGGATCAGAGACGCCAGATCCAAACTGTACTTCCTTACTTGCAGAAATGACCTCAGCTTTGCAACAGCAAACAAGATTAAAAAAAAAAAAAATTAGTGACAGAGAACAGATATCAACAGCTAAGGAGCTACATTCAACAATACTGCCCATTTCCAAACATACTTTTATGAGAATGGCTTCAATTCTCCCCTAAGATGAAGGGGCAGAATGAAACTTATTAGCTCAGAAATAATGGTTAATCGTTTGGTATTTGAATCCTATTCAAAAACTGAAATCTTCATGATTGTGGACAAATTTCTGAAAAAATACAGGAAGACGCTGCAGGGAAATGAAGAGTGTGAAGTATCGCGGCGAAGGGCCGGGGGGACAAGGACCGAGTCGGGTCGGCCGCACGTACTGGCACAGCACGCCCGCACCCCAGGCAGACCCGAGGACCGGCAGGCCCGCACCCAGGCAGACCCGAAGATAAGGTGACGAGGAAGGGGAGGCAAGAAGTTCTCCCGGCTTCCTCCAGCAAGCTTCGGGTACAGAAAGGTGTTGGGTATTGACCCCACGGGGCCGGTCAGTCCTTATTACCACTGTCACGACTGATTCAGCTAAATGCCAGCACGGCAAAGGAAGGCAGCTGAACTGAACTCTAATTCTACAAAATCAGTCCACAAAGGAGAAATATTTAGTAACAGTTTAAGCCAGAAAAATCAGCAAATTCTCCAAAGGCAAAAGCAGAAAAATACTGTGAATGAAAGATATATGTAAGCTCTGTGTTTTATTCGGAAAGGTAGGGCAGAGGAAGAAATGCCGCTGTAGAGGCCTGAAGTCATCTCGCCCAGCAAACGCGGTTATCGAGTGCAGAGGAGAGCAGCGGGGGGCCTGGAGG
This sequence comes from Mustela lutreola, assembly GCF_030435805.1. Lineage (NCBI taxonomy): Eukaryota > Metazoa > Chordata > Mammalia > Carnivora > Mustelidae > Mustela > Mustela lutreola. The sequence continues at coordinate 3,025,133 of NC_081292.1, read as the reverse complement.
AAGGGAGGCACGTGGGCCCCAACTGTCCTTTAACACCCGCTCATCAGAACCCCTATCTCCACGGAAAGCCAAACTGTGCTTGGGGTCCTTCAGAAGTGAAGGAAAGTACGTAACGTTTCAGGCTAAATCACTGAGCTTTAGTACCAGAAGGGCAAGTGTGGTCACCTGGAGAAGGGACTTGTGTCCCTCTGCGAGCAGGCCGGCTACGGCGTGGCCCGAACAGACCGCCTGCCCTGCGGAGGGTCTCATCTGCCAGGCCTGGGCGGGGGCCCAAGAATCTGGCTTCTAACAAATTTCCAGGTAACGGTGACATAGAAAGCAAGGAATTTCTGTGTCCCGGAGAAAGTCAAGTAAGGAGATCTGTCCACATATGTTACTCACACTTTCAAAAGAAACTGTGACTAATATCGGTTGGTCGGAAAGACGCCATAAAACGAATTCTCAAACAGTAAGGAACTGCAGGTTTACCAAGATGCAGCATTCATTTGCCTGCATTCCGTTAGGAGCACCCCTTTCTTCCTTGGACCCCTGGGCTAGCATCAGGCGGCAGCACCAGAGAGGAAGACAGATCCACAGGGTCACCACTGCCTCCAGCACTGAGTCAGGGCATGACTTGGGAACTTAACGACGACGACGTTATAGTCTCCGAGCCTGAACCACAAGAGTGTCCTTCACACACCCCCCCGCCCCTTACACAAAGGACACCAAACACCGGAGTTGGCCGAACGAACGCCAAGCACGGACTGCCGTTCCACTGTGGCTGTGACAAAGGGGCTGGCAGCACCGAGACACCAGGTGCGGGTCGGGTACCTCTCCGAGCGTGCACAGCTCCATGATTATCCAGACGGGGTTCTCCGTGATGACGCCGATCAGCTTCACAATGTGAGGGTGGTCGAACTGCCGCATCGTCACTAGGGAGAAACAGTTGTCCAGGTTATTCTCTGACACAGCAGTAAGGAAAGGTGGCCGAGGCGCTCTCTGGAAATGAACTAGTTAAGACAGAAGTCATGGCCAGGGTCTGTCTTGTCCTGAAGATACTGGATACAGAGATCTAAGAACAGGATTAAAGACAGACTTGTTTTTGTTTTGTTGTGTTTTGTTTTGATGGAAGTACAATACGATTTTGATGAAAATGATAATACACCAATAAAGTCAATATGACTTACTCTATGACTTATTAATTTACTGGACGGTTGGGTGGTTAATATTTCCTGAAATGGACGGTAGAAGGCATTTGTTCCATGTCCATGTAAGGAGGGACCCCAGGACTCAATCACACGACCAGTGTCTACTGAGCACACGACCAGTGCTGTGCTGGGCACCGGCCTGGGCAGTGAGCACAGCAGACACGGTCCCAGCCCCGTGGAGCCTGAAGCTGAGAGAGGGCAGTACTAATTTCTATGCCATGTTGTTTAGTTTCAAATACTTAGGAAGGAGAGAACGTGGTCCTGTGACAAAGCCTCCTGAGGAGAAACTACGCTAAATACGTGGTCAGATGAGAAGGGACAAGCGCTGTGAAAGCAGGGAGGACGTCCCAGCCTGAGGGCAGGTGGAAAGGGCAGGACGAGGGCCTGGCAGAGAACGGCTACCCACGCATGACCCTCCCCACAGTCTCATCCGGATGCGTGAGCGGGGAGCCGCAGGGGCAGCTGTGAGGCAGGGTCAGGGCACGGGGCATGGTCCCGGCTCTCTCCCTGGTCTGTGAGCTCCCTCAGGCGGGGACCGCGTCTGTCCTGCTCATCCCGAACTCTAGGGCGGGAGGCAGCCGGGTAAGACTCCTTTCTACGTCTGCCTAGTCCCAGCACCACATTATGCTCAGCCACATGGGTCCCGAAGGATACGGGGTCAGTGATCCGTCTGCCCTCACACCCCGAACACCACGGCTTACCTGGAGCGACGTGTGGACACGCGCCTCTACAGATACGGGTATTAATTTGCAAGGTGAGACAGTAACACGGTCGCCACAGACAAGTCAGAGTGTTACCGTTCTTACTTCCACAGAGACCACTTGCATTTCACAGGTAAAAAGTCACAGGGAGTTCCATAGAAATTTCTAGAAACTTACAGGCTTCTTGAAGGAATTTCTCTCTCACGCTGTCCGAAGTAGAGTTTTTACATGTTTTAATTGCAACCGCCAGCGCTGGGTTCTCCTGTGTTGGGGAAATTTCAGAATCACACACAAATGCAAAAACAGCTTCTTTTTACGCATCAGTGGGCACATTCAGGAAAAGCTGCGTGACTGGCAACTACGCGGATTCCGGACCAGACAGAATCAGAACTGAAAATCTCAAGAGGAACACTTCAAATACTCTACAAAGTCCCCAGAAAAAATGTCCAGGCAACGTTAACATGTTGTAGGTCGTTCGTTCCTTCACTGTGCCACATTCACCTCCTGCTACCGGCCAGGCCACCTCCCAGGAGCTCAGGGTGCACACTGAACAACAGGCAGCCAAGTTCCCTGTTCTGCCCCAGGTCACCTTCCTGCTAGGAAGGGACAACACCCACAAGACACCAGCTGATCACAGGGTACGTTAGTGGGTAACAGCGCTGTGGACGAGGAAGGAGCGTGTCCTGATGTGCGAAGCAGAGACCAGGACAACTAAAACCAAAGGAGAGCGGAAGGGACCGCCGAGAGCTGGCCAGGGGCACAGCGGGGGTCACGGATGCTCTGGGACCTGAGGGCAGGCGTGGTGACAGGCTGGCGGCTGGGACGAGTTTGCGGCAGTGCAGGGGGGGCAGGGAGGCGTTGCACTGGCCATGAGACGTCCAGTCAGGTTTCTGGTGAGACAAAGGTTAGCGGCAGCTCAGCTCAGCTCGGACGAGGCCTGGAGGCGCAGGAGAGTGGGAGGAGAATGGGGCGGAGTTCAGGGTCAGATTCGGGCTGGAGGAGCTCCTGGAGCAGACGGAGCACTCACCCGGGCACCCTGCAGCGCGGAGCTCAGGGAGGGGGAGACGCGCAGTGACTAAGAGTGTGACTGGCAACGGGGAGAGAAACCAAGAAGACGCGTGGACCCGCCTGCAGAAGAAGGTGATGTTTTCTTGAACGAGTTCAAGAAATGAGGTCATTCCCGACCTCGACGGAGTACCACCGTGCGTGGTTCTCGTTAGCGAGGCCAGGACGCTCAGCTCCGCCCGCCCCGACCTGGTCTCTGCCAGGGACACGGACTCCTGCTAGAGACTGTGGGGCCGCACGTCCTGTCCCGTTACGGAGGCAGGAAGGACAAGGACAGACCGGGGGAGTGAGAAGCGGGAGAACTCAGCGAAGGGACCAAGGTCTCCTCACCGTGGCTGCTGCGTCCTGACTCCCTCCCTCCCCGGAGGACCCCGAGAGAGGAGGAGGTCAGATCCAGGCGCCATCAACGGGGGGTGTGAGGAGCGAGCGTCCAGCCCTCTGCGTCCTCAGGCCTCAGGCCTCACCCTGAGGCCGCAGAGGGCTGGACGCTCGCGCTGTCTTTATTCTCCACAGGTTTTGAACATTTCTGTGGCCTACAGGTTGTGAGGCAGCCGGACGAGTTCCAGGCGGGTCTGAGATCCCCATTTCATAGACAGGCCGGCAGAGCCTGAGGGGTCTAGCGGCTTGCCCAAAGTCGCCTTGCTGGTAAGTGGCATGTCCCCTCTGTGACAGGGACTGGGGCAGCGTGTACGTGTGACAGGCAGCAGGGAGCGGCAGCAGCTCGGGGACGGAGCTGCTGCTTATCACATGATCTGGCTCTGAAATGGTTCCCACCCCAGATTCCTGAGCCGGGATGAAGCCTGAATTTGCAAAGCTCTCTCCTCTCGAAGAGTCCTTGCTACGGTGGTGAGTCACCGTCCATGTAAAGAGCAGCCTCAGGCAGGAAGGACTGGCCTGCGAGGACAGTGGGAAGACGAGATACTGCTTCCCGCCTCCTCGGGGCAGGAACATCCCAGGGCTCAATCCCAGGGCCAGCTCGATGTGAGGCCATCTCACGGAGTGCCAAGTCCTACATCTGCACTGACTTCCAAATTCTCTCTCCAGCCCTCCCTTTGTCTTTCAGCCCAGACTCTGACATCCAACCCACCCCATGTCCTATCTTGACGAGGACACAGCAAAGTTACTTTAAAGTTGATACGACCAAAACAAAACTCCAAATATCCCACTGTGATGGTTCTTTTTGTGTCAAGTTGACTGGGCCACAGGGTGCCCAGATAATTCAGTCAAGCATATTCTGAGTGTTTCTGGATGGATTTAACGATAGTGAAGCAGGTTGCCCTCCCTAATGTGGTGGGCCGCATCTGATCAGCTGAAGGCCTGACTAGAACAAAAAGCTGATCTTCTCTCCTAAATAAGAGGGAATTTCTTCTGCCCAATTACCTTTGAGCTGGGACACTGTTTTTTCTCCACTCTGGACTATTCCTCCACTGGCTATGCTGGGTCCTAGGTCTTCAGGCACAGACTGGAAGCAAGAAGCCCTCAGCTCTCCTGGGCCTCCAGCTGCAGATCTGATGAAATCAGCTTCCAGGATCACATGAGCCAACTCCTAGCGAGGCTGTTTTGAAGGCACCCACAGCCTTCTGTTTCCGGGGGAGTCCCCACTAATACACCCACCACCAGACGCGTTTCCTCTCCTTACCGTTTCCACCTCACTCGGGACACGGAAGTCATGCAGATGCTCAAGGTCAACAACCTACCAGTCAGTTCTGACTCCTCAGTTTCCCTCGGCTCCCACGATCCGACAATCCAGGAGCAGGACCCGGGCTCCTGCCTACAGCGTGCATCTGACAGCCGCCTGCCCAGCCCCTGCCACTGCTGTAGGCTCTCTCTGCACCCACTCTCCCTGAGGCACCTCCTGTGCCCAGGACACTTGGGAGAAAAAGCCCAGCGCCCTGCCGTGGCCCCCCGGAGGCCCCCTTCACTCAAACCTCGCACACCCAGCCTCATGTTCTATGCTCCAGCATCATTTCCTGTGGCTGCCCTTCTTGTTCTGCCTGACTGGAAAGCTCCTGCCCCAGAAATCTGCACTGAGATTCATGCTCAAACCGTCCTGTCTAAAACAGCGCCTGCCGTGTTCTCCCTGCTGCTCTGCATGACAAGCTCTGAGCACAGAACTGTCCAGGACAGGCCTCTCAGGTTATCACAGTGTCCTTATGCCTCACATTTTTATTGTACATTTATCATACATTACAACATACACGATGCTGCCACTTACATCATTACTATTTTCCATCGCTGAAATGTCAGTTTCAAGACAATAGGTACCTTGTTGTCTTGTTTGCCAAAAAGGTCCCCTTATAACAGTACCGAATTCATAGCAGTTGCTCAATAAATATTCGCTGAGTTAATGAATGCTCTTAAAACCTTTCTTTTGAATGCAGATGCTATTTACAAGTCAGCTGAGGTGCACTTTAGCTAAAATTGTATTCACGTTAGATTTCACACTAATTGCACATCATACAATTCCAGAATATTAAACACTTTCAAATGAGAGAAATATAAACAGTAAAATGACTGCAACAGACGTGGGTCCCTCTCTTAGCCTGCAGGGTGCAGGACTCCAGGTGGTGATGGTGGCCCGTGCCCAGCAGGACGGTCGCTGCTAGCACAGAATGGGAACAGGAGCTACGGGATCTGTCTGTTAAATGTCTGAGCGGAGAGCCTTCTTACAGGTGCCAGCCACACAGCAAGGCTGAGATGGAACTACTTTGCTTTGAACTGTTTCAGTAACTGTTTTCCTCAACTAGATGGTGAACGTCTTTAGGACCAGGACCACGAATTCTACCTCCATCTAAATATAGGGCCAACTGGTATACTCCAGAAATGACACAAAATGTCCTTTTTAACAGGAATTCTGTATAACAACAATAGAAAGTTCTTAAGACCACAAAACCGTCATCTAGTCTGTGAATTCATACTCAAATATTGAACATGGTTTTACACAAGACAGCCAGAAGACATGCAGAGAAGTACTGCTCCCCAAGAACCCTCAGTTTCAAATGGATGCCGGACCCAAGACTTCGTGGGCAGCACAGGGACGAAAGGCCATGGCGAACAGAGCCAAGGGCCGGTCACCCATGTCCAGCATTTGTGGCTGGACAGCAGAAGCCCGGGGGGGGCTGAGCTGCCAGAGGGGCTGGTCACAGAGAACGGAATGTTGAAGAACTCAGTTCAAAGTGAGCAAGACCAGACCAGAACCTGGGCAAAGCTGGTTTTTTGTTTTTCGTTTTTTCCTAAAAGCACCTTAAAAAGAGGCAGATTCAAACATACCTTTAAAAGGTATGACTTTTAAAGGCGTTTATAATACAAGCAGTACGTAGGGGACAGAGAAGTCTCAAAGGTTCAAAGCAAATACCACACCGGCCTCCACTATGCCTCCATAGAAGACATGACCAGCGTCTGAATTACTAACAAGTAGCAGACATTGGAAAGGCTTTAACAAATAAATTCTGAGAAGGGTTATTCTAGGACTAATTAAGAGAAAAAGAGATTTAAAAGCAAGTTCTTAAGTCTAAGATCATAATGATGACAGAACTTGCAAGTGACCAGCAGAGGCTCAGATGGTGATAGAGATGCCCGACCACCTTGCCAGACGCAACGGCGTGTGCAAGCCTCTAGAGGATGCTGTGTCCACGGGCTCCTGGAATGACCTGCAGCCCATGCGTGGCCCACCTGACCCCACCCCTCACCTTCTGTGCCCCCCCCTCGGCAGACACTGGCCTCCCGCGGACGGCTCCCTCCCTGCTTCAGGGCTGTGCTCCGTGTCACCTATCAGAAGGCCTTCTCCAACCATCTCGTGGGGGGGGGGGGGCACCCCGACCTTCTCTTCTTCCCCACGCGACATTTAGTGTATTTGTTTTTGTCTGTTCCTTTCTGTCTCAAAGAGAAGTGAAGTTCTGTGAGGGCAGAAATTGTGCCTGTTTTGTTCATTCTTATGTCCCCACCACTTTGCTGTCACTTGCTGGGTGACTGAGAAACTGTTGGTGAAATAATGACTTGAGGCTCCAGGGGCAGGTTCCTGGCCATGACGTGTGCTGAGCTGCAGTCTGACTGATGACTAAAAATCCTCGAAGAACCATTCTGTGATCTGACAGAACACTGAAGGACGTAATCCGGAAAAGGGACTTAACAGGAGCCCCAAGGAATGAACAGATTCCTTTGCATGGCAAAATCAGACACCCACACGAAGAACAAAATAAACACTCACTCATGGACAGCATAGGTCAGGGAGATACTCACAAAAAAGTGTGAACCCTGGTATTTTTCTGGTGCTGGGGCTCATTCAACAAATATTTAATGAACACTACACAATGGGTATCTAAAAAAATGTCCTCTTGTATTTTCACAACTAAAATGGATTATTTTAAAGATGCATGAAATAATGCCCACTAACCCTGCCTTTATCTGTGTGGTCCTGGTAAGTCACTGAATTCTAGAGACCAGGGGGAGCTCTGAGCCCACTGTGTGCAGCTGCCCGAATTCCAAGTCAAGAAGCCACAGTCTCCTGCCTCTCAGCTGGGTGCGGCCAACTCGCAAATTTAGCAAGTCTTCCAGTAACTTTAGATGCAGGGCTTTTTCTACTGCATTTTGCCCCAAAGAACAGAGTTAAGAGAATCAGGAAGATAACACAGAGTAAAAAAAATAATAAATAAATAAAATAATAATTAAAGAAGAGTTAACAGCTAGAAATCCATAAGAAATGACAGAACTGTATATTAAGTACAAAGGAAAAGGCTTTAGAAACTGAAGTTTTTAAAAAATGGAAACTCTAATTTGTTTAGTGACATGATGACAATTATCTGTTGCTCCTGACAGAAACAAAAACCAAAAAAAGCTCTTTTAGCTCTTTGGTAACAAAAGTAATGATCACGGTGTCACTAGTGCACGTGCAGAGGATATGAAAAAGTGAAAGATACGGAACTACTGGGGAAACTGCCAAAGCAGGGCTACACCAAAGGTCAATCCTTTGTGTTACGATAGATCTTCCTTGACCCGAGATGGAGCTCACGTCTGGATAAACGCACCGCACACTGAAAACATCCCAAGCTGAAAGTGTGTGCGATACATCTGGGCTCCTCAACGATACAGCTGAGCCGTGCCCCCTCACAGGCGCCCGCAAGCGCTCACCTGGGCCCACAGCTGGGCAGTCATTTCACACGAAGCGAATTTTATAATGAAGCGTTGACAGCTCGTGCAGTTTGCTGAATCCTCCCCTGGCGGGGGACAAAGGGAAGGGCTGTGCGGGCACAGAACGGATGTCAGTGTCTCAGTAGTGGGCCCTTGCGCTGGCGGCCGCCACCCTGCATGAGGACAGGGGCTGTGTGTACCCCTAGCCTGTGACAGGATCCAAGTTCAAAATTCCAAGTATGGTTTCTACTGCGTGCAGATCACTTCTGCACCGACATAAAGTCGAAAAACTGTGTTGAACCACCCTGAAGTGCAACCATTGTAAGTTGGGAAGAGTCCGTATGCCCTTATCAGCACCATCTGTGTACACCTGTTAGTTAAAAAAGTTTCTTGACAAAGTATGTACTATTATTTTATCTTCCTTTTTTTTAAAGTAGGCTCCACGTAGGTGTGGAGCCCAGTACTGGGCTGGAACTCACAACCCTGAGATCAAGACTTGAGCCGAAACTGAGTTAGGCATTTAACCAACTAAGCCACCCAGGCACTCTGTACTATTATTTTAAAATTGTTGCTGTAATAAAACCATGATAACCAGCATGGGCAGGGATGCAGAGAAAGGGGTGCTCTTACATGCTGCCGTTCGGGATGGAAATGCACAGCTTCTCTGGAGACAGGTCAGCAGTGAGTCAGAGTGGAAGAGTTACCATGTGACGCAGCAACTCCACGCCCAGAGCTTTCCTCACGAGAACTGAAAACTCCTCACACACGGTCCGGTACAGGAGTGCTCAGAGAGCCCTGATTTCTTTTTTTTTTTTTTTTTTTTTTTAGATTTATTTATTTATTTGTCAGAGAGAGAGCCAGCGAGAGCGAGCACAGGCAGACAGAGTGGAAGGCAGAGTCAGAGGGAGAAGCAGGCTCCCTGCAGAGCAAGGAGCCCGATATGGGACTCGATCCCAGGACGCTGGGATCATGACCTGAGCCGAAGGCAGCTGCTTAACCAACTGAGCCACCCAGGCGCCCCGAATTTCTAGCAGCCAAGACATGGTAACAACCCAAATGACCACTGACGGACAAATGGACAAAAAATGGCTCCATCCGTCCAATCGAATGTTATCCAGCATTGAAAAGAAATGAAGTCCCGATAACACTTCAGCATGGGTGACCCCTAAAAGCACACCGGCTGGAAGAACCCGCCACAAAGGCCACTTATCATATGAGTCCATTTATACGAAATGTCCAGAAAAGGCAAAACTACAGAAGCAGGAAACAGATGAGAGGCTGCGGGGGCTGGGGCGGAGGTAGAATGGGAGTGACTGCTCACTGATGTGGGGGCTTCTTTCTGGGGGAAAGAAAGTTCTAGAAGGACTGTGTAGTGGGTTTTACAACTCTATCAATATACTAAAAAACCACTGAGTTGTATGTTTTAAAAAAAATGAATTTTACAGTATGTGATCTATACCTCAAGAACACTATTATTAAAGAAATAATTTTAAAAATGTGTTGTTCTCTTTTGCAGGGCACTTTGGGGCAAATTAATGCTCTTTCCTTGAGGACGCAGTAGGTGGCATCAGTGGCCTCCTGCTGTTGACGCTGGTCATCTATCTGTCGACTCTGTGCTATGGAACGATCACTGCGGAATCAGTTACTGAGGAGAGAGGCTGAGGGATTAAAATGAATAAACGGCAGACCCAGCCCTCTAGGAGCTCCGTGTGCCATTTTTCTGTTTCTGATACGGCACATACGGTGACACAGAGGAGGAGCTTTGTAAAAGACAGGTGTGAAGAACTAGGGACTCATGAAGACAAACAAGGGGCCACAGTCAAAAGTAGCGCAGGGTTCTGGTTGCTGCAGAGGACTTACTGGGCTCATGTAGACGCCTTGATGGACGTCTCCAAACTGGCCTTCCCCGATGCACCGTCCAAGCTCGATTCTTTCTCTCTGAATCTCATAATCCCTGGCTGCAAAACATGGCATATGTAAGTACCACATTCCCAACGCCGAGAGTACACTTGACGCTGGTTTCATTTCATTATCATCCATGAGTACAGATCACGCTGGCGGCACGTCAGTCTATGAAAATGCTTTAAACGGAGTGGAATTCTCTTAAACGGTATCTTCAAAGGAATTACATAAACTGTTACGGCATCGCGTGAACTACCAAAACCATGTAAGTTCTATTAAAGGTAGATTTTTTTCCGTATTTTTAAATGTCGATTTAGTTTTTATCTGTCTGATAGTTTTCTAAGCAGTTTCTCCAAAGTAGTAAATTATATGCTTAAGTAATCAGTGCTATTAGTTTAGGTATTAATATATGAAAGGCTAAAAAACACAGTTATTTAAAGCAATTATTTAACAAATAACTGAGGGTTGAAAACATGGAGGTAATAGAAAAACTGTGTCATGAGAAACTTTATGTTTTTAAAAGTTTAAGAGTTTTCCACTTTCTTATGATCCTATCTATATTATTCACAGAGCTAAAAGAGTTTAAAGAGGTCGCTTCTAAAAACTAATTTCAAAATCAGGTGACTTGAAATCAAGGTTGAACATATGACATTATAAATTATAAGTATTTTACATTTTGCGAGCATTTGCCTCAAATTAATGTATTAAGTTGTTGTGATTTCATATGAATCCAATTATTTAGTAGGCTGCTGAGGCACACGGAAGTAAACACCAACTAGAAACCTCATCAATTGCTTCTAATCCAGTTAATGGCGGCAGCGACCCAGCTGCACGACCCACACCGTGCACATTCCATTAGTGCGGAACAAAACGACAGCCAAATGGTTCCAAAGTCTCTCCCTGGTTTACCAAATTATAAACCGCACAGAAAGGTCCAACCCAAATTTTAGACGGCTCTTTCCTCTTTAAAATCAGTTTAGCTAGTAGTTCCATTGGTTTAACAGCACGAATAAACCGATGGAAAGTAGTTGAAAGATAAAAGTTAACTGAAAACTGAAACATCCCACGTCATTCCACAGGTTGCAATTGGCAAGCAAATGCAGTTATTTTAAAGGAGTCCTGTTACCTTCATCTATTCCATAGCTTTCTGCATTGCAATCAAGGGAGAAAAAAATTGAAGACCTTGCTTAGAAATAACTAATAGCAATTAGGTTAACAACAACAAACTCGGAGAGTACATTTCAACATTTACTTTGCTAAGTATTTTAACCACAAACATCAGTTAAAAAAAAAAAAAAGAGGACTAGACACAAGCAAACTCTGAATCTCCTTAAATTACCTCGATGTGATGCCAACAATGCTTTTCAACCTCCGGTCGCAAACTCCTGCCCTGTGACTCATTTCTGTGGGGCCTGGACCTTCACAACTCAACACGCGACAGCAAGCGCACAGGTGCAAACTCGGACAGGCTGCAGGGGTGTGTGAGTGACTAAACGGCTAACCCAAATTTCAACATTTTCCATGTTGCTGTGCAAGCCAAAATACCCAAGTTTCAGTGCTTCCTTCTGTTTCGAACCACTCTCTGATACCAGAGCTCTTACAGGGGGACACAGGGCGCCCCCGGGACAGCACAGGCCTGATGCTGGGAGCACCTCTTGACCGTGCACAGTTAATCTAAACGAGAGCATCTTTTAAAACAGTCATACAACAGGGTAAATAAAGCGCCTGGAACATGTAGTTTTCAGGTATGTCCGGCTCTACTGGAATCGGGACATCAGATGTTCAATTATTAAGGCCTCTGGGGTTGTATGCAGACACATAACTGTGCCTCTTTTGGAGGGAGGTTTAGAATATATTTTTAAAATTTAAAAAAAGAATTTTTTTAAAAGTAAACTCTATGCCATATGTGGGGCTTGAACTCTTGACTCCAAGATCAAGGGTCACATATTCTACTGAGAGAGCCAGCCAGGCGCCCCAAGACATTTTTTTTGTTAATGTGAATGAAGTTTCAAGTGTGTCTCCAATTGAAGATCTGGGACCACGTCGACCAACATGAGATCCGGGGCTCCCGGGTTCTCCTCTGTCGAGAAGCCCCACAGACCAGAGAGAAGCGGAGCACGGGCATTTCCAGACGGCAGGAAGGGCATGACCGAAGCCTCCCTCTCTGCACACCTCCCAGCCCGAGCTGTGGGGACCGTGCGCTGGAGGCAGGAAGCTCAAGGGCGGTAAAAGACAAAGTCTCCAACAAACGCAATTCACTGACTGTGTGTATTCAAAGAGGTGAACAGACGCGTGTTTGTATTTATTTAACTTTAAATAATACAATCATCTACACAGAGGAAATTTTGTCATCAGTAAAGGCTGTATTACAGAGTTAGGAAACAAATTAAGAAAACCCTGTAACTAAGCACACGTACTACAGGTATCTGAGCGTTAGGTTTCTGACCTCGGACTTGGCCGAGCCTGAAACAGAATTCTAAAGTGCACTCAGTGAACTGTTAAAGATAGCTTAAAAACAATATCTAAAACCTCTAAATGTGAGATATTTAGAAGTTCAATACGGTCAAATCTGGGCGAGAACAAAATCAGAAGCCTACTTACTCGAGGGCATGGTGTAGGTGTCTTCTTCGTCTATGATCTCAGCATAATCATCCGTTTCTGCAGGAAAGGAAGCAGATATGTTGGAAGAGGGTAAATATTTAACCTCCTGGCCTTTGATAGAAAAGGCAAAATGAGCTGCCTGAATGCCGCGCTATGGGGACATACTCTCAAGACCCTATTCCTCCACTTTTGCTCACGCATGAGTCATCTATGGAAATACAGGTGACGTTATGGTGTGTCTGTTGTAACACACAGACTAGTCTCTTGGGGACACACGATGCTGGCATGGAAGGCCCTTGTGAGAACAGAAAGACATGGAGCTTCTATGTCCAGGACTCGAAGCCCCACATCCGTTCCGACTGCAAAACTGCTTTGCACCAAGCCCGTGCTGAAACCTGCCCTGCCTCTCCTGGGGTCGCTCCGAATAGGACGAGTGCTTCAGAGACTGAAAACCTGACTTTGCTCATAACTAGACTCTACAGCAGAATCTGACGCTGGCCTCTCGGAACACAGAACTGATGGCCTGACTGCTGCGGAGAGTACGTGGGTGACAGATTTTGTTTGCTCTGGGTGGAAGCAGCCCAGGGATTATCTCCTGTCACCCTGCACTCAGACGTCCAAAGAGTTCGTGTTAATGCCAAAAGGGTGAAATCTAACCAGAAGAATGAAATGACAAGAAATGGCACGTTACAAGGAGCTCCGTTTGGAGGGGAAGTCAAGGACTTGTAGTGTCCACTATTCCCTTCGGTAACACGGTGACTTAGAAATCCGCGTGCGAACCAGTGTGGGAAGCACATCCGAGGAGAACAGCCCTCACTTGGACTCACGGGGAGCAGGGCTGCGCCTGCTTTCCTCCTGCAGTGCGCTGCAGGTTTAAGCTGCTGGGCCGGGAAAGAAGGAGCAGTGCTTCCAGAGCTATCTTTGAGGACAGCTCTTCACAGAGAAAATCTGCCCAAGCATCCACGTTAGCCACGTTAACCCCAGAAACACCGAAAGCTAAATGTTCTTCCTTCTGTGCTGCTCTTACTACTTCACTCAGGTATTAAAATTATAGAAAAGAGAGAATATATACAGGCCACATTCTTTAGGATATCAATCGTCCCACATGTTGCCATGGTAATGATTGAGATCAGACCTCAGAGTTACTGGAAGAGCTGAGTTCTTAATTAGAAGTGATTGAAATACGGAAAAAATTCAGCGGGCAGAATACAGTCCACGAGCCAGTTCTCGGTAAAGCATTCGGGAGTGTGAACCGTCCCCAAGTCCTACCTGGGAGGCAGATCGTCTGTCTCGTTCTCACATGCTCTAGGTAACACTGCTTGCAGGATTAAGAAAAACATTCAATCTACCCCAAACCTTACATTCTTTTGTCTCTCTCTTGCCCCCTCCTATCCTGTTCTCAGCGAACTGGCATGTCCTAGCCTCCAGCTTTGCCTCCGTGCAGGTTTAGGGAGGACCATGGGAAATGGCCGGAATGAAGGGAGCTACTAAGTAGCTACTAAGCTACTAAGGCACTCTGAGAAAGGACGGACCCAGCAGCGGAGGGATGTGCACACGCAGCTGAGATGAGAGCAGCACACTGCACACACGTGGCGTCTACTCATGGTCTTCTCTCTCTTCTGTCAACGATGCCCTCCCTTCAGAAGGCTGACAAAGGCAGAATTTCCACAAGCAACAGAGGCTACCCTCCCTGCCTTCTTTCCTACGAAGCACACACCTGTAGAAGCCAAACACAGCGGGTGAGCCCGGGGCGGCGGGGGACCCTGGCCGTGACAGCTGCCAGACCCCCTGGCCCCTTCCGGCTCCCCTGCTGCCCTGGTCCCAGAGATGCTTCACCAACCCTGGCCCGCCTCCTGGCTCTCCTGAGGACACGCCCAGATCAATCAGCAGCGCGTGGCTGTGGGGTCACTGCCCACCTGACGCAGGAGGAGGGCACGAAGCTGCCAGAGCTGTCAGAGCAGCCCCTCGCCCAGGACTTGCCATGTGTTGAAGCTCAGTTGCGCTCAGCTGATCCTGGTTTTGGCCAAAATGTCACCCAGCCAGAGACTTTGCCTCTCACTGACCTGCCCCGATCCCCTATCACTGTTCATCATGCTGCATGCTTTACTTTCCTCAGTCCCCGTCACCAACCGGCTGGCAGTCTTTGGTCTCTTGTCCACTGTCTGTCCCTCTCTGGATGGAGAACCAGGGGACCAGAGCCCTTCTCTGCATGGAACACGGGGCCCGGCACAGAGAAGGGGGGGTCCGTGCTGGCTGAACAGAGGATGACTTCACTGCAATCACGAGGCGAGGAGACCACAGCTGAGGCAGGGACGCGGTGCGGCCTGTGCGGGGCCGAGCAGCCCGGGTGGGGTGGAGCTGCGGGGCGCAGGACAGCCTGCGCCCTCCCGCAAGGTCCCCTCACCTGTCTGTGCTGCAGCCGTGTCCTCACATGGACAATGGGAACACGTATGCGCCGTGCAGGGTTGTTATGAGGATTACAGGAGATACATACAAAGTCGAGGTGTGGACCTGCGCAGAAGAGCTGGTCACAAAATCATGGCTCCTCGTGGTTCTGCTGCTCGTGAGGGCTCCGCGGGAGGAACCTGGCAGCGGACGGGTTCCTGCCCGTGGAGCCTCTCGGTCAGCCCTCCTGGTGTGACTGCAGTGGCTTCTGGGACAGCCTCTTTTTAGAAAAGCCTCACTCGAAATACCCACCTGAAGCAATTCTGAAGCCATAAAACAAATGGCTAATAGGTACCAGGCCAGCATGCAAAACTGATTCGGGAAAAATCAAGGTGCAGACGCTTTCATCAGTTGCACGATCACAAGCAAGCGCCTGTAATTCTCCCCCCTCGATGCTACGTGAATTCTACAGGAAACCTTCGGGGACATCAAAGCGGTCTGGGAGTGACTCAGGGTGACCTCAGGGGCACACATACTATGGTGTAACAGGACTAGGGAATGTCTCCTGCAGCCACCAGTGCTTGTGTCCCCCGGGGGCTGGTCTTATGGAGCAGAGCCACTGTCACTGGAGGGAGAGGGCCCACTACAAAAGTGTCACTGGAACCTGCACAGCAGCTCTCGAGCTGCATTACTTGGCTGAGTTCTCCAAGAATTCTTGATCCTGATTCGGTTCTGTTTTCCTTTCCTGGTTTTTAGGATGAGAGGGTTTTATGATCCTGACAGGAGAGGTATGTGTAGACACTTTAGGGCCTGAAAAACCAGAGCCCAGCCTGAAACTGCCTGCACCCCACGATACAGGGGAAAGAGACACAACAAAAGGAAACAGCTTCCGACCCGGGCACCGATAAGGGAAGGCAGACTGGCAGAGGGATGGCGGCGATACCGGGACAACACCAGCACCAGCACCAGCGCCAGCACCAGCGCCAGCACCAGCACCAGCACCAGCATCAGCAGCTGTGAGCCCTTCTCCGCTGACGTGGGTCTGGTGCCGTCAGCCTGCCCCGCAGACAGGAAACTGAGCCTCCCAGGGCACCCGTGAGCCCTCAAGGTCTCAGTGCCCATTGGGAGGGGCCGGGACTCGGGGCAGCACTCGGGCACAGCCTCATCCCGAGTCACCCGCCATAGCGTTTATAGGGACTCTTGTCTTCTAAGTCCTCTCTAGCCCTGATGTGGAGCTCGAACTCAACAACCCCAAGATCACAAGTCACATGCTCCACCGGCTAAGCAGCCTGGTGCCCCCGGGGACTTTTGTTCGTGAGACCAGACACCCTACGCTGTGAGACTACGAGATGTTCCTCTAGGGATATTCTGGGGGCCTCCCCCACCCCCGACGCGGCAGAGCTCTGCCCTAGGGATGTTCACGTGATGGGGGCCGGTGTCTCTGGGAGACTGCTTCAGGGCACCCTGCCCGCGAACTGAGTATTTCAAAACAAACACTTTGAAAGTGGAGACTCCTGAAACCTCGAACGACGGGGCGATCTGAAAGGCTGGGTATCACGGCATGCGGTGAAATCGGAACGGGAGGAAGACGTGTAACACGGACAGAACTGACAGCTCAGAAATTAGGACGGAAGAGGGCCGCGCTCTCCTTCTCAGAGCAAAGCAAACAGGCCGAGGCACACGGCCACGGAGACACTGGCCCAGCGGCCCGGCCACTGCGTCTCCTGCTCTGTCGCCCTGCCTGAGGCCGGAGCGCCTGCCCGTACAGCTCGCAGAAGCCCTCGCGTCCGTACCTCTCGAGTGGGGCCGTCTGCTCGCCCTCCCACAGAAGAGGGGGAGCTGCTGTGCTTCTGCCACACCTCCTCTACTCGCCTGCCACAACATGGGGCCCCTTGCCCCAGGGGGTGCTTGGGCCCCAGCTCGGACACCTGCCATGCTGTGACCCTGCTCCCCCGCTGTCCTCCCTCAGGGAGTCGGAGTCGGCCGACCGACTCCCACAGAGCAATGCTGAGGCAGAGACAAGACCCCTTGGGCACCTCTGTGCGACGCCGCCGCTGGTCACCACCACGTGCAGCCGGCCCAGACGCCCTGGCAAGGGAGATCTCTTCTGGGGCCCCCTGTGCTCTTTCGCATCAATCGCTTTATGAGCCAGACCAGGGTTGGCAGCTGTTCCCTGTCACAGGTCAGACAGCGGGTCTTTCCGACCCTACCGGTCACTGTCTCTGCCACACCCGTCCAACTCTGAGCCACCCCCTGCGCACAGCTGCGTGTGACCGCGCTCCCATGTGGACCCTGACATGGGAATTTCACAGAGTTTTGATGCCACAAATACTGTTCTTTTGATTTTTCCCCAATCGTTAAGAAAAGTAATAATCATTCTATGCCCCAGGGCCAATACAAAAACCAGAGGCGGGCTGTATTTCGCCCACAGGCCTCTGTCTGTGGACTCCCGGCCTAGAGCAAGCGGCTAATGCCTTAAGGCCCAGCTTGTTCATCTGCAAAATGGGGGCAGAAAGACTTGCCCCATCTGACTGACAGAACTGGGAAAGGCCACCGTGGAAAAATGGTTTCAATGCTTAGAGCATGTGGGAATAACCACCTGTGGGCAAACATTTGTTCAAATTCTTGGGCTTTCATGGTAATCCTCACAACAACCATGAGACCCTTCACGGATGAAGACGCACGAGATGAAGCAGTTCGCTCTGGACCCCTCAGCCAGGCTGCTGGTGACGTGATGGGGCCGTGGGGGCGGCAGGAGCCCGGAGTCTCCCTCCTGACCAGGCGCCCCGCAGCAGCCTCGGCCTCGGCCTCAGCAGTCTCCCCACCACGGGCTCATCAGTCCCCGCTCGGGCTCTGCAGTAAGGCCAGCACCCGGAGTCCCACGCCTGTGCACGGGGGACTCCGTGCCAGCAGTGGCTGCTGACTGGCGGGTAACTACCCAGGAGGGGTCTCCACTGTCCGTCCCACGAATCACATGCACCTTCCCAAAGTCACGTTTAGTAAACATCTTTCACTACTTGAGTTACCAACCCTACAGTGAAAACGATACAGTGAAAACGATACAGTAAAAGCATTTTCTCCTTTAATCATGAGGAAAAATGCAACCCTCCCCTCAATCTGAGTTTAGTGTAAAGAGTACAGAGTTTCATGCAGGCAACACATGAAGTGGGCAACAGAAAACACAACACGTGACTTTCAAGTTTCTCGTTTTTTAGGCGCTACCCTCCACCGCTTGGAGAATCGCCCTGATCGCTGCTGCTGGTATCTCTCTAGTTTGTGTAAAAAATCATTTCTTGTCCCTTCCTTTCTACTGCCCACTCCCAGACTAAGAATTATGATATAAATATATATATACACATATATATATACACACACCATACTTTGAAAATGTTCTATGGATTTCTATCATTTACAGCTTTTAAGTCTGACTAATCTTGTTGACTAGTACTGTTCTGACAACTGTTCTAGAAATCTAAAGTTCTAATCATAAAATCTAGAAAATTCTCTATGTGTAAATACGACTCAACTCAAATTTACCACTGAGACATGACAGAGAAACTGATAAAGCCAAGTTTTAAGAGACCATTTGTTCACATCATCATTTTTTTAATTTGTTTTGCTGGATCAAAACCACATTTCGCCTTTCATTACATACCGAACCATATTTATGAATAAATATTTCTCATATTAGAAACACAAATGTGAAAATAAATATTACCGTCCCCACTAATTTCATCTGCAGATCCAGGTAGCATGCAAAGAAAGGGGGGAGGCGGGGGGGGGAGGAGGGCAGGGAGGGGAGAGAGGGAGACACACTATTAAAAAGACAAGTAAGTCAAAGCACAAAGAAAACAAAAAAATCTCCCCCCAGGTCTAATTCAAAAGATGAGCGAGCGATTGCAGTAGTGAGTGTGTTTACTTGGCGTCAGGGCATCACGCCGAGTTTCCAGCTGTCCACACGTCATACAGAGCTCCACAGCCGTTCTGTAAAGCTGGTCCCGACCACACTGAATAGAACTAATCTGACAGGCTCTCAGTTAACTGCTAAAACTAGCCTGTACCCGCTCAAAGGAGAGTTGCATCCTGTCAGATAACAGTGAAGAGAAGCAGTCATCCCTGAGTCTGGTGAAGGCTAGCCTCCCCCAGGGAGCCCCAGGCCAGGCCCAGCACAGAAGCTGAACAACGTGCCAAGTTTCCACGTGAATTTATGCAGCGTTGGGAGAAATCCCTGTTCCGATCATTAAAAATAACCTTTGCTTCCCAAGAAAAGATGCAAGTGGCCTGCCGGCCTCAGCTCCACAGCGCCCCCGAGTGCCTGCCAGCGAAGCACGACAAGCAGCCGGGGGTCCCTCGGACCCTCCTCCATTCCGCAGCACGCTGCTGTAGGACACCCGCAGCGTAGACCGAGGTACCTGCCGGCCCCCCAAATCAAACCAGGAAGCCTCGCCTCGCCCGGTCATGCATTTGAAAACCAGCACACAGGCAAACAGGACGTCTTCTCTCCGAGGGCAGCCCCCAGCGGGTCAGTGTGAACCGCCGCCCCGTGCGGCTGCTGGGCAGCACAGAGCATGTACACGGAGCCCCGGTTAAGGCACACTCAGCTCAGGGCAATGTACAAGCGTCCGGTTAGGCCCGCGGCCCGGGCGGGGTTAGTGGGAGCCGACACGAGCGAGTGCAGTACCGGTAGAAGGTTCATGGGAACAGAAGACCAAAGGGAGAAAGCGCCTAGCTTTCTTAACTTTATGCTGGCGGGGACTGACTCCTTTATAAAGAGGCAAGAGGAAGAAAGAGAAAAATAGAAACACATTATTTCATACGAAAATACAAAAGAAAACTTACGTTACATTTTAAGGCAGCTCTATAAAAGCAAATACAAACTTGGAATGCTTTCATTGGACTACTGGCTCACTTTATTCCTTACTCTGATTTGACTTGAGTTTTAAAAAGCATACTAATATTTCAAAATACAAGTTCCTCTTTTAGCCAAGATTAGCACTAGATACAGAAACTCTTAGCCAGACACACGAGTCTCCCAGCTCTGCAGAGCCAGCCAAGTGAAGGTAGTACAGACATTTTTACAAATAACAAAACTGAAACAAACTGAAAACAAGACCAAAAAAAAAAAAAAAAATCAATAAATAATCCAAGAATCCTGTGGACATTCAACCACAAGGAAAAACTGCCAGAAACTAGCACATCGTGATCTGTGAGTTTCATGAGCAATTTCCCCCAAATCATCAACAAAGACACAGGCTCACAGACCTCCAGGGTATACCCTAAATAAATGACTTTAACATACAAACTAGCAATGAGGTGTCTGAATGCGCAGCCTGCAAAGTCCTGTGGCCCCTAGCACGGTCTGCTCACGAACTGCGCACTGCGACAGCGTCTCTGCTCCAGATGCCGGGGGCAGCCCAGCCTGCCAGAAGTGCAGCGCAGCAGCGCAGAGAAGCAACAACCACAGTGTGGCACGGGGCAGAGAGGGCGTCTGTCAGACGGAAGTCAGAACAGGGGACTACAGCTCCTGAACACGCAGCGCTAAGAACACGGGACACAGAAGACACGCAACATTTAAAGGCATCCCAGGGGTCCCCTCGAGAAAGGACTTCAGGGGTGGCCCAGGGAGAGCAGGGCCAGGACCCACTGATGCAGGGACTTACAGACGGTGTCAGCGTGTTAGGAACGGAAGCAAGAGCAACGGAAACAGACCACGGAGTGATATTTCAGATGCTGCATTATGGCCACGACCCTGTTACAGAGGGTTTCACCCTCTTGTCGCCGTCAGGAGGGTGCAGCTTCCTGTGGAGGCCTGGCGCTAAGCCTGCATGTGCCCAGGTGGGCCTGGGCCTGGGGCTGAGGACGAGGGCAAGGGCAGGAGCTCCAGGGGCTGTGATGGCTGAGACAGGAACCCAGACGGCGGGAAAGGGGACAGCATTCCGTCAGTGTCCTGACTTCGGTAATTACATTGTGATCGTGTGAGAGGATGTCTCTGGTCTTCGGAAATACACGTCGGAACACTTGTCAGTAATGGGGTACACCATGTCCGCAAGTCCCATCAAACAGCCCAAAGGGGAAAAAACTGAGCAAAGACAAGGAGGCCAAAATACAGTGAGTCCAAGTAAGCAAGAGGAGAAACTTCATTTTACTGTACTAAACCCATTCTCTGGGTGTGGAATTATGGAAACATAAAATAATCAAAGAACACATATTTGAGTTGAGATGCGGGCTCCCCTACTCATTCTTTGACCTTGAAAAAGTTACCGAACTTGTTTCATCGGTGAAGTGAGGCAGTGATGGCCTCACCCCGTGGGGTTCCCCAGGCTCCTGGCACAGGGCAGCTGCTTCCCAAGTGTGAGCTAGTCCCATTCTCTATCGCTTATTTTATTTCTAAACTGACCTGAGTACTGAGTTTTCCTCCAACAAGGGCTCTGAGGGGAAGCCACGGTCCTGGCTTTGAGGGCGGTGGCGCCCCAGGGCAGGGGCCGGGGCTGGTAGGGGAAGTGACCAGAGGCTTAGAGGAGATGCTGTGGATTCCACAGCGGTGAAGGGCGGGGGGCGGGGGTGATACAGGAAGCTTCTCCAGGAGCTGGCACCCCGGGCGTCAGCTGGAGGGGACCAGCGCTCTCCTTCCTGCTTGTCTTTAGTGACATAAGCAGAGCAGCAGCCCAGATAAGGCCAAAGTGCACAAATCCATAACACTGCGCAGAAAATTCCTAACGCTGCTCAGAAAACCGGAATGCTGCTCGGAAGACGAGGGCACAGAAGAACAAGACCCAGCCAGGGCAGCGCCGCATCATTTTAGAAAACCGGAGAGTAAAGGGAATGCAGAGGGCAGCTCTCCATCTCTCCTGTAGGAAGCATGTCCCAGGGTGAACGAAGAGCCGGGAGGAAAAGCTGTTTTTGCAAAGACGACAGTTAACGAGGTAAAGACGCGGCAGAAGTCACGGGAGGCCACCTCACGGCCCGATAGAATCCAGGCCGGCAAAGACACGGGCACGAAGGCCTCGGGTGCGGTGCTCACGGGAGCTTTAGAACGCTTGCTCGGACACTGACCCAGCCGACTGGTCGGTCTGCAGGTCCTGGCCTGGTCAGTCTGCAGGTCCTGGCGAGAGCGAGCTACATGGGGTGTGTTCTTGTAAACAACCCAACAAGCCGCTGAGCCTGAATCTGATCCAACTTCCCTTGATCCTAGTAAATGGCCCATGGCCCCTGGGGAATACAGAAATGCAGGGGCCCAGGGGGAGCACATCAGCACAGCGTCACAGACGTGTCCCTATCTGGGCCCAGGGTGTGGGGACAACAGCATAGGCGACACAATGTCTTCAACAGATAAAGCGCGGCGATGCTGCTTATTAGTGGAGGTGACCGGGGGAAGGTACAGGGACACGGGGCTGAGGTAACAGGCGTGTGGCCTGGGAAGTGTGGAAAAGTGAACACGCCGTTGAGTCTGTGGTCGTACTCGTTGCTCTGTGTTTCCTGTGGGCTTTTCCTCCTGGGAGGGGTCTCAGCTGCTCCCGCAGGGGGCCTCCACGTGTCTCTCTACACGTCTGCAGCCCAGGGGTCAAGGCCAGCTCAAGACTCAGGACTAGGAACGCAGTTTAGCTCTGGAGACTACTTTAGAATGCATGGTCTAGCCATCTCAGTGCCCATGTGACTCCAGAGTAGTTTTCTCAATCCCATGAGAAGCCAGAAAGGGGAGAGGCAGGTGGTTGGGCTAACTGGTCTCAGCAGAGACAGAGTTCCAGCGCCCTGGTGAAGGCAGCGGAGGGAAGCCAGCACAGCGGGCTGCCCTGGCCATCAGCCACCCTGACCACACCCAGGGAGAAACCACTGTGACCCTATTGACGACTGAATGTCTCTCCTAACAGGAGACAGATTATAGAGCCTACTAGTGATCGCTGCAATCCGAGCTTCTAGTAAGCCAGCTACTTGGAACAAGCCAGTAACACCCAATACTTACACTTCCTGCAATTAAATATACTCAGCACCATCGATTTGATTAAGTTACATCACAGAGCACGTAAATTATAAAAATCAACTCTGCACGTACTAAGTGCTAATACTCTAAGTTAGGGTTCTTAAAAAAAAATTCCCAAAAGCTAGTGTTAAAATCAAGCTTTCAGCAATAGACAGGACTGCACTGTAAACCAGAGCAGTGAGAACTGAAGCCAACAGGCAAACCGGACAAAAGAAACCCTTTCAAACCCGAGTAGAGGGCAGGCTTTTGAATTTTAACAGAAGAATGTCAGACATGAGGCAGTACTATGCTATTCTGGACAAATGGGGGGACAGACCACAATGCAATCACACTCAAGACTGTTCCAAACCAGTCCTCCCTCCACAAAGGAAAGTCACTAAGCTTCTGAATGATTCAGAGTGGTCTAGGGTAAAGAGAGCGGGTTGTCGAGTTCCAGGCGTAAGTTTCTATCAGGCTTTCTAGCGGGCCCGGCTACCTCACCTCTTGAGTCTTAATCTCCTCACCTGTAAAGTGGGAATGGTACGAGGAAGAATGTCTGGAGGTTTAAACAAGACAGCGCAGGTGAACATGGCAGGCATCATCTCTGGGCCCCGTGTGCGTATAAATATCTGTGGACAGGAGCGCCTGGGGGGCTCAGTGGGTTAAAGCCTCTGCCTTCAGCTCAGGTCATGATCCCAGGGTTCTGGAATCGAGCCCCGCATCGGGCTCTGTTCCGTAGGGAGCCTGCTTCCCCCTCTCTCTCTGCCTGACTCTCTGCCTACTTGTGATCTGTGTCAAATAAATAAATAAAATCTTAAAAAAAAATTTTTTTTTAAAAATACCTGTGTATAAACTTGTGTTTATGCATCTGCAACACAGTAACAAGTGAGTCACAGACCATGCATGTGCCACCTTGTATTTTACAGAGCTTTACAGTTTACAAACTATTTTGCATATATAAGTGACTTATAAATTTATAATGAATCAGCTGAAAGCAAGTAACATTTATTTTGTTAAATACATTTTAGTTTAGGGGTGCCTGGGTGGCACAGTGGGTTAAGCCTCTGCCTTCAGCTCAGGTCATGATCTCAGGATCCTGGGATGGAGCCCCACATTGGGCTCTCTGCTCAGCGGAGCCTGCTTCCCCTCTCTCTCTGCCTGCCTCTCTGTCAACTTGTGATCTCTGACAAATAAATAAATAAAATCTTTAAAAAAAAAATACATTTTAGTTTAGAGTAATTTTTAGTCACTAACTGGAAAAATCTAAAAGCCATAAAGGAAATGATGATGCACAATTAACAACTAAACCAAAAAATCTGTTCCGAAGTTAAAATTTTCTAAATTGCAACAAATACTGAAAAAGTGCTGTCACACAGGGCTCAGCAGAAACAATCAAACCAGACATCTCTGACAGAAAAAGATCACCACGTCCACGTTCATGGCAGAGATGTAAAAGAGAAAAACGTTCTACAACCTCTGACCCCACTTCATGCAATCGAAACGGTCAACCGGAGCCCTGGTCATACTGTGGCTGCGTCATCACCACGTGCGGCCCTGTACTTCTGGTCACAGTAAGGTTTAAAAAACAAACCACGAAAACCCTAAAACTCAGAAACCAACCAAACAAAAAACCAGAGTTTATACCTTCAAAACATTTAAAATTCAGCTTTATTCACTGCCCTGTGTTCCTGGAGCATTTGTGTGTGTGTACATACACACACACACACACACACACACTCACTCTCTCTCTCCCTCTCTCTCTCTCCCGGCTCAAGCCCCATCCACGATGCAGGCCACCCCCCTCCCTGCCATGCTCGCAGCCCCTTCCTGCAAGCACTGGGCTCTCGGTCCTAACTGAGCTGCGCTATAATACACACGTGTCTCCAAAATCTTATTAGGCTAAAAAAAATTACCTTAGGCCCTCGGAATGATGTGCCCAGGGAACTGTGCTGTTACTCTTTAAATCTTTCAATGTTACATCTATTTTCATAGGGAAATTTTGCCGAGACTTCAAAGGCAATCTCTCCGTATGGTCACCATACAGCTATGGTCTTAATGAAGATGACTGAGGACTGACATTTCTTTGCAAGAAAACAAGAATGAGAGCCTGGTACCTCCTCTCGCAAAGTCAGGATTCTGCTCCATTTCCCAACCAGGGATCCACCCAGAGCTGAAACGCCTTTGGTTATCTGGATCTTCATTCTCCCTGTTGGCGGGCTTCCACGCTCCTCACCCAAATGCTCCAGAACCACTCTCAGTGATGAGCTCACAGGCCGCCATCCGAGAGCCAAGCGCTCTCACGTGCCTGCGAGCTCCGAGTGTCCTGCCTTTCTTCCTTCTGCTCCCGGTCCTGGAATTGCATTTCTAAGTCCTGGGCTGTCTCCACACCTCGCTCAGGCATCCACTGACTCACTCAAACACAGTTATGAAGTACTGATGTCCCTCCCATCAATAAGCAGAAAACTAGAACAGCCTTTGCCCTATGATGGGGCTGTGATCTTGTGGACAAGACGGTTTCTAAATTGATCACATCCATCTAAAGACTTTTCATAACAGAAGGATGCACAGTGGGCTAGAGTACTCTGGGGAAGGAGTCTGGAGTAGTCAGGGAAGGCTTCTAGGAGGTGGTGATATCTGAATCTGGTCTGAAGACCAAATAAGAACTTTTCAGAAACAGGGCAGTCAGACAAGTTCCACTTTCTCCACCTTGCAAGTGCTTCTCCATCTGTACCCAAGGGAACCCCTCTAAACTGGCACTGAAAGAGAACACTGCCTAGGGGGCAATAATGCCCAGTTCCAGTCATTTCAAGGGCGACAGTAACACATCTGTTTACTTTCTGAGTTTCTTTGCTCAGATCTGTGAGAGAGGGAGGAAAAAGGTGCTGTAAGGCTATCAGAGATCATAGCTAAGGCCTGTGAAGGACTTAATGCCGGGAAGCCATTCTGAACACTTACTAAGGAGAGTCCTGTCCCCTCCTTGCTGTGTGTGACCCCGGCCAAGCTGCTGTACCTGCTGCATCTCCTGGTCCCTCTCCCTGATCTCAGCCACCTCGGTTGCAACTCTCACTTCACTCAGCTACCGGCCCCCATATTACCTGATCAGAGATACTTTCCTTGACCACAATTCTATGATCTCTTAAAAAGTGTTCTTTATTTACATAGTCTCTACTCCCAGTGTGTGGCCAGAACTCATGACCCCAAGATCTAGAGTTGCACACTCCGACTGAGGCAGCCAGGGGCCCCTGACTACAGTTTTCAAAAGCCTCCCCCTTGCTGCTCTCGGTTCACCTGCTACGTTTTAATCCAGTGTCTCTGATCTGTCTCCTCCACAGAGTGCCAACTGCGTCACGGCAGGGACGTGGCCTTGCTCTTGCCGTCCTACCCCGCACTCAGCACGGTGCCTGCACGCGGCCAGCGCACGGCACTTGCTGACTCATGCACAGTGGAGACTGTCGAACTGCACTGACACCCATCTCACAGGGCTCGCGAGGGGCTCCATGAGACAGGGCGAGACAAGAGAAGCACGCGCTTGCGGTTGGCATGTCACGGGACCGCAGCTCCAGCTGGGAGCCAGGACAAAGAGAGTGGGCTCGCTGCAGGGGTAGCAGACCCCAGTCTGCAGGCCCGGGGCAGCGGGTTCTCTCCCTCAGGGGCCCAGGGCCACCCCCACGTGGTGCAGGTCTCCACGCTGCTCGGTAAAGAAATCCCCCGGGGCTGGAAACCGTACAGGCTTTCTGGGTATCAATGTAAGAGCTTCCGGGTTAGTGTGAGGCAGGCTCCTGGTGGGCCGGATGTTAGGTTTTACGGTCTCTGTGGGGACATAAATACCCACACGGGTCAGCCCAGTTCACTGAAGGGAGTAGGCAGCGGTGGGATGACCAGGGTGCGGAGCACTGCAGAGCCACTGGTGTGGTCGCGAAAGGTCCCCTAAACCCCAAGTGCTCTCCTTCGCCTGCAGTGGTAAATGACCACAGTGACAAGCACGTTAGAGTGTCACCGTAAGAACGGGAACACAGTGACCCGGGCTCCGGCCAAAGGGACAGCTCCAGCAAGCTCACCGGCTGCTGTGAGAGGGTGGGGGAAGAAGCTGGAAAACGACGTGTGTGTCGGCAGGGGCAGCTCTGAGGGCTAAGCTCAGGGGCCTAAACTTTGTCCAACTGTAAATTCGAACTGCAGGTCTCTGACCAGACAGGTGCCTATTTAAATGATATCCACAGGATGGCAATGCGGTTGATTAACCTGGAGGAGGGACCGCGGTCAGACCTGCGGCTAGGGGAGAGCTAGGGACGATGAAGGCGGGCGGGAAAGCGGGGGTGGCAGAGACGTAGACCCCGATGTTCGAGGACGTCCGTTGCTAAAAGCTCTGAAGTTCAAAGCCTGAAGCAGGGAGGACACGGATTAAAGGGAACCAGGAGAACCGAAGGAGCCGATGTGAAGGGTTTCGGAGGACCTCATCTGAGCCGCAGTCCCGACACACCTGACAGGGCACCCCTGCTCTCGCTTCAGCGTGGGCTGGGGAGCACACTGGCCCCCACGGGGCTGGTGCACATGCTCATGGCCCAAAGCATGACGGTGCGGAGCTCTGAGAGCGGCACAGCTGGCCCCGATCTCACCTGTTCTAGACGGCACACTGCGGGTCATCCCAGGGCGCCGGCTGTCCTCTCCGCGGGACCCAGGCCTGCTCAGAGAGTGACTCCTCTGCCACGCTCACCACTTTAGCGCTGGCAGCTTTTGTCTGTGCAAATGGATCACAAACTCCCTGAGGGCCTGGTTAACGCCTGCCCCATGGTGGCCCAGCCCCGCCACTGGGTTTGGAGAGCACACCCGTGAAGGCAGCATGCCGGCATAAAGGACTATTCTTCCAGAACGTGCTGGCAAGCCCACAGCCCACCAGACATCTGACGGGCCAGGGCCCCAGCTCGAGTACCCAGAATGTTCTCCAGCTCGTCAGGGAGTGACTGCAGTGCTCTGGCACATCTGTCCCACAGCTCATCACTAGAGTCTTTGCCGAGTATATAAAGCTGGGCATGAACACTTCTTGAGAGAGTGTTGTGGGGTGTTTGTGCACAGTAAAAAATCAGCAATTACATTTGGATGCTGGAACACTAGGGAGGAATATAGTCATTGACCTGGCAGAAGCATAAAACTAAATTTCAGAAAAAATTAACTCAAGGGAAATCAAAAGAATAGGAATTAGGTTTCTTCTGAGTCATATTATTAGACACTGGAGTTATTAGGAAGCTGCTGTTGTAGAAACGTAGCACAGAGCTCAGACTGGACTGTAGATGTGCGTGTGTGCACGTATGTACACGAATGCGCACACATGCATGTCTGTGTGTTGCGTTCATGTGTGCACACATATGTGTGTCTGCATGCTGTGTTCACGTGTGCACACACATGCGTGTCTGCATGGACGTATAAAAGACAACAAACTTGGGTCCACAGAAGATGCTTCCCGTTCCTGCTTTCCTCATTTCCCACATTATTCAATGGGGGAAAATGGCATATATTTTTTGAAAACATACGAAGGAAAGCAAACCATACTCATGACCCCCAGCAAAGAATAGTTAACATACTGCCTGTGCCAGTATCTTAACTATATCTCTTAAAAAAGCAATATTCAAACATGAGTTGATGTTAATTGTGAAAAACAGAAACCACTGAAAAACATTTTGCATTTTTTGAACTCAGAACAACAATAAATACACCAAGTACACACTGTTACATTCTAGGTTGCAAAGATACATTATAGTGGCAGGCTCCAGAGTGAGAGCATTCACTCTGAACAGGATCAACATAGCATCACAACTGAAGCGAAACTCGCAATTCTATATGGTCTTGGAAGAAATCCAGTATTACACATACGTCTTCTCTAGGGAAAATCTGTGAACCACATTTAAACCTGTTTAATGACGTTAAAATTCAGGAGCTTTGGGTCATCAGACTGCTTAGCTTTCTAAGCTATTCTAGAAAGAGCCATCACAACTGAGAGGCCCCTCCGGCTACAGCACTGTGAACGTTTCCGCGGGGCAGCTGGCCGGCTGGGGCTTTCCGGGGGGACCTTCTCACCTGACACAGAGACCGCGTGTGTCCGCACGCCTTGCTTCTCGCTGTTGGCCGGCCTGAAACAGAGAGGAGCAAAGCCGTGAGCGCCTAGAGTCGGGACCACGCTGTTTCTCACGGAGACCACCCACTTTCGAGGATCATTTTTAAGATGAAGCGCTACTACCCGAGGCACTTAAAATAACCAGACCGCGCTACTGTTCTAGAAGTCAGGAATCACAACAGGCAACTGGAGGAACGCTGAGCAGCTCCGAGAAAGCCACTCGCGCTAGCAGTTTCCGCCCTACACCTCCACTCTGCGTCGCTGGGTATGTGGGTCCGGTTAGGCTTTACACTGCGATATGAGACTGCAGGGGACCGGCCTGCGCTTACGAAGCAGAGGGAAGAGACACCCAGAGCTGGAATCACACTCTAAAACAGAATGTGAGACCCTGGAGGGTCCCCGGCCCTTCTTCAGGTCACAGCACGCAAAGGGCCGGCAGGACACTGGTACCTGTTCTCGTTATTTATCGACCGAAAACAAGTAAGCCCCGTTTACCTGGTTACTTGTTTCATGCAATGGCCCCACAACAGGTGTGTTTTACATATTCACCCACATAAAGTAAAATTTTGGCCAAAAGTCTTAGCGACACTTAAAATACAGAATTATAGTTCCGTTTTAAACTTTTAGAAAGCACAAAACACAGAGAAAGTAAAGGAACCCCAGACTCTTGAGATGCCAGAGCGAGCTGCCTCTGACGTTTTCATGGAAGACTCCTTCCAGGTCCTTACGCGTGCACTACAGAAATGCTGAACAGAAAATGGTTCTAGCACATAGAATGGACCCTGGGAAACAGGGGACCCGAGAGCAGACCCCTCGAGAGCAGGAACATCCCGTACATGGTCATGGGGCCTCTGTGGTCAGGGATCTCAGCACAGAGCCATGGGAGCCGGCTCCTTTTACAGAGTTCTCTGTGTATCTGCAATCTCACGATCTCTGAGGCTAAACCAGAGCTGCGGCGGGACACGTCAGCAGCTCTAGCTCCACGGCCCCTACCAGACTCCCTGCAACTCCCCAAACTGGGCGCACTAAGAAGTCCAGGTGCGTGCTCCCGAGAGCAGGCCGGGCCGGTCGCCTCCACACTCCGCAGCCCGCGGTCTCCGGGGACTGTGGCCACTCAGCCTGCCCAGCACCGCCTGCCACCAACGGCCACCACAGCGTTTGCTGCTCTATGATTTATGGCCATGGCGCCCTTTCAAAGTTCGCTTCTTTATTCAGTGTTTCTAGCGTCTGTTGCCACTTCTGACCTACTATACTCTCCATCCACTTCTGTACCTAGGTTTATGATTCTGTTTATGACTCTGTTTATGATTCCATTTTAATCGTCAAAGTCATCTCTCACAGATTTTCTGCAGTTGAAGATATTCTGGGCTTAAGTTTCTGGCCTAACGTGGGACACTAATGAATATCTATTTAACATTACTGAGTTTGGGAAACACGCTGCCTGAGAGCTGAAAGCGAGCTGCTTTGGCCCATCCCTCCCCCGCCCACACAGCTACGGGGTACCCCTCGCACACCAGACACTCCCCGGTCAGGTCTGTGATGCCACATGACCCTGGCTGACCACGTGGCCCCAGGGGCATGGATAAGCAAAAAGGCAGTTCTGCGAGTGTGATAAGTCCTCCGGCAGGGAAGACGGTGTTATGGGGAAGCACCCGGGGGTGCCCTCCAGGACTGGACGATCGTGGGAGGTTTCTAGAGCCTGGAAAGCAGAGCAGGGCCAGGTGAGGTTACAGACACTGGAGTCGAGGGGCCTGGAAGCGAAGAGCCTGGTGGCACAGAAAAGGGGTGTTTACTTCGGCAACTAAAGGAAGTTCGACAGAGCCAGGAAGGTCAGGAGTGGTGATGAAGCACTCCCAGAGGGGCCGGGGGGACCCGAGGTCGGGTCCGGCCCGCGGGCCCAAGGATGCTGGCCTGTACCTGCAGGGCTCCAGCAACGCCTGCAGAGTCGTGAGACCGTTCCGGCCCCGGAGCACTCAGCACTGGGCTGCGATGCTTATTTACCCATGTGTCTGCGCTGCCCAAGTTTAACTTTCATTTGGTGCCCGGTCCCTCGCACACTGGCTGACCCCAGAGAAGTTACTAAGTAAGTTCTTCTGGCATCACTGCCCAATTCTTTTTACTCTTATAGATCAACACATCTACTACGAAATTTATGATAGAATCAACTTAAATGAACTTAAATTACTTGTTTACTTTTCTCACTTGTGAAATGGCCAGAATGGCACCAGTTCTCAGGTTCGTACAAAGGAGAGTATAAACCATCAACAGTACTGTCCCCGGTCCTGTCACTGGGACGGGTCCTCTGGCCACCCAATGAACTTAAGGTACGGGGAAAGTCATCTTCACTTCTGGTTAACCCTAAATACATAACACAATTTACAACTGATTTGACGTCTTCCTGGAAATACTTGTTTTCTACCTCCCTAGTCATATACAGAGAAATTTGGTGGTTCAGCCAAATGAGAAATAAAGCACGGTGATTGCTTGACAGTTTCCAACACGACTAAGTAACAAAATGCACAAGGCAGCACTTACTTTGGTATCGATGGCAAAGCCCGTTCGCCTTCTGGAGAAAGAGAGAGAGAAAGAAAAAAATGAGGTTCCCATTTCTTTTGAAAAGATTATGTGTAGCAATCAGAGAACAAGTGAGTCTTAGTCGAAAATTTAATAAGGAAATTATACCATGTATCTTAGGCTTCGCGGTTCATTTTCAGTGTTTACAACGCACGTGAACTGACTGGAGGTGCCTGCTGTGTGGACGGTGCTGCCCAATCACAGCGCAGCCCTGGGGCACTAGGTGGGTGGAGATGGACCTCCCAGGAGACCCTGTAAGATGAAGGACCTCTTCTGGTCAAAGTCAACATTCCTTTACAGCAAAGGACAGGCCATTTGTCCTTGGACAACAACCCTCAGTAGGAGCAACCCCGAGACCCGTCTAGGGAAGCACAACTACCAGGAAAACAAACCCCCGGGATGGAGGCAGAGGGACTGAGGCACCAGCACCACGGGGGAAGCAAGTCTGCCTGCAGCACATGACCTGGGGGGGGTCACCTCCCGCCCGTCACGGGGCTGGGCTCCTGGCTCCCGGCAAAGGCTCCTGCTGCTCTCACCCCAGAGAAGCACAGGACTCTGGTGGTTGATGGAGGCATGCTCTCCCTGCCCTCCTTCCAGAAGCAGGAAGCACAGATCCCCCAGGTCAGTACCGTCAGTCCATATACATCTCCAGGCACCTAACTAATCCCTTCCTCTAATCCTTCCCCGAGCTAAATTACTACCAGGACAATCTTCCCCTGATACAAACCCATCAACTCATTCCCTTAGTTAAAATTGTCATGTCTCTCACTGGCTTTAAGATTTTATTTTTAAGTAGAGTCTACACCTAATGCGGGACTCGAACTCATAACCCTGAGGTTGAGAGTCGCATGCTCTGCTGACTTGAGCCACACGGACACCCCCTCAATGGCTTGTGAGAAGAAATGTAAGCGCATCTGCGTGACCCACAAAGCGCTGCTTCATTCTGCTGGTACAGAACAGCGGCCCGCCTCTGTCTTTGGGGTGCTGCCAACCTACCACCCACCTCTCTGACGCCTGCCCAGGCAGCCGTTAGAGTCACCCCGCGCCATCTTGACTGCTGTCTGCAGTTCTGCTCCTTGCACTTGCCCTAGAACTCAGTGCCAAGAGCTCTCTGCCTCCAGAAATCACCTTCGTCCTGTCTCCCCAGTCTTGTTCTGCACTGTCCCCTGGTGCCCAGGGACTGCATTCCATACTTCCCTGAACACACCATGCTGCCTGCACATTCCAACCCTCAAGAGAAGCTCTTCCTTCCTGTAGAAAGACCTATCCCTCCGTTTCTCCAAGCTCAGTTCAGTGGGGGACGGACTAGAGGGGCGGTGGGGATTTGAGAGGGCACTTGTTATGACGAGCACTGGGTGTTTTGTGTAAGAGACGATTCACTGAATTCTATTCCAGAAACCAATATTGCCCTGTACGCTAACTAAAATTTAATAAATAAATAAATAAATGATATTATTTAAAAAAAAAAAAAAAAAAAGGCAAGCTCCATTCGAGCACAGCATGAGCTCCAGGGAGCCCTTCCTACAGCCCCTGAGGTGGATCTGGCGGTGCCGCTGTGCTTCTGCCTTGTGCCGGGCACTTCCAGGATCAGAGCACTCGAAGGTCGGACTTAACCTGCACATAGGTGGCTCTAACACCCCGCAGGGCTCCCGGCACTCAGAAGCTTCTCAGACCACCGCTTGGTAACTGATAACTCAGTGAGCCTTGAACCTCATGTGAGTGACTCTTTCTGAATGACAGAAACATTCTGTTTCTATGAAACAGAAGTCGGACTGTCCGGTCTGCAGGGACAGTGGGGAGGCATGACTAGTGCAGAACCCAGACCCACTACCTCATATGCCACCACAACTGCACCCACACGGCCTGGCTCTGACTTCCTGACATCCACATTTTCAAGCAAAATAACCGAGTCACGAAGGCCAAATGTGGAGTCACTAGAAAATCCTATCATTAGCTGACCACCATGAACACTCCAACCACGCCTTGCCCACACCCACCACTGCCAGTTAGTAACGGCCTTGCCCGTGACACATCAGTGTGGCCGCTAGCTGTCTGCACTCTTTGTTGCAATGTCTACTTCCTGGAGAGAAAAGAGACCCGTTCATAAACACTTGGTTCCAAGAGACTTCCTAAGTGGCTGGGCAGGGGCAGAAAGAGGCAGAAATGAGCTGGTTACCAACGGAGCATCCCGAGAGTACGTCTTCAGGAAGCGGAAAGTCAGCGATCACGGAGAACAACAGCGACACACACCAGCAGCAGCAGTTATAAAACTCAGCACTCACCGACTGAAATGCCTGGTTCCCGTGTTAATGTTTAACATTCCCTTAAATTTAGAAGCTGAATGCCTAACATACGATTTCACGTGTCATTCCCATGGCAAGTATCTTATTTTCTGGAGTAAATCCTTTAGGAATTAGGATGTATCCACAAATTTGGCCTACAACCTATATTTAACTTCTAATTTTTGAATAAAAATTTTTATCTGTTTTTTAAACTGAACAATGCAGGCTCCCTGTAACCATCTCCGTCATAAAGGTGCGTACTGTGGGGAGGACAAGGACGCGCCGAAGGCTCCTCGCCCGCTTCAGACACATCTCCTCCACCTCCCGGAGCTCCCCCCGTCCACCGTCGGTCACTGGGCTGCCCTGACTTCCGACCGCGGACTTGCGAACACACACACACAGTTTGGCTACACATGTGTGTCTTTTAGCGCGGAAGGAGCGCCCCCTGATGGTTTCCAGCTGTGCCGCACTCTCCGTGGGCAGCACGCTGCCTCCTTCAGGGACCACTTCCCACCATGTGGACACGGGCAGTTTCTGGTTTTGAGCTTCTACACACACTGCAGAGTGAACACCCTGGGCCAGTCTGGTTCTGCGGGAGGATTTCTAGAAGGCGGACAATGGACAAGGGCGCCCCCGCCACGCTGGCCGCCGGCACCTCCCACGGACACCGACTGTGCGGGCGGGTCTTCCCAGCCCCGCCGAGGATGGGTTGGAAGATCAGTCACTTCACCAGACCGAAACCAGAGAAGGCGCTCTGTCGCCGCTGGTGCCCTGCTTCCTGGGCATCTGCGTGTCCGCTCTCCTACAAGGGGCCCGTGTGCCCACTGGCTCATCTCAGCGAGCGAAGAACACGCGAGAAGGGAGATCTGGACTCCTTGCTGTCTGTGTCACCGATGTTCTCCCTCCTATGTCTCAGCTTTAAAAGAATGTTTCTTTCACTGACAGAAGTGCTCTCATGTTTACACAACCCGCCTGTCAGTTCTGGTCTAGCTCCTCTCCGGGCCGTGACATCTTGGAAGCGTGGGTCCCCTCCCTCACAGGTGCAGGCTCGTTATCATCCCGCGTACAGGAAATCCCCCGAGGAATGAGATTACGACCCTATGTTAACTTGCATAATTCTCTCCTCTGAGGGAAATCTGACTAAAATTGAAAAACTGCCACTGAACTTTCTTGGACGGTGTAGGCTAGCTAACGCCCTACAATAAGGGCCAAGGTCATTCAGCAACTCTGGAGGAACTTGGCTCAGGATATCTTGCTATGTATGGCTCTAATTCTGTTGTCTGTCCCAGTAAAACCACCATTAAAAGTGCTGTGTGAGTGCGACATAATTGTGGCGGTCACAGAACGAATCAGGTGCACCTGAGCACACGCAGAGCTCACAGCAGAACTGTGGATCACGTAGAACAGGTGTCTCTGTTGTGCACGTAAACATGTATATGCTGCTTACCACGTAACAGTTTATAGTCTAGAGAAGACACACGGGCGTATCCGTGTCCGTGACCGCACACTGCCAGGGAAGTGGAGCACTGCACTGTAGAGACGTGTTCAATTTATTAGACATTTCAAAAAAATCGAAATTAAAAAATGCTCATGTGCTCTTGTCCACAAGTATTTCGGACTATAATCCACTAAAAATGTTTGACTTGAAG
Source organism: Mustela lutreola (assembly GCF_030435805.1). Taxonomy (NCBI): domain Eukaryota; kingdom Metazoa; phylum Chordata; class Mammalia; order Carnivora; family Mustelidae; genus Mustela; species Mustela lutreola. The sequence continues at coordinate 2,989,597 of NC_081292.1, read as the reverse complement.
TACATCTCTACTGGGCAGTAGAGCTTTGCTTAGGTATCCAGGATAGAAGTTGTGTACATAAATTAACATGCTGGGACTGAGAACAGGGTAAGTAAATTATCGAGTCTAGTATCTCATTCTGTAAAGACAACATAAAATTGCTAAGCGCACCCTACTAGGATTTTATGAGAAGCGTTTTTCCCTTGTGCTCTAGTCAGATGCATGAAGAACTTAATGCCTCTCGGTGCACAAGACTTGATATCAAGATGTTTATCCCTAAGGGGGGGGAAGAGCCAATTGAAAACTAGCACAGGAAGGTGCTGAAGTTTCAAACATGGCAAGGCTGGTGTATTCAGCGCTCAATGTCTCAATGTTATTTTTGTGTGGACATACTGATTAGGAACATTTGGTAAATTAGGATAAAAATTGTTAAATTATTTACTAAAAAGGAGACAGGCAATATGTCACATTGAACACTTTCACAAAATACTATCTTGAGGGAAAGGAATTTTCCCAAAACATTTAAATAAATTTTGCAAGGTTATACCCGTGCTTGAAGCACAAGATGAAATATCAGGAGTTCATGTCTGCATGAGTTTTAACTGAGAGAAGCCTTTAGACCTTTCTAAAAGCAACTTCGTTACTACATTCCATACAAAGAAAACTACTATAAATCGAAATATACACTATATTTTAGAAAAGAGTAGGTTTTACTGGTGTGATCGTGGTGTCACACGGTTTTTACTCGATCAGGCGTGTCCCAGAAGCCACATGCCGACTGGCCTCAGGCTGTGGCTTCAGCTACTGTCTTCGGAGCACAGCACGAGACTAACTTTGAAACAAACGTCCCGGGGGTTCCTCTGCTTCACACGGCTCCCCACCGCGGCCCCCGCCTGCTCCCTCCGCCCGTTCCGTCAGCGCAGCGCACCGGGCAGCTGGCAGGCCGGGCATCCTGCGGCGTCTCTACCGGGAGTTCGACTCCATCATCCGCTCTCCCGGCTCCTCTCCAGGCTGTGTACACAGCACTCAGCCCCTCGGGACCACGCTCCTGGGAGGGTCCTGGTCATGGGGGCAGTCCTCCAAGGACCCTCGGTCTCCCTGCCCCAGAGTGGGCAGCTCCGTGGGCACCACTGTGGACCCGCCTCCCAGGCCATAAAGCAGGTGACCTTCTGTGCAGATGGGGACAGTCAGAGTCCAGGTGCACACGGAAGGTCGGGCTCGCAGGCCGGCAAGTAGCCACGGGGACAATGCGGACATGACGGCCGCCGCACGTGCCGCACGGCTCCAGCCCCTTACAGAGGTGAAGTCATTTACCCGCCCCAAACCATAAAAGAGAGGTGGCGGCACTCCGTGTGTGTGACAGCGGGAGACCCGAGCACAGGAAGGGTCAGCGATTTACAGGTAGCCGCTCAGAGGACCTGCGATTTGAACATACAAACGGATACATTGCTAAAGCCCAGATCTTTCCTGCTACCATGATGCTATTATCCTGCCGGGAACACTCTGCTTGATTATTTCAGAAATCCAAATCTTCCGAAACAGCCCTTCGCAGGGCCTTGCAAGAACCCCACGTCACTTCTGAAGTGACACAGCCTTGCTTCTGGGACAAGTATTCATTCTAATCACTGATCTGACATCACGACTTAGAACTAATTTTGTTCTGTGCTCTAAGCTTTTGAGATCTATAAGAAAAAACAGATACTTTATTTTACATGAGTTACAAAGGATACCTGAAAACAGACAAACATCCAAAACATTGTCCCAAAAGTTTATGTACAAACACTGCCAGCACTGGACGGCACTCCAGCGTGTTGCCCGAACCCAGCAGCCTGAACCCAACAGTGTTTCCCTGTGGCTCTTCTAGTCAAACCTGGCTCAGAGGCTGCGCCCTGCCCCACTTCCCCCAAAAAGCAAGAACATAGACATAATGGGCTGAATTACTCATCTGGTCTTCAGAGTCGTCTGAAAGAAGGAGTAGAGGCTTTGGGGTGAGCTCGCCTAACAGCTCCCTCGGGGCTGCTCAAGCAGAAGCAGGACCTCACCTTTCTGGGGTCTGATGATAAAAGACTGTGTGGCCCCGTTCACCAGCCGGCAGTACCCATCTATCAAGTCCGCCATATTCTCGGCGATGGTTAGGGACGGCGCTGTCACTGTCAGAGGCTAAAAGGGGAAAAGACCAAGAGAGAGGCGTTATTGTTCTCTGCAGTCATCAAAGGGGCAGCTGCACTGTGACATCAGAACTCTAGATACACTTGGAAACAGAAGAGTGACAGCGACACAGATTTGTCATAAAGTTGGCGTGAAAAAGGAAGTTTGATATTTAAGGACGTTATTCCTAGAACATGTGACAGAAGGCGGCCCAGACAAAAACAAAAAAAATCACTTAAAACTGAGATTCATTTTCTAGAACTGAAGGAGGCAAAAAAAAAAAAAAAAAAAAAAAAAAAAAAAAAAAAAAATTATTTCCCTTCAGAGTGTCTGGCCCCTCGGCACATCTAATTAAGGGAAGTTAAAGAATTAGTGTATTTCAAGTGTGGCCTATTTTAGAAACCAAACATGGAGTACATTTTTATCAATTATCCATCATCATTTTTCTAGCATTAAAGACAATTACTAAAATCTCCTTATTTTTAGCATGCATAGAGGTCAGAAATCACTGTTTTCACTATCAGACCTGTAGTTCTGATAAACTTCCTTAAGACTGATCACTAGCGATTGCCCGGGAGATGATCAGAGCTGTTCCTTCCTGCCGGACTCAGGGATGCCCTCGTCCGAGCAGTACCCAGCCCCCGCTCGGCCTCGGACACACCTTCCCGGCGCTCGGCTCCGTGTTCGGAGTTCTGGCCGCGGTGAGGCAGAACAAGAACGTTACGGAGACGCTGTCAGGAAATTTTAGCTGGCAACAGTTTCCGTATTTCAGGGTTTCATTTATTCACCCCGGAGAATCAAAAATGCACTTCCTAGAGCCTCAGAAATGTCATGGCTCCCAAGGCAGAAAGAACAAGTGACAGATAAACCCATCTGAGGAAAGGCTGTCGCCACCCAAAGACCACGGGTGGTACGCGGCACAATGAGGGGTCCGAACGCGTGCTGTGTGCCACCATTCCAGTCGTCCCGACTCAATACAGAAGCGTCCTCTGCCTGTTGATCAGAGAGGGTCACCTGATGCACAGTTGCCAGGTGACGCCCTATCTGGACCGGGCCACGCTGCCTGTGGACTACTAAAAGCGCAGGCCCCAGGAGGCGCCCCATCTCTACCACTTGGGCAGGGCCTCCTTGGCCGTACACTGGGGACAAAGGATCTCAAAAAACTTCTTTCGCTGGGTTCTGAGAATGACCCATGTTGCTCCTGGCTCCTGTGCTGAGCGTCGAAGTGGCGGGGGACCCAGCCGGCAGGAGCTGCTAGCCGGTGACCTGGCCTGGCAGGCACAGCAGTCTGGGAATGACGCCGCTGACCCAGGGGACCCGTGTGTTCACACGGTCCTAAGAGGCTGAAGACCATGGCAGTTCACAGGACTCTTCAACCACCCTGATGTGCGCCTGACCGGCTCTTCCGTCTGTCACCTGCTCTACTCTGGGGGACATGCACTCATCCCTACTGGAAACAGAGCAGGAGCGCGTGTGAGGAAGCAGGGATTGCTAGGGCGCGCGGAAGCCACATCCTTACCTCGGGCGCGCCGGCGATTTTCAGCTGCAGCATCCCTTTCCTGTCCTTGTCTTCACTGTTCGAGTACTGAATGGTCTGCACTTGATTGAAGTCGGCCAGATGTGTGGGCTTGGGAGAGAAAAGGCAAACCTCTTGGGACCCCAGAAAAGGACTGTCCGGTACTGTGTGACCCTCTCGCGGTGCCCACCCCGCCGCACTCTCCCGAGGGCCTCCTCCCAGGGACCGCGTCCATCAGCCCCAGCGGGGTACTCGCCTCCTTCAGAGCAGTCCTGGGACAGCCAGGAACCGTCTGCTCGCTGCCAGTGAGGGACGGGCCTGCTGTCTGCTGCTAATGACCGAGCAGGAGCACTCCGGCTGTCAGAGCCGGCCGGGGAGTCCCAGGCCCCAGAGAAGGAAGGAACGGAACCAAGTCCCGGACGTGACTCGCTCGCTGGCCTCGGGGGGGAGCCGCATGTGGGTCGTGCCCCCTTCCCACAGGGAGGGACCTGGCGCACTCCCAGCGTACCCTGAACTAGAGCGCATCTCTGAGTGTAACGGCACCACAGGGGTGGCAGGTGTCCAAAGGACCCTTCCCAGAAGCGCATGCCAACAGAGACTTCATTTCTCCAAAACACATGCCCATTTGTCCCTTACCCTCCCAGCAGCTCATGACGAAGGTTTGCTGTGATGATTCACACACATTCATTCACAGCAATTACCCCGATCGCGGCCTCCTTCTGTCTCAGTGCCAAGAGGCGGGGCCTCTCCCACCAAGTGCTCTACTCAGCCCAAATTCTGCCACTGGGACCGAGCTGGACTACGGTGCAGAAAGTGGCTCACTGGGACGCCTTGGTTGCTCAGTCATTTAAGTGTCTGCCTTCGGCTTGGGTCATGATCCCAGGGTCCAGGGACAGAGCCCCGCATTGTGCTTCCGGCCCACAGGGAGCCTGCTTCTCCCTCTCCCATTCCCGTGCTTGTGTTCCCTCTCTCGCTGTGTCTCTGTCAAATAAATGGATAAAATCTTAAAAAAAGAAGTGGCTCATAGGGGCGCCTGGGTGGCTCAGTTGGTGAAGGATCTGTCCTCAGCTCAGGTCACAATCCCAGGGTCCCAGGATTGAGCCCCATGTAGGGCTCCCTGCTTGGTGGGGAGTCTGCTTCTCCCTCTGTCCCTCCCCCCTGGCTTGTGTGCATGCGCTCTCTCTCTCTCTCTCTCAAATAAATAAATATCTTTAAAAGAGAGAGAGAGAGAGAGAGAGAAAGCTTCTGTTCACATCAGAGTATCTTCACAGCTTTGCGTTCAGGCACAGGTGTGCTCTGGGAGGCCTTCGGACGGGAGCCCAGGGCAGGCCTCCAGTTTCCCACTCTAAGACGCCAGCAGGCGGCTAGCCCCTGTGCCTACTCCCCTCTCTCCACCTCTGTGCCATCTGCCTGCGTGGGGTTCCCTCCTCCTTCCCTGACTGTCTTCCATAGTTCCTTTGGCTTCTCCTCTACTCCATGGCTAAATCATCAAGGGCCACAGGACTCTGTGCTGGGCCCATCCTTCCCGTAAGCCGTGGCAGCCCAGGCCCGTGGTGCAAGTAGCATCCCTAGCCCCGAACCGGGACACGTATCCAACCGCCGGTGTGACACCCCCACGTGGACATCGGGGACAGACTGCAAACAGCACAGTCACGGGATCTGCTCTCAACACCGGCTCCCTCTCAGGCCTCCCCAGCACAGCAACAAGCGTCACCATTCAACCCTGTTCCTGAGCCGAGAGACGGCGGCATCCCCGCCGGCTCCTTCCCTTCCTCCCCGACCCAGCCGGCTCCACACCGCAGTCTGCGGTTTCCTTCCACCTTTGCAGCTGTCCCTCTGGTGCCATCGACCCTGCAGCTGTGGCCCTGGACCCGTGCCTGGCCCCCTCACAGACCGCCCCTACCTGGAAGCCAGGGCCGCGCCTCACAGTGTAAGTCCGGTCTGACAGCCCCTGCTTCAACGGGCACGACGCTGGCAGAGGAAGCAAGCGCCCACCCGGCGTGCCCTCCGCCTGCCGCTCGGACCCGACTTCCCATCATGAGCTCGTCTTATCAGACGCACTCTAGTCTTCCCAGGGCGCCCTCAGGCCCCAGACAGCTGTTTCTGGTTGGCTGAAGAGTGAGGGAGGCAGATGTGGACCATGGCCGTGAGACATGATATAACGCACAGAAAATCCCCTCACAACGAAAACTGTCCTATGTCCCGAACAGCTTTCCAAGATCCTAGTGTGTATTAATGTTGGTGAGAAATCAGACTCTAGAACCCAAGTCTTCTTTAAAACACAACATATGCTCTGCACTCAACTTTCCAGGAGCACAACTTGGGTGTAATTTAGGTGTAATTAATGATTTTGCTATCTCTGGAATGTTAGGATGAGTTGCTCACCATTTAGGAAAATGACATTACAGAGGGCAATGATTGTTTGGTATCCGAGCTGCCGACCCCATGTGCACATGCGATGCACATGGAGATGAGGCTTCTTCTAACCAGGAATCGACCGCTATTAGGCTGGTGACACCTGAAATGACGGACATTTCAACTAATCTCGGTAAATGATTATGTTACCATATTTTATTAACTTATAATTTAAAAATTTTTTTCAAAGCACAGTGAGAAACTCATCAAGGAAATTATTATATTCCTTTTTTTTAAAACCTACAGTGTTTCTGCCTCACTCTGACACGCCCCCCAAGGCTGGTCACCTGGAAGCCCTTGTCGCTTCTGCACACTGTGTGTGAGGGAGGACTCACAGCGGCCCTCTCGGACGAGTGCGCCCAGTCCTCAGCTCTGTCCCTCCTCTAACGGCTGTTGGTCTCTGAGCTGAAATAGACGTTTGGGAATTATTATGTTCACAGCATATTCTGTGATTTTATTTCAAGTTACCAAAAGGCTCTTAAAAAATATCTGTTATGGGGCACCTGGGTGGCTCGGTGGTTAAGCCTCTGCCTTCGGCTCAGGTCATGGTCTCAGGGTCTTGGGATCGAGCCCCACAAGGGGCTCTCTGCTTGGCAAGGAGTCTGCTTCCCCATCTCTCTCTTCCTGCCTCAATGTCTATTTGTGAGCTCTTTCTCTTTCTGTGTCAAATAAATAAATAGATAAAATCTTAAAAAAAAAAATCTGTTATAGAGGTATCTGGGTGGTTGAGTCATTATGCATCTGCCTTCAGCTCAGGTCATGATTCTGGGGTCCTGGGATCAAGCCCATCGGGCTCCCCACTCGGCGGGAAGCCTGCTTCTCCCTCTCCCACTGCCCCTGCTTGTGTTCCCTCTCTCGCTGCGTCTCTCTGTCAAATAAATAAATACAATCTTTTTTAAAAAATCTATTACAAAGAAGACAGGGTTGGGAGGGAAGCACAGTGACCAGCCCTCCGAGCGGTACAGCAGACACTCCCCACCCGGCTAGGCCCTCGCTCACGGTCACGGTATTTCTGCTGTCCATGTTCTTTCTTCTATCTGCTCTCACAGACAGACTGACCGCGCCATGCGGGGAGCTCGTGGGCGACACCCATCCCAGCCACCCTTTATCGCCAGGAAGGAGGGCCGCGCCTGGGACGTGAGGGAGTGAATGCGCGACTCTGAGAACTGCCGAGGCGCAGGGCTCTGTTCTAAGTACCAGGGAGAGAGCAGCGAGCCCAGACATCAACAGTCGTGCAGGAGGCATGGCGACTGCGGTAAGGACCGCAGCAAAGCACCCGACGGTACTGTCTGAAACTCGCCCTGTTTTGTTTGGGGAAGGGCGGGAGGAAGTAATGAGGCCCAAAGGAAGGCAGGCCCCAGGAAGCCAGGACCGCGCAGACTTCCCTCTGCACTGGGCCCCGGCTGCCGGCTCGCCGCCCAGCACCAAATTGCTGCACACACATGCGTGACCTGGCCAACGCGACACCCCGGACGAGGCAAGCAAGTCATCCTGACGACCCGGAGAGAGGGCGAGTGTGTGCACAGGAGGCCACAGAGTGGGGCCGTCTGGTCCGGCCGGCTGCTGAGGCCAGTCCGCGCTGAGCTGTGACGGAGCGCAGGACACACGCCACCTGAGAAGGCTCACGGTGATAAGGGACATGAAAGTCCCACAGCCTCTACACGGATGACGCCCTGAAATGACGGTAACTGGGACGGACTGGGACACAAAAGATACGTCACTGAAATTCATTTGTACCTTCCAAACTGGGCTGCTAGACCACTGAAAAGTCCAAGGCAGCTTGGACCTGTACTGGGCTGCACTGGCGAGGGGGGGACCCGAAGTCGGGAAAGTCGATAAGGACTCAGAAGTACCAAGGGGCTCCACTGGGCCCCCGGTGGAGGCTGGGCAGGCTCTGGGGTGCCGGCGGGGGCTGCAGAGAGCACGGGAGGAGCCCAGGCGGTGCACTCAGAGCAGCTCGGCTTCGAGCAGCGGCGCTCACCAGGGGCTCAGCGGCCACGTGCCAAGAACGTGTGCAACAGAGCAAAGAGGAAACGTGTGGGCTGCCTGGCGGGGACAGGGACAGGAATACAGGCTTGAGGGAGGACATTTTTAGGATGAGAGAGATTACACATTTTTCTATGCTGACAGGAACGGCCAGTAGATTGGAAGCATTTACTGGTGCAGGAAAGAGAGCAGAGTCGGGGTCGCTCCGCAGCCAGGAGCGGTCTTACCGGAAGCGTGACGCTCACCCACAGAAGGTCTGGCCCTGGAGGGCAGGCGTGGCAGGCAGAAATACAGGCAGGACAGAGTGTACAGGCACTTCCCGGGCTCTATCCTCACCACCCCATCCGTTTCCGTCTACTTTACACAACAAGCAACTTCCACTTCAGAGGACAGAGATCCTCATAGTTTCTAAGAGAAAACAGACTTTTTTCCCCATAGAAATTGATTAAAAACCACCAGGTGCTTGGCCATAAAAAAGACAGGAACACATTCACTAGAATTAACCTGTGAAAAACCTGCCTCTGCTCATCGGCCAGGAACGGGAGAAATGGTAACAGTGAGACCCAAACCTCAGAGCGGCCTGAAATGTAACATGCTCCTAGGTAATGCTACGAGAACGAGAAAACTTCTAGCTGTACGGAAATACGACAGAAGGAGAACACACCCGCTGACACTGACAAGACATGAAAGGTTGTGCGAGAAAATGGCCTCCAGAGTAACTGGAAAGAAACACCCAAAGGGAACAGCAGGAGGAAGGCTAAAGTCAAGCGAACGAGATGGACACAGGGTCTGCGGAGATCGATGCCGACACGGAGGGAAGGGACCGCAATGCCATGCCCCTGATTTCTGCGCCTGCCCACTAAGAGCCGCTGTGACACACCCACTGCCCGCACAGCTGAGCGTGCCAAACCCCCCAGATGCGTGGTGGCCTGAGACCAGGCGCAGGACTGAAGTCACCGGAGAGATGACGAGAGAACCCCGAGACACTGCTCCCTGGTGACCCTGACAACACGGGAGGCAGAGGATGTGCTAATGGAACGCGAGTTACAGCAGGCGACAGGAGGGGGACACCCCAAACTGCCGTGCTGCTGCGGGAGGCGTGGGAGGGCGCAGGCATGATCTAATTCATGACTTCATTGTCTGACCAATCTGTTAGGTGGCTGAAATGATTACGGACACTTTACTACCAAGGAAACATGAGCCAGTGGCGGCAGGATGGGGCCGAAGTCACACAAAGTCACACGAAGTCTCACACTCACGTGAGAGTGAGTCAGGGTGGAAACCGTGGCTGCGGCCTCCAGAGCCGGCCTCCCTTACCCACATTCAGGGCCCCATTGTGACCTCACCAGAGGACTCGAGGTGGAATCCAGGGTGGGTTAAAGGCTCACATGTATAACGGACAGAGACAACTCTACAAGAAAACCCGGGAGACCACAGATCGCACCTAAAGGCCGGGACGTGACAATCTGTAAGCAGTGAACACACATACGGCCACGGGCTGCCCGCAGAGCTCACACCGATGGCCACCCTTGCCATTGGTACAGGGTGGCTCCGGCTGGGCACCCTTCCGCCCACACTTGGCATTACAGCTCTTCGTCTCAGCCATCCTAGCAGACACACAAGAGCGCCACGCTGCGCGTCACCCCGGGGCTCCCGGGCGCAACACCTTCTCCTCTACCTCCAGACAACTTGGTACCCTCTTGGGTCGTCTGCCCTTCACTTAGCGATTTACTGTCAAGCTTCCCCCCGCTTCAAGTCTACTGTCAAATGTATTAAAGCAACTATCTGCCTTGCCTTTCTACTACCTCTCGATGAGAAGTTCTTGATTTCAACGTACTCTAATTTGTCAGAATTGTCTTTTAGAGTTAGTTCTTTGTAAATGCTGTTTAAGGAATCTCTTCCTACTCCAAATTCACATAGATATTCCCGTGTTTTCTTCTCTGACTTGTGTCACTTGTCTTCCACGTGGAGGTCAACCCTCTGGGTGGAATGGGTTGTCACGGCGTGTGACGAGGGTCAGAATGCCCTGCTTTTCGCTGCAAACAGCTGGCGGGCACTGCGGCATGTACGAAGAGCTCATTGGTGATGCAGAACCCAGGACAGTGTCCCCTCTCCGGCGGGGGGCCAGAGACTGGGAAGGGGCGGGACTCATCCCCGTCTGTGCTCGGGTCCAGCATGAGGACGGTCAGTGCACAAGCAGCCCCAAGATGTCCCTAAAGCAGACTTACATTGCAGCCCTTGTCTGTGAGGTAACTGATGCCTTCTTCAGGGCCAATTGCCAGTTCCACTGAGATAATCCAGCTTGACTTTTGAAGGGTGAAACAGGTGACGACAAAGTTCCCAGAAGAGAAAAGAAATATTTTAGATGAAAGCACGAACACGTTCAAGGAGCAAGGAGGGGTGGAGGCGGGGGCCTTCCCTCTACGTAGCCAAGCACGACGGAACACCTGTGACTTCACTGACCCAGTATCCGGTGGGTCTGAAGCCAACAGGTCTTTGGAAAGGCTCTCTGAATGGTTAAATTAGCCCAGAGAGCACAGTTAATTAATATATCACTGAGCTGGAATAAAGAAATCTAATCATCAACACAGGCGTGCTTCTAAAGCAAGGTGACTTCCTCCTCGCATTGATACATTTGCTTGTTTGCATTTTTCCCCACCGGAGAATGACGAATATTTTCATGTTGTTAAATATGTGACAGATTTCAATTAGAAATTCAGGTGTCCATGGACAAGAGAAAGCAAAAGAAACGAAATCCGGGCCACCATTTCCCACGTCCCCATACTTACACCCAGAGCACACTTGAAGCATTCTTTATCGAATCTATACACCGGGGAGAGGATCTCAAAGAATTTCAGAATACTTTCTTCTCTGTTAAGGTTGGCAAACTGTCTAAACGTCTGTTGGATCAGCTTCCGTAGCGTTTTGGCCTGCGCGATAAAATCACGAAAGTCATTTTAGAGTCAGCGACACACAGCAGCAACAGCAAATGCCCAAGACACCAGCTCCCTCGCACCACTCGCTCCCACCTCTGTTCACATCACTGAGAAACGCCACATCCCTTTTTAAGCAGCTGTAATAAAATGCACACAGTGTAAGATACAGCATCCTAACCCTTTTAAGTACATAGTTTGGTGATTCCAAGCATTACTTTTTTTTTTTTTTTAAAGATTTTATTTATTTATTTGACAGAGAGAGATCACAAGTAGGCAGAGAGGCAGGCAAAGAGAGAGAGGAGGAAGCAGGCTCCTCTCTGAGCAGAGAGCCCGATGCAGGGCTCGATCCCAGGACCCTGAGATCTCCCATGACCTGAGCTGAAGGCAGAGGCTTAACCTACTGAGCTGCCCAGGAGCCCCTCCAAGCATTACTTCTTAAACAGAAATGTATAAGGCAATAATTTGCTTATTAGAACATGCTGTAAAAGGTCAGGCATTAAAAAACACATACTGTCTTAAAAATTAAGCATAAAAAATAAAATAAAAAACACGTCCTATCTATGCACATGATGGGGAGCTGGCAAAACCTAGCTGGGAGGGTACTCACATGCCCACTGTTAGGAGGGAAGTAGATACAATCTTCCTGAAGGGCAATTTGGCAGCACAAATCAAAACACATTAAAGAAAAACTACTTTGGATCCAGAAATTAAATTCCAAGGCATCAGACTTCAGAAGTGACTGGAGAACTCCGCAAGGAATCAGCAACAAGGAGGTTCGGTGCAGAAGGATCTACAACAGCGGCTGGGTTACACACATCATAATTTGCCCACGTTGTACGCAGCCCTCAAGACCGTTGTGCGGAAATAATTCACGGACATGAAAATCCCTATCATGGTGTCAGGTGAAACAGTCTGTACGTGGAGTACAGACGCCTTTAAAAGCAGAGAACCGCTTACAGGGTGACGCAGGTACGTGTGAGCTCAGGTGCACACGTATCCACACACAGAGAAGGAGACAGAACAACTACGCTCTTTCTCCGTGTGGCGGAACGAGAGCTTCCAGACCTCTGGTGCGTGCCTGAGTGCTCTGCTTCTGCACCGCGAGCATCTGCGTGGTGGAGGGAAGGGCCCACCAGGCAGCCCACAGTCCGTGGTACGTCAGCAGCAGCCCGGGGAGGCAGCAGGCAGAGGATGCATGACACGGTCTGAGGAAGGGCTGGGGGAAGCCGCAGGAAGCACCCGGCTTTCACTCCAGGAAGAGACAGAGTCCTTGGGTGCCTTGGGCAGAGTCGCGAGAGCTGACACACTGGCTGCCGCGCCGTGAACTGTACGAAGGACTCTGGGGGGAGCGAGCAGGTGGCAGTGCAGTACTCGAGAAGAGGTGAGCAGAGTCTGTGCACGTACAGAAGGGGAAAGGGCTGAGAAGCAGATTTATTCTGAAAAACAGAACCAACACGATGTCCCGAAAGGCGGGAATTCCCATGAACTGAAATGGTGAGCCGTGGAGAACAGGCCGGCCGGTGAAGGTCCTGGTGGAGACCCGGGGCCCGGCTGAGAGCTCAGGCAGGAATCCAAGCCAGCGGACAGGAGGAAGCTGGGGGTGGCGGGCGGAGAGGAGGGGAAGGCCTCACCCCACCTAGCACGCTCATCTGTGCAGGTCGGGGGCTGTGGCTGCTCAGGCGGCTCGCCAGGGAGCAGCACATGGGGGTGACAGCCCACTGCAGTGGCGTGAAGGCCACTGTGGGGTCAAGGGATCACTGGATGTGGGACACTGCAGAAAGTGAGCTGACAGCTGGGCGCTGTAGCCAAAGACCAGGACGGGGAGCCGGCGGCCAGCAGTCAGTGGGATGAAGACCACAGTGCAAGAGGCGGGGGCAGGCAGAGGACCAGGTTCAAGAGCCGAGGGAGCAGGTGTGGCAACATGACCTATGGCACGTGAACTTCCATTCTAAAGGCTTGCGCTGCTCTTGCCCAGCGGGTGTGGAGGAGGCTATGAGAAGCAAAAAGACCAGCCACGTTCCTAGAATAGACCACCCAAGAAACACCAGCAGCACAGACTCAGAGCTGATGGCAAAGGAGAGAGCTGGGGACCTTTGGGATGACAGTCACTCGGATGACTGTATGTGGACGGCAGGCAAACAGGCACCTGGGCAGGACGAGGGACGAGGTTTCTGGACGGAATGGAGGGCAAACAGAAGGGACAAGCTTGGTGAAAACAGAGTCACACCAATTCTGGACGTGGGTGCAACCCTTACGTCTTTGGACCCGAACGCTCAGGCAGACAGCTGGACACAGCTCTGGAGCCCAGGAGAAGGCAGGGCCACAGCTGAAGGGGTCACAGACGACTCCCTCCAACCAAGCGGAGGAGGGAAGGAAGGGAACACCGCAGCCGGGCCGGCAGGACAGTGGGGGGGCTGCAGGCCTTCTGCCGAGGACTAAGGACAGCTGTAGACCACACGGCCAAAACTAAAGGTAAGGGAAACGGGCTCAAGGTCAGCAAGGCTTCAAGAGCGGACCTTCACACAGAAAATGAGCAGTTAGCCTTGGAGGCTCCGAACAAAAAGTCTGGGAAACATATTTGGGGAATGCCCATCTAAGCACTGGCCACGAGTCAAGGGGCGGAAGAAGCCACTCGTATCACAGGCTGGGACGGCACGTAACAGCTGTTTGGACTCCGGGCTCTGCAAACACCCGTGGCCTGGGATGTCCAGCTGCCGCCAGGAGCGCGCGGACCGGCCGCAGAGACCCGAGCGAGAGCACAACTCCAGCCTAACGACGCTGAAACAGACAACACGGAAGTAAAAGCTGTTCTGTCCCTTAAAGCAATGGCACATTGCTCACTAGCATGTCAGTGGGAAGACAGCTCTGACTGCTCTGAGTTCGATGGCCTGAGGCAGGACATAGTGCTGCCACGTGCTCACGCGTCCACTGAAGGAGAAAACCAGAGCAGAGAAAGCCCCGGAAGGCCCCCAACTCTTCCTACAAGAGCAGGACACCATAGCCTAGAATATGGCAGCAGCTGCAAAGAACGGCTGCCCAAGGAGCATGGGGAGCAGAACACAGCGACAGATCGCTTTTATTAACATTGATAAAAAGTTGATGTGGCCACTCACACCTCTAAGAACGTTCACTCAGAGCAGATGAGTAATGATGCGCGGCGACTAACCCGGTCAAAGAGGTCCAGAAACGAAGCCAGTTCTCTGCCTTGTAGCCGATTCCCAATCAGCCACCTGTTTAGAAACAGCGGACAACACTCCACGCTCACACCTGCTCACTGTTCGAAATGTGTTCAAAATGTGTCACCCGGAAGAGGTTTCTCTCCCAAGTGGGAGAGACAGAGTTCTCTCCTTAAAGCCGAGCAGTTGAAGGCGTGTCCAGAGTGTCAGACATCCCCCCGCCACCCCCAGCCACCCACCTGAGGTTTCTACAGGACCTCCCACACATCCCAGAGCTGACAGGCCACGAAGAGAACCTGGGATCACCCTCCAGGCTCAGCGCCCCGGTCTCGGCTGACCTCCCAGATGCTGAAGAAGCCAGGTGGCAGTCCCGACCCCCTCTTCCCTACCCGCTCAACCCCGCTATACCCCCACGTGCTGCAAGCGCTTCCACAAGAAGCACAGGGTGTTCCCTAACACCTTCCACCACGCCACCCCACTCTGGCGCGAACCTCTGCGACAGCCCCCCAGACTACCATCGACTTTCTGGACACACTGTGGCCAGCCGCTCTTTCTAAAACACGAGCTGGATTGCCTCACCCTGCAGCTCCAGCCCCTGGAAGCTCAGCAGATGGAATCATCTCGCTGGGTCAGAACTGGGCCTGAGCTGCCTCAGGGCCACAGGGGCCAGGATAAAGGGCGCGGTGGCCAAGAAGGTCCAGCCCCCGAGAGTTGCGGCCAAGTCAGGGGCTGTGTCATCATGGGGCACTGCGGGAGGCTCAGGGAGGGCACGGCTGCTCTCTCGTCTCCAGACGCCCTCCGCTTCTACAGCAGCCTCACAGAGAAGTTCTATCCCCCGGGCTTACAAATGATGAAACAGAGGCACAGAGACGACCGAGACCCCAAATCTCAGAGCTGCACGGCAGAGACAGGATTGAAGCCCAAGCAGCCTGGCGCCAGGGTCTGCGGTCCGGATGTGAACGTCACTCCCCCTCCCAGAGGCCGTCAGCTGGGGGCTGAAGCTGGCCGAGTGACTGGGACTTCAGGGGTACAAGCCCAAGGACAGGGCTCTGGGCAGGCCCTGCGGTCACCCTGCTATGTCAGTGAGGCCTGGTTAGGGCAGGAGCCCGGCGGCATACACTGGGTGCCTAACAGGTATCTTCAAGAGATGGATGGGCAGGTTGAGAACAAAGGAAGGACACTGTCCGGTCCCACTGTCCGTCCCCTTCCGTGCAGCACCGAGAACTGCAGCCACAAGTTCTGGCAGAAGAGAGACGGCGAGAGCCAATGCCAGTGGTGCGCAGACCGCCTGTTTTCCAGTCTTTTTTTTTTTTAACATTGCAAAGCCGGTTATAAAAAAAATAAACTTGCATGTGACAGGTGAGTATGGACACGTGTGTCAAAATAAAACGTGGTACCTTCTAGTCCCCGTGGCTGCCCACTGTCTCGCTGATCCCGTGACACGACTGCGCCCCATCCTGCTTCCCCCCGAGTGTCCTGTCCCTCCACCGGCGGCCAGCAGCAGGACCATGTGGGGCGCAGGGTGGCAACACAAGGCCAGGCCCTGCTGCCCCTCCCTCCCCCCACGTCAGGCTTCACGCCCTCAGTGCTCTCTGTGCACAGGACTCTTGCCTTCTGACCTTTCCCACCTGCTCGCAAGGCTGTGTCCTGAGGATCAAGGGACACCAGAGTGCGTGACCAGCCCCACTGCTGCTCCATCCCCCGCACTCAGCACGGACGTGCTGGGAATCTCTGGGAACTTCAGAGTTGCGGGGACAGCACTGAAAGCAGCAACTCTGAATGACGGTTAGCACGGAGGGTGTGAGCAAATCCCACATGCGTTCCACGCCGCCGACCCTGCGGACACACGCCAGCCTCTGCGGGCTGCTCCTGTGTGCCACCCGGGCATGCAGGCCCGGCCCTGCGCTAAGAACCAGAGGTCTCGGGGAGGACAGCGGCCCCAGGATCCGCTCAGGACTAGTTTCCTGTGCTCACAGAAACGACCCTGGCTCCCGGCAACTACCATGGCCCCTGCTCAGAAGGGAGGACCCACACTTTCCCACGGCCTGGACTTCCACGTTGCCTAAACCTCCGGTGTCCAGAAAACCCTGCTGTCTGAGAGGAGCCCCAGCTCTGTTTTTCTGAGAAGGATCTTGAGGCCAGAACTGTTTCTTTCCCACAGTCTCAGCGAGTAAACGACCCCACAAGATCTAACGTCCTAGACTCTGCTGACGTGACTCAGGACACTTCTAGGACCGGCTAGAGCAAGCGAGACTATTCCGTATCACTTTCTGTCCTGATTCATAGTTTCAGGTCTCACTATGTGTTTGCCTGGATTTAGGACACAAGGTGTCTACCTGTGAAGGCTGTTCAATTTGAAACCCATCCCTACAAAGAAACTGACCCAGAATGTGATGTTTCTCCAGAGTGGAACAGTGTCACTGGCTTGGTCATCAGAAATTGCTACGTAGCCACCATGAACAACAAAGTAATCTTACAGTAGTCGCCCAATACGTATCAGATGCTGCTCGCAACACTGAACCTGCAGAGCTTCCCAGAAGTAAAGTTTATATAACATAATGTTAAAGAAAACTTGCAATAAAAGAATAATAGGTGGGAAAATAGTAGTTAAATTCTTTCATCCACCCGCCCCTACAATGCATGCAAAGTGTGTTTTAACGGACATTTGACACGTAGCATTGTATCAGTTTCAGGTCCGTAACACAGCGATTCAGTATTTGCACATACTGTGAAATGAGCACCCCAGCAAGTCTAGAGGCCGTCCACCACCTCACATAGTTACCACTTTCATTTTCTGGTGACACAACTTTTAAGACTGATTAAGCTATTTAAGAAGGCAAACATGTTTTACAAAATTACATGCGAAAGCAGGTGGGAAGTGAGTTCTGCTGTGCTTAACCACTCGATGAATCTGTATCTAAACACTGGTCTCCCGCTTGCCACAAAATCAGCAGCGCCTGAACTCAGAACGCTGCTGCTCTTTACTCAGTTCAGGGCAAGCTCGCTTGAGTTCCCCACGGTTGGCACCTCCCGTTCTGCTCTAGCGGAAGCCCCGGTGCCCAGGCCCAATCACTGCCCATCCCCAGCCGCCCCAGCCCTGCCTGCTTCCAGCGTGTTCTCCACATTGCCGCCAGCTCAAGCTGACAGCCATACAGGGAGCAGGCCCACAATCCACCATGAGAGCCGCCCTCACACCAGAGTCAGTGGCAGCAGCAGGACAGCGAGGACAACCATTGGGACAGATCCGAGGGACACAAGGGGCCTGGAGGGACGAGTCTGGTCAGGGAAGGGGGCTCATGTGCGGCGGGGCGGGTGCGGAGCAGCAAGCGTGTGGGACTCTGGGAGCCGCTCTCCCGAGCAGGACCTCCTTCCGTGGCGCCCTCCTACACGGCTCCCCACTAACTCGACTCATCTTCCAGTCGCTCTGTAAGCTGTCC
This sequence comes from Mustela lutreola, assembly GCF_030435805.1. Taxonomy (NCBI): domain Eukaryota; kingdom Metazoa; phylum Chordata; class Mammalia; order Carnivora; family Mustelidae; genus Mustela; species Mustela lutreola. The sequence goes on along the minus strand of NC_081292.1, from coordinate 2,972,004 downwards.
ACTCGGTCATCTGAGTGAGGTGCACCAAACGTCACCGAGTGCCAGGCACCATGTCAAACACGGTGCTCGCGGTGGAGAACACAGCAGGCGTCATAGGGACCCTCGGGATATTAAAATACGGTGGAGGCCGGAAGACAAAATGCAGACAGGGAAGTAACTGTGAATCCAGATTTGAGAAGGTGAAGATGAAGGCCCTGAGCAGAGTCCTGAGAGGAGGATGGAGCTCCAGCGGTGCTGGGTGCTGAGGAGACTGTGCGAGGGCATGGGGGAGCCCAGGTCTGGGGGAGCCAGCGGTGGGGACGGGGTGCTGGGGGAGGCTCAGGCCCGTCCCCTCGCAGACCTCCCCGGGTGCTGAGGATCACCTGGGCTACACCTACACCAGGGTATCTGCGACCCCTGGGTGGGGGTCCCCTGTTTTGAGTATGAGCACCCTTTTTCAATGTAGAGCAATCTGTTGGGGATCCCAAGAGACTGCAGGAACTGAGGCCGCCTTGGGCTCACACCTGAGAGCAGCTCAGGTCCCGACAGAACACAGCCATTTTCACATACTTTGCTGCTTTTTAATTTCACACTGGCTAGTACACTTTTCTGTTAGGTGAAATGTTGATTTGCTAAAGAACGGTGTCTTCCCCCTGTGTGGCCGCCTCCTCCCCACCCCGCCTGCTAACACACTGCAGACTCGGGCCCAAGAGCATCCCTTCCACTCGAGGGCTGTCTGCCTAGACCTTCTCAGCACCACAGCAGGACTCTCCAGGTCGAAGCGAGCCCACACCCAACAGCCCCCTGGAAGGCACCATCTCGCCATGGTGGAGCCACTGTTTGGAGCCTCGCCTCCAAACATCCCGGATTTCTCCTCCAACCCCTCCCACCACACCAAACTTCACTAACTTCACTTAAAGCTCTCTGTCCTCTGCCTGCCACCGTGGCCACCTCACTCAGGGCAATGGTCTGTGAACTTGCTGTCCCACCCGCCGCCGCCGGGCCTGGCCTTGATCACCTGCTTGGAGGGCCCTGCACGACCGGTTCCCCACTGGCTCACTACAGCCTCCGGGGAGTGGATCAGGAAACGTGGATGGGAATGAAACAGCAGGAGCAACACTGACAACGGGGCCTGAAACATCGCAGAAGAGCGTACTCCTCTGCTCCTCCTGACTGTTCACCACATCTGCAGAGTACTTTAAAACACACGCTTCGGGATCTGCTTCACATTTTTAGATCGCTGAGAAGCTATGCGAGCAAGGCAGGCCCTTCCCACCGCCTCCCTGATGCTCCAACGAGCAGCACGCAGAGGCCTGCGCACATGGCCTGTGTCACAGACTGCGTTTGGGAAATGGTACCAACACTCGGACCCAGTAACGGGCAGTGGGACACAGTGGACAACCCGCACGGAACAAGCAGCAGCAGCATGATGACCAAGAAACTCTTGCGGAGAAATGACTAATGCAGGGGCGCCTGGGGGCGCAGACGGTGAAGCCTGTCTTTGGCTCTGGTCATGATTCTAGGGTCCTGGGATCGAACCCAAAGTTGGGCGGCCTGCTCAGAGGGACTCTGCTTGTTCGTCTCTCTCTGCCCCTCCCCCGACTTGTGCACTCTTTCTCTCTTGCAAATAAATAAAATCTTAAACATAAATAAGTGATTAATGCAATAAAAACCGCTCGACTTGGCATTTCATCAGTGCAGGTAAAGCAGCTCAGTCCTCCTCCTCTTGACGTCACGTAACTCTTAGCAAGTTTGGTGTTCGTTGTTCTCAGACTTTGTGTTTACAAATTCATTCATTCCTGTATGAAGCCCAAGGGTTAGAAACTGGTTTCATCCCTACTTTACACGTGTGGAAACTAAAATAGAGTAAAATCACGTAACTTGGCCAAAAACACCACGCAGTTCACAGTGATGAAGTCAGAATTTTCACTGAGGCAGCGTGGCCTCAGAGCTGGTCTTCCGGACCGACAGGCCGGCCCTCTCGCAACATTCACGCCCGCCTGCTCGGACGGCCTGCTGTGCGGCTGTTCCAGGACAGAACACCACCTCTGTGACAGAGTGCTAAGAGCCACCATTCACATGTAAACCGCAGAGGTACGGATGCCTAGGTGACATACATACACTGATCTGTCAAACAGTCACCCCGACCCTACAAAATGCAGTTTTGTTCATTGTAGACATAAGAAACGGGCCCGAGACCATGAGGCTCCTAAATGGCAAAGGTCCCACGAGCCAGACGCTATTCCGACCGAAGCCTACGCCCTCCCTCCACACTCGAACGTCTCCCCATGTGCTCTGGATTGGCGGGAAACCCTGCCTCAGAGCCCCAGGGCATCCCTCCCCTGCGGTTCCCTCTGCAGGGAGGGAGAGGACACGATGCTCTGCAGAAGTTACTCATGAGGGGGGAGAAGAGAGATCTTTACAGTGCACGTACATGTTCACATGCGTGAGAGACACACACACGACTACCTCACCTAGTGTCTCAACATTCCTGAGACCATAAAGACGTAGGTGACAAGGCCTACTGTGTGTGCAGCTTTCTTAGTCTTGTACTTAGCTGAGCATCACACGTGACAGCAAGTGAAACCGTGACTTTGTAGGACAGAGCTGTGTACAGGAAAGTCTACTTACTATTAACAGAGTATAAGAACCACCAGCCTTTTTACATTGTAACTTTTACACATAAGAGAGAAAACCATACACCACAGGGAAGTATTTACATAACGTGGCCATCTGAGTGTGATAAAGCAAATTCTAATTACCTTGACAGAATCCAGTAAACTCCTAGGAAAAAATCGCTTCAAACCAACATCTTTTCTGAAACATAAAAAGAAGCGTATTAACAAATAACGCCACCAAATCAATTAATATAATGACATTGTTGCAAGAACATAAATGCAATGTAAGTTTTTTCTCCTGCTGTGTGTTATTTAGGAAGGAAGGAAGTCAAATAAGGCTCCATTCTGCCAGCACAGTCAGGGAAGGGGCGGGACAGATCATCTTCTAGATATGAACAGAAAACATTAATACAAGTTGCTTTTAGTAGAACATCTTTTTCCAACTTAACCCCCACTGTTGAAAATCGCTCCACAACTGGGTCTCCTGGCAGACAGCAGTGTCTGCGCAGACACTGCCTGAAGCTTTGCCTTATCAACACGAGTTCAAACTTGGTGACATCATATTTGTGGACAAAGCAGACGGACTAGAGTAGGAAAAGGTGTGGAATAAACCACGGAAGCTTAAAAAAAGTTCCTTAAATTAATCCTAAAAGTTGACTATTTTCTTTAAGTAATCTTTTTTTGACTAAGGGATTCATTCACCAAACCAAAGTTTATCATCTCAGTTTCACATAAGAAGCAAAAAGCAAGAAGTTAGATTATTTGCCTAAAGTCAGAAAGCTGAGTGTGGGAAGGTTGGAAATTCCAGTAATTTTCTTTAGATTAGGCTACAGGATTGAACCTTATGATCATGGGCCTCAAAACACTCCGCCAAGAAGACAGACTGGAAAGACCAGCTCCTTCCTTTTCTGCTCCCTTTGGTCCCGAGTGTGCCAGGATTTTTGGTCACTAGATGGCCCTCCTGTGCTAGTAAAATCGAACAAGCCTCTGCAGCCACCAGGCAATGTGGGGAGACCCGCGGAGGACAGAACAGAATCAAGGAGGAGAAAACTAAATACAGGTATCTCTTCGGAATCACATAAGGAAACTGTAAGCTGAACAGAAAATATTTTTAAAAATACAAAAGGGATGACTTCCTTACCCACAACTGTAAGTTAGCTGGCATTACAAACAAAACCACAGATATCACACGGAGTTTGAACGGTTGATCCCACATCCAAACATCTCAACCACGTATTCTATAATCTATTAGTCAATGCTCCCTAAATCCAAAATTGGTCCCGGTTCCCACTCTTTTTCATTGCTATTATGTTCACGACACGCTTCTGAAATTCGTTCTCGACTTCCAGGACATACGGTTTCCTGGTTCTACCCACCAGTGAATTCATACAACCCTGGTTTTCCATTTCTTTTTCTAACCACTTTGCTTTGTAACTTCCCTTCCTTACCTTTCCAGACCAGCAGCATCTACTGTGAAAGCCGTGTGAAAGAGGTGTGAAACCCTACTGTGAAAGGGTGTGAAAGAGGAAGAAATGTTCCCCCAGGGTCTGCCCTTTCCGGCTGCCTCCTAGACAGGGACTTTGCCTTTAAGGGTTCGGGTGCCAGCCACTATGGGAAGCAGCACAATAAGGATAAAGGAGAAAAAAGCCTGGGACTTTCAGGCATTGTTCCTGAGCACTGTCTCCCCTCCTTTCCTTTCTGGGCAATCGTCTGTACTGAAAGCATTTTCCACACGGAGAGCTCTGGGCTGGAGTCTTCGCGGGGCCGCAGGATGCATCTGGCTCCCAGTAAACACCTATGAAGCCAAGGTTTTCTCTTTGTAAACCGGGAACACTAAATCCTGCCGCAAGCCACAACTCTTTCCTCCAGAAATACCGTAGGGCAGGGCCCCTCCTGTCCTATGAGAGTCTGGGCCTCGTGATGGACTCCCCACTGTCTGAGCAGAGGGAGGCGAGACTGTTTTCCACCATGAGCAGAATATGCGGTGGGGCTGGGGGAGGATAAAACCAGGAGAGCAGGAGGGAGGAAGGCGGGCAGATGCCCAGGGAAGCGGTGGGGGGAGGGCAGGCAGCAGAGGAAGTGAGAAAGGCAGAGATCAGACCTGCGGACACCAGGCCATGTGTGAGCGAGCGGACCCGTGCACTGCGAGCGGAAGGCCGGGGGCACGTTCTGTTTCAGGTGGGAGCGCAAGCCAAGCCAGGTGGGCGTGGCCTCCTGGTGGGGATTTCGAGGAGGCAGTGGGCCACCAGTCTCTGGATGGGGAGGCGACCAGGGCAGGGGATGTTCTCTTCCTGACTGAGAACAGCGTCACCGTTAGTCAAACAGGTAATGCATCTACTTTTCTTAGAGCCAAGCGGAAAGCACAGAATTTACCACACTCGTTTCTGTCACAAATGGGGAAATTACAGATGGACCCAAAGGGTTGTATGTTTCATGGAAAGTGAGAGAGGGCATACTTCTTCGGGAAAATGAAGCCTATTTCTAGGTGTTACTTTTATTTCCACAATGAAGACAGCTCCGTTTAAGAAAAAGAATAAAAAGCTAAGGTCAACAAATGCTACAGTTTCGCTTTTCCAATTATTTTTGAGCAACGGATTTGTAACACTTGTCTGTGTGTTAGACCTCTTTTAAACGTGACACCCGGGGCACCTGGGTGGCTCAGCCAGGTAAGCATCTGCCTTCCGTTCAGGTCACGATCTCAAGGTAAGGGTCCAGCCCCGTCGAGGGCCCCCCGCTCAGTGGGGGTCTGCTTCTCCCTCTCTCTGCCCCTCCTGCCTCCGCTTGTGTTTCCTCTTGCTCGCTCTGTTCTCTCTCTCTAATAAGTTTTTAAAATATCTTTAAAAAATGTGACAGCTGGCAAATGAGAAACTAAAAACAAGGCTGAAGTACACAAAATATCAGAAAAATTCAAGAACACATCCCCGTTAATTTAATCAGGAAGCCAATCTACTTTGGGCTTCGTGGTGGAGGACACTGAGGGTCCCCGAGCAGCACCTCGGGCGCCACGCTCAGTTTTACGGAGACGACCAAATTTACACCCTCTGCTAGGACACCCAGCAGGGACAGGCAGGCTGTCCCGCTGTGACAGTGCTACCGGGTGACGGTGTGTACTCTGACGTGCACCAGAAGAGCTTTTACCTTCCTGTGCTGTCCAACTCACCTATATGAGCCCGGACTCTGCACTCACGTGAGGCAAGGTGAGTCAGACAGTGCATACTGGCTGGAGGTTTCAGAGCCACCGGCCTTTATTACAAGGTAACCCATTCTGTACAAACAATTGTTAAGGGGTAGATCCCGAGTTCCTGTAAACGCACTGGACAGGAAACTAGCTACGTGAAACTCTTAGAATACTGCCAAACCCCAATTCCCAAACTCAAGCATTAGGCTGCTCGACTCCCATACGTGCTCGGAGGAGATGTGCACACCCGCGCACAACCAACAGGACGTGACCATCAGGTCAGAGCCATACTGTTCACTGCAGCGATCCTGGGAAGCCGTATGTGCTTAAGGCAGCTACACTCGATCGAAGAATCTAGCTCCCTGTGGTGGTGGCCAAATGTCAGGGGCTCTGCGGCCACACATGGGGGAGCAGCCGCCACGCGTGCCGGGGCAAAGAGGACGTTCCCGCCGCAGTGGGCCACTGCACTGGGCGGCAGGCACCCTGACTCTCCAGGGCTCGGGGCCAGGCGCCGAGGGCTCCCCGGTGAGCGCAGGGGTGAGCAGGACGGACGGACGCTGGGCTCAGCTGCCCACCCGGCGCACTGGGCACAGGACGCAGCATCCCAACCTCTGGAACAGAGCCCTGCAGTCGGGAGGAGGGCGGCCCAGGACCACGTGGCAGTGGCAGGTAGCGGACCTTGCAGGACGGAGCTGGGAGTCACACCAGCAGCCTTCAGCCGGGACTGCCTGTCCCTGGACAGCAGGGAGCTTCTGGGGACTCCCCTTCCAACTTTTCTCTCAGGGCTGGCAGAAAGGGTTTCTATCCTTTGGTCTCTAAACTTCAAATTATTCTGATGTGAAGCTTCAAAGAAAGCAAGGCTGCCCCTCATCTGCCTCCTCACACCAGGCCCCACGCTGGGTGATGGGGCAGGACACTCCCCACATGCCCCCTTTCCTCAGGGGAGACACCGGGTCAACAGCCACTCCCAGAGGTGCTGTCAGACAACGGGGCTCTGGAACCCACATGTCTGCTCGTTGAGACTCGGGGTTTCTGAAGCTTGACATGATCGCTGTGATCAATGGTAACCAGAGTCCTCTTAATTAGCGGTTACTTTACCTCTGTCCTTCCCAGGAACTATCTGAACCACTGCTGACCGATGAGGACAGCGTTAAGCTCCAAGCTCTGCCCCACAGGCTCCAGGCTGACACCCCCCCGCCCCCCGCTCCCAGGCCTTGCCCCTCCGCAGCCCGTCCCCCACGGACAGCCGTCCCGGTAAGGAGACACGCTCCCGCCCCCCGCAGGCGGCACTGCTTGCCCCCTGCAGCCTCTCCCTGACACCCAGGCTCTACCATACAGAGGACGAATGTTCCGGAGTGCCCTGGCTGCTGCCTGCAGACTCCTAGCCTGCAGCCCTGCCCCGCACACGTGCACCCAAGTCCACAGGCCCCAACACAGCAGGCTGGGAGACCGGAGTGTGTTGGAAGCTTCACAGTCAGTCGATTCTCAAGTCAGAGATGAATTTACTTCCCCTTTGGCACCACTTCTGAGAAGACCCTGATCTTGTCTGCTGGCTCTGGGTGACTAATACTCTGCGGACACAATTCCTCAAAGATTTAAAGCCCAGGCCAAAGAGCAACCAAAACTGATGTGAAAACACAACTAAAATCTGCATTTCATACAGCATCCCCTTCTCACCCTTACCCCGAACCCTGAGTATCTTTAACATAAAAATACCACTGAGATATTAGACTCTAAAATGCCTTAAGCCTCTTAAAAACTGATAAATATGGAAGTTCTCTAACCGCAGTACAGACTGCTGTCCATTTCCGAATGGCAGGCTCTCCGCCCTCCCGGGTAGTAAGAAGCTGTCTTCTGGCCTGGCATAGCCCTGCGGTCCTCTCCTGTAGCCAGCCGTGACCACGTGACTACGACTCGGCCATGTCCCTCGAAGGGAAATACTATGTACACAGCTGTGTCCTTGCGGGGAGGGGAGAGAGAGAGAGGGCGCCCACTTCCTCCTCCTCTGGGAGGCTGGAAGGTCCACCAGCCACCGTAGGCCACGGGAGGAAGGGGGCCATGCTACGGACGCAAGAAGGGCGGGGCGAGAGAGGAACAGGGCCCGCGAGGGCCTGTCCTGTATGGAAGAGGCATGACCTTTGATCTAAGTTAAGCTACTGCCGATTCAGGCCAAAGCCATCAGCACCTTCTTTATGTATGGCAGGTAACTACAGAAAGCGCTAGACTGCGACTAGAAGACAATGTAACTAACCTCAGATCATTTTAAATCTTGCATTTTTTTTTTCTTCAAGAAATACCCACTGCTGTAACACCACATGAACGTCAGACGCGGCTCGGCGATGGGAACAGCGGGAGGCCCTGGTCCGCGCCGTGGACGGTCGCAGCAGAAAACGGACACGAGCACACAAACAACTACAGAGGACTGCATCACATGCAAAGATGATGAAAAACACATTTCTTTAAAGAGCAAACCATGTAACAAGGAAATGAGCAGAACTGGAAGGTGAAGTAACTCATGTAACTTCACAACACAAGTCAGTGGTTTAAACAAGAATCAGCAGAATGTAAAATTCTTCCTTCGACGGGTTCACAGCTTCTTTTGGTTAATCTGTCTTTGTCACGATGCAGTTGTTAGCTTGAGTATGAAACATTTTTCCTAAAACCTCTGAGCGGACTCCTGCGGCAGGTGCCTTCCTCCCCTGCCCGGTCTCTGCTCACAAAGGCGCACGCAGAGTCTCACCCACCGGCCTGCCACTCTGCTCCTGGAGGCGCGCACCCTCGGGAGGCCGCGCTCTGGGGCCGGGGCTGGGGCGTCTTCGCCACACGTCTCCCCTTTGCCTACAGAGAAGGCACACTGGTTCTATGGACGGTGAAAGACATGGACGGATTAGCTCTTTAGTTTAAAGAAAAACTACAGAAGTCCCTCCACAGTGCTTTCCCCGTTCGTAGAAGCGGCCCAGTTATCTCCAGTGTGACTCAAAAGAGTTATTCAGAAACAGTAAAGTCGAAGGGGCATCCCTCATTAGGCTATAAATAACCAAGACTTTGGTCTTTAAGTTTTCTGACAAAAACTAGGCAATCCTGCGGACTATTTCACAATTTTTCTCCTAACTGTCAGGGAAAAGAGAAGCCTAAAATAAACTAATAGGAAACACACGATACTCTGGATTTGTGTAGAATTCTTTTCTTTACCAGAAAATATACACCTTTCTAAGTGGCCCCAAGTCACTAGCAACACTCAGTAGCAAAGAGAAATGCTGAGGCCCTGGAGGACCCAGGCTGCCAGGTCCCTGGGGCAGGAGGCCCGGAGTCCGCTCAGCCGGGTGACCCATTCAGTGGGCACAGGTGTAAAGCCCTGGCACCAGCCTTTCCAACAGCGGTGTGCAAAGGCAGAACCGAAGGAACAGCTCCACGAATTTTTTTTTTTTTTAAGATTTTATTTATTTATTTGACAGGCAGAATCACAAGTAGGCAGAGAGAGAGAGAGGAGGAAGGAGGCTCCCCGCTGAGCAGAGAGCCCGATGCGGGGCTCGATCCCAGGACCCTGGGACCATGACCTGAGCCGAAGGCAGAGGCTTTAACCCACTGAGCCACCCAGGTGCCCCTCCACGAATTTTTAAAGTACTGAGAAACTACCATGATGAGTCAAGAATTGTTCATGCAGTAAAGCTCCCTTTCAAGATGTCAGAATCTGAACTTTACCACCAAAGGTACAAACAAAAGAATTCCTAAATAATATACCGTAAGAGAAAGGGAAGCTGACACCAGAAGGCAGGCTGAGCGACGAGACTGTTCACGCAGCATGGAGATAAGCAGGCAGACCTGTGTGCCTGTCCTGGCCCACGCTGAGCGCTGAGGGTCAGGAGCCTTGGGACCCCCGGCCCCAGGCACCCGCTCTGGGGTTCTGGACGGGACACAGTCTGAAGGCGTGTATGGGGGGATGGGCCTGGACCCGACAGAGGCTGCAGCTGTGCCATTCACCGCGGCTCTCCACGAAGTCCCTGGGGAGCCCTGCTTGCCCAAGCTCGGTCCACCAGCTCTGACTCAAGCCACCTGGAGGCTTGTGTGGGTCAGAGGAGGAGCCAACGGACACACTCCTGGCACATCACACACACAAGCACGCGACAAAAGGCTATTGGGAAGAACAGATCGCATCCCCAGCAATGAACTTGGAATCGAAAAGTATCAATGGTGAAATGAAACATGAGCTATGAGGTAGGACGGAGACTACTCAGGAGGGAATGAAGGGCTCAGAGGGCAAATCTAGAGAACGACACAGACACCATCACAGGGAGAAACGGATGGAAAATACGAACCAGAGTAAGAGCCACAGAGGTCCAAGTGCTGACAATTCCAGGGCCGACGGCACATACACTTTCCAGATGAAATACACGGATCCAAGCTGGGTCATGAACAAAATGCAAGCAGGAGGAACAAGCGAGACGGGAAGAGCAACGCAGCGGTCTAAAGGGACAGAGTGACCGCAGAGAAGCAGCCGCGCATCGGTCAGCAGCCGTACCGAAGGCGATCTCTCGAGCGTGGAGCAAGTACAGCGTCTGAAGGCAAAGGAGGGGGAAGGGTGGTCTGAGGCAGACACAGGGATGCGCAAGAGGTGAAGCGGTGTCTGTGCTGCCGAATCGACCGTGTCTGCGTGAGGTTACGATAACAACATCTAACACGAGGGGCTGAAATAAACAGAACCAGCACACGGCGGAACGGCGTGCGAGCCGGCAGGACGTACGGAGAGGGTGTCCAGAAGAGAGGGGAAGAGAACGTTAAGATCTAAACTGGTTAAGTTAATACAGAAGGTTCAAATGGAAGTGTAACTAGTAAAAGAACAGAAATAGTTTATAAATTTCCAAATCATGAGACAAGAAGATTTAGAATAAGAAAACCCACTAAGAAATAAACAGTAGAAGAGAAAAAAGAAAAAAAATCCACACACACACACACACACACAGAGACATCCCCTCCCCCAAAAAACAAAGTTTTTGGGAAAAAAAATGACAACAAAAATAAAGACAACACAAGTCAGTTCAAATATTTTGTTTATCCTAATAAATACGAATGTATTAAATCTACCATTTAGAAGAAACACGTTCTGGATTTGTGGAATCCGGCTCTATGATGCTTGTAAGAGACACGTGTAAAAGTTTAAGGATGTAATAAATTGGGAATTAACAGAAGAAAAGTAACAAGGAAAGAACAGAAGAAGTAATACAAGCAGAGAAAATGAAAGCCGGGTCAGTGCTAACCTCCAGAAGGCAGAGTGAACTTCACGACGAGATGTGCCCCCAAAACAAGGAAGTGTGTGTGGTTAGGCAGCCTGAGGGTAACTGAATAATGACATGAGGTTCAAGTAACCAAGAAGATAAAAACTCTTTGTGTTTCTAGAGAAAAAAACCCCAAATACAGAGCAAACACGAACTGACCCACAGGAGGGAATGGGTCCAGCCACTCTCACAGAGGGAGACACACACCTTCTCACTTAATGACATGTCAAGAGACAAAGTACCACGAAAGGCAGACGTTAACCAGCCTGAAGAGAAAGTGCATTCCGGTCGCAGAAGCGAACACGGCAGAATGTTCCCCGAAGAGTTCAGAGGGCAGGCGGGTACACGTACGCTCACGACACGGATCTCTCAACGTTCTCTGCGTCTGAATGTTTTTATAGTCCGTTACTGGAGGGAAATGGTCTTACACCAGCCCATTAAGACGATCTCCACAAAAGCCAAAGAAGCTGTTAGCATAGACCACCACTACCAAGAAAACCTTTGAAGAAATATCTGCATCTTTGGAGATGAAAAAATAGAAATAACTCCACAAAAGTTTGAGAACAAACAAGTCTTGAAACTCTTTTTTATTTATTTTTTTTGAAGATTTTATTTATTTATTTGACAGACGGAGATCACAAGTAGGCAGAGAGGCAGGCAGAGAGAGAAAGGAGAAAGCAGGCTCCTTGCTGAGCAGAGAGCCCGATGTGGGGCTCGATCCCAGGACCCTGGGATCATGACCTGAGCTGAAGGCAGAGGCTTTAACCCACTGAGCCACCCAGGCGCCCCAGGTCTTGAAACTCTTAACTAAAATGAAAATAACTGGCAGATCTTACTACATTAAAAAAAAAAAGACATGAAAGAAAGAACAAGTCCTAGGTGATGATGGGCCGTATAATCACAGCGGACAAAGACCAATTGGGAAGAACATACAGAACAAATACGACAAACATAGTTAATATGACAAAAACCTCTTAATATTAATAAGGAAAAACATAAATAGGTGTAAAAACTTTAAAAAAATACAGCCAAATTTAAAAAAGGAATCTGTATGGCAGCCCACATACGGGCAGGTCTTCAATATCAACAGTAATCAAGGGAAAGCAAACAAAACAAGCTGCCACTAATTGGTCACCAGGCAAGAACGCACAAGGAAAGATGGTGACGCCACCTCGTGCTGTCACAGGCCAGAGCATCCCCGCGCGGACTGGTGGTGTGCAGCACGCCCCCCGACCTGACAGCGGCCACGCGCTCGCTCAGCGCCAACGGCTCCCCGAACGAGGCCGACGGGAGGCGGCGGGCTGCAGGCTCACAGACACGAGGTCCCGCCGAGCCCGGCGCGGCCCTGCCGCGTGCGCACACTTGGAACGAGGGAGGACCGCAGGGCTGCATCTGCGGACAGTGCGGCTGACGGCGGTGAGCACAGACCCATGGGAGTCCGTCTTACCGGACGAGTCTGTCCCAGTTTTCTCAGCTAGAATGTACTACTACCTTGTAAAAGAAAGAAAATGACTGAAAAGGCTCAAGATTGAGTTAACAGGTGAACTCTGACATTCCTTTATATGCTTTTCTCTTGCGAACACTGCAAAGTAACGCTACACAGTTTGGTTTTCAGTGCAAGGGACAAGCGCTCCTCTGGACCCGATCACAAGGGGAACGAGGGCGGAGGCCCATCAGGGCCCGCACTGCGTCCGGCTCTCGATGTGGTCGCCTCCCTGACCCCGCACACCGAGGCAGGCATGGGCACCGCCCTCACTCTGTGGCCCTGGAAGCACACACTGGGAACAGGACACAGTGGAGGAAGGACCCACACCAGACACTCTGCGGCGAGAGGACAGGCACACAACATCCGCGGCTACACGGAAGCCCTGCAGGGGGGTGGGGGGGATGGAGAACGGGCAGGTCGACCCAGCACAGACCCAGGGTCGACCCGGGACCGTGAGCCTCTTAAACCCACTTCTTTTCCTTCTCTCGCTTGTCTGCCTGACTTACACAGCACACCTGTACGAGAACACACAACCTCCAGACTGCACGTAACTCAGCCTGCCCCCCACACCCCCCGAGAGGGCGCGATGGCACCACCCTGCACCCATTTCTCCCATAATATGGCCCCCCCGTGCACAGTAACCCCCATATTCTCCACTTCACTGACCCCCACCCACGAGTGCCTGGGTCTGTCCTCTGTCCCCCACCTCCTAGCCCATCACCTCAATTTCTGTATTCCCTAGAAATAAGCCAATTTTACACCAATTCTGATGCAATCCTTGTCTTTCACTTCAAACAGATCTTTTCTTTTTTAATTAAATGTATTAATGTTTTTAAGTAGATTCCACACCCAGCGTGGGGCTCCAACTCACGACCCAGAGATCGACAGCAGCAGCTGTAGCGACTGAGCCAGCCGGGGCCCCTCGTTGCAAACAGCTTAACCTGAAAACTCCTCTCTCCAAACATACCCCCCACCCCCACCCCGAAGGATCCCTGCTTCTGTCCTGCTGCCACAAACACGTCAGTGCGTGACACATGAGGGTTTCATTTGGGCCCCTGCTGTCCTCTGGCTCTGTGTCCCTTTATAGTATCTACCGCACGCCTGGCTCCATCCACCCCGTGACACCACAGCTCCTGCTGTGGCCTTGCAGGGACAGGGCAGGATACAGTTCACGGCAACAGGACAGGCTTTCATGGTGACCCAAAGGACGCCAACAGATGTTCTGGCGTCCTATCGCTAACTGCCAGGTGACGTATCACCCAGGTCTTTCCTAGACTTCACGGAACAGCCCACCACGGGGCTGGAACCCTCGAGATTGTCACCCCTGTCTCCCCACTGGCTGTTCATCTCCATTCCCAGATCATTTCTCTTTAAATGGAGACAGACTATTGTAGCATAGTCTCAGCTGTCCAGAGATGTGGAAACATAGTAGAGAGGCCCACGGGTGCCCCACGCCCAGGTCCACTCCCGCTCCCAGTCCCTATCACGCATGGCACATCAGCCACAATTCCTACCGCAACACTGACTTGTTGTTAGAAACAGTCTGTATTTCATTCAAATTTCGTTACTTTTTCTACATCATTTTTGGTTCAGAATCCAACTTCGTCATCAGGCTCCACAGGCTCTTCTTGGCTCCATCAGCTTCTCAGGTTTTCCTGGTTTTGGACCATCTTGACAGTTTGAAGGTGGTATTTTGAATAATGTCCCTCGACTAGGAATTATCTGTGCTTCCACATGATGAGACTGGGGTTACGGGTACAGGAGAGGAAGCCACCAGAGGTGAAGTGGCCATGTGTGGCCTGTCACTGCTTGAGGCCGACCTTGCTCGTCTAGCTCAGGTGGTGTCGGCCGGCTTTCTTCACTGCCTGCTGACTCCCTCCCCCAACGCCGTCCTGTACAGGTCTCCAAGTACAGCCCATCCTTTAAGGTGGGATTTTAAGCTCTGCCCCCTTCATGGTCACATCTACATAAATTACTTTGAATTCTTCTGTAGGGGAGATCTGTCACTTCTCACGTGTTCGCTCATGTGTACGAGGAGGGCCTCCGGGTATCTGCTCTACGCTCCGGGTTCTAATCTAAAACTACTCGCTCACTTTGTAGCTCAAATGATTCCAGCTTTAGGCACTTCAGGTGCTCTCGCCCCACGCTGACTGAGCACTTCCTCCCTTCTGGCACCAAGATGCACAGGCCCCTCCTGTACCCCCTTCCCCCCCCACCCCCAGCCATCAGGCATTTTTCAAAGGAGCCCTGGTTCCTTTCACTGATGAACGACATTAGAAACCAGGCACGGGGGACCAGGGAAGATTTTAATGCTACTGGTATAAGCGATTTTAAAACATAAAATAAATCCACATTTCTCCTTCCTTTTCATTGCAAAAACATGCACGTTCCCTCAGAACTGAAAATCAACAGGCTCCAACAACTTCTCCGGCTCCCCGTCTAACAGAAACTCTTCCTGTGAGCGGAATCCCTGGTGGCCCAGGACAGAACCCAAGTCTCAGCAGCCAGCCGGCCCACAGCCCCCAGCTCCTCACACCACTGTCCTATTGCAGATGGCCGAGGAGTCAGCCACGGCCAAGGACCAGAGGCTCCCGGAGAGCAGTGGGCTGTTGCTGACATGGCCTTCACAATGCATGGACGGTTTGTTAGCTGCTACCTGAACTTCCGTGTCTCTGTGCCTTCAAAGTCTCATCCCTCTTCCCCGGTAGCTCCCCCCACCTGCCCACATGCTTTCTTCGAGACTTGGGGAGACCTCATCCCCCCGTGAAATCACCTCGAACATCAAGAACTGTGCTCCCGACAGCCCCCCGCCCCCAGGCTCCTCTACTTCAGCCCCTGGGCACACTGTTCTACAGCCCTGCTCACCCAGCTGAGTCTCCCTGCTCGCTGGAAGCTTCCTGAGGGTGAGCGTTTTGGATTATTAATATCTGAATGCCCAGCACTCGGCTGCCAGCGGCTGGGCACACGCTCAGTAACGTCCATTAAGTGAACTAATGAGTAAAGAAACCAATGGACAAAGGAACAGATAATTGACCAAATAACCAAACAGGTAAAACTCCTCCTGTTATCCTGAGCCTCCATTTGAACTGAGGACAAGCCCAGCGTCACCCGAGATAAGATCTTTAACGATCTCCTCCATGCCGATGACACGTGTCCGAGCACCAAGTCCGGCAGGTGATGAAAGCGACAGCTGTGAAGAGAATCTATGCCCCAGTGAGTGCTGGCGGTTTCTGTCTCGGAGGTTCGTGGCTTTCCGACTTCGACACCATCCTCTGAAGGGCAGGACTTGTTCCACGGAACGTGACTCCGGTGCGATCTGCAGCCAAAGCTGCTCCCACAGCAGAGTGGTGACGGGGACCTTTTACTTTATTTCCCGTTTACTTTACACCTCCCAAACCCACCAGGAGTTCAGTAATAGTACAGCCAGAAAAGGTAAGCCTTGGCCAGATGTGCCACTATTCCTAAGGAGACTACAGCGGACCTTTGCTGGGACTTAAAGATCAACTCTCTTTTGCTGCATGAATCATCAAAACGATGCAGTATGGAACTCCCGCCTCCCCAGACATAAGCTCCAGCATGCTGATATGCGCTGATAAGACAACCTGATGGCAAACTCTAATACACAAACCAATTCCATGATCCGAAAAATTTTGTTTTTCTAAACATCCTGTTCCATAAGCAACAAGTGATTCACTTATCTCCACCCGTGGAAACCCTACAGCACCGTGGACAGAGAATGTGAGGAGGAACTGACTCGGCAGTTCTGCATCCGATGCGAACTGGAAGAGAGACCCCCTCCCGACATGACTGCAGCTGGAGACGGCAGTCCGTGCTGACGCCACACGATCAGCCCAAAGGCGCTCGCCAACAAGGGAAAAGGTCTGCACGCGCGGTTACTGTCGTTGGAACCCTTTGCTTATAAAAACTTTCCTTCATCCAGATGCGACTGTTCTAGAAATGGCAGCGTTTTGGGTTTGGGATTTAACTTTAGGCAAACTAACACCCACGGCCTGAAGGCGAGCCTACTGCTTGGCACGCGGTGCGGCTGGGGCAGGGGGTACTTACTCCAACACTTCGTAGTTGGACTTCTTCTCCAGCGCGTTGCCTCGCATCTCCCAGTATGAGCGCCTAAAACCAGGGAAGACACACATTCACACACACGTGTAAGGGGCGTCCGCACTGCTCAGCAGACACGGCGCTGCGGCTCAGCCACAGACACCCTGCTGTGCTGTAATGCACACGAACCCGACCCCAAGCGGTGACTCCCAAGCCCCTGGGAGGCAGAGAGCAGTGAACACAGGCTCCGTCCTACTGGACGAACTTGCTTTCTCCCTGAGTGTGAATCAGGTGTGGCTCTGTGAGGACGAGACAGACTCCAGGTGTAAGGAGCTTAGCTACGACTGCTGGCCGCTGTGCTAGTCTCTCGGTGGGAGCCTGCACGAGCAGGATGGCCGTGGGAACAGGCGAGCAGCAAGTACACTGACTCCTGCAGGGCCACCTGTCACCAAGGGCAAGTGCACGGACGTGTGACAGAATCATTAGGATAGGCTGTACAGGGAGGAGGCAGGCTCCGGCCCAGGCAGCGCTGTCCACCCCTCTGAATGTACGTTGTCTAGCCTTCCCCCGCACTCCACACGACCCAGTCAAGCCAAGTCGGGCCCCGCGGGAGCCAGCTCCTCTCTCTACAGAACCTGCCACGCGTGTGCCGGATTCTCTCTGCACACACACGGTACCTGGCAGAAGGACACCTCCGGCTGGAGCTGCTTTGGGACACACAAGTAGGACACGTCGTCTCAAGTCATGTAACAGGAGGACCAGACTCCGTTTCAAACCTGTCTCTAATACTATAAATACCGGCTTTGCTTTTTAAATTTGTTTGGCCTTTTCTTTGGTCTACTCAAAATGCAAGTAGTAGATTTAGATGAAAAACTACAGAGGGCCCCCGATGGGTCCCTCAGTTTGGTTTTCTTACTTTCTCCCCACGCGGGGACGGGGGGGTGAAGGAGGGGCCTGCAGGGGGAGGCTGCACCATCCGGCTTCTCCTGCAGCCCTTCACTTCACAGTGAAGTCAGGGACACTGCATGGGACAGAGAGGGATACACACAGCACGGGAGGCCCGTGCGGGAAGGAGCAGGAAAGGTACCGAGAACCCAGGGTGGTCCCCGTGCCTCTCGCCCAACACCTCGTGCTTTCTGACCCCACCTCCAGATAAGCCCGCGCAGCACTGTCTGGAGGCAGAAAGGGCGGCCAAGGACGCTTTCTGCCTAGAGCTGAGAGGGCTCAGGGGCAGGCCAGGGACAGAAGAGACCAGCAAGGGATGACTTCCGTTACTGGGAAACAGAAGTAAGGCTGGACGTGAATTTTAATGAGTTGAGAATGACACCCTAACTGCCCTTGGGTCCTTGTAGGGTCGGGCATGTAACAGCCTCGTGCAGTATAAAAAACTGTGACCTTGGGGG
The DNA here is from genome assembly GCF_030435805.1 of Mustela lutreola. Lineage (NCBI taxonomy): Eukaryota > Metazoa > Chordata > Mammalia > Carnivora > Mustelidae > Mustela > Mustela lutreola. The sequence goes on along the minus strand of NC_081292.1, from coordinate 2,954,011 downwards.
GAAATTCTAACTGTTCCGAGCATACATAATCAAACTGTGGCTAGCTTAACCAACTCATCTTAAACTGGAGCCCAGAGTAAATTTTAATTGAAATCACACCTGAAAAAGGTAAAATACTCTTCTATTCAAAATTAAAATGCTAGCATAGAAGATAACATATGACACATGGTGACAAATAGTAACAGAATTAAGAACGATATTCTCAGATTTCCATTTCCCATAACCCTGCAACACGGCAGCCACTAGCTGTATGTGGCTATTTATGCTTCCGTTTAAATGGTGTGCACTGGCGCGTTTAACTCCTCGGTCCCCACCTGTGGTGCGTGGCTAGCACCTGGGACCCCAGTGACACAGGTCACTGCCATGACCCCCAGGGGACTACCGAGGAGCGCTTTCAGATCTGCTCACACATGTGCACACTCATCAATCATTCCAGCTTTAAATGCAATGAAATACCATTTTAAAAGATCCTAAGATTTCTAAAAGTTACACTGACAAACCTAATTTAAAATCTCCAATTTTTACTCAAATTTTATTCAGTATTTGATGAATAATCTTTATGAGGAAAAGGAAAATACTTGGGTAATTTCCCAAACTAAAGTACACCTCAGAGCAGCCAAGCCCTCAACGCCCAGTTAGCACCTTACCGGATTTCCAGACAGCCCAGCTTCAGAGCAATGTCCTGGTCCACACGGTCAGCCACCTCTGACATGTAGTCGCTCTTGACCTGCAACAGAAGAACGGGAAGACAGTGCTGCATTAGCAGAGCACGCGCAGAGTCGCTCGTTCCACAACTGCTTCTGGGATGTCGCTCACATCCACAGACACTGGGCCAATAATTGTACTAGACGTTGGATATAAAAATGAGTAACACCAAGAACAGCTATGGAAATAAAATGGACTTCCTGGGAACGCATCTAATCCAAGAGCACTTAAACTTCAAGAAGCAACAACGTCACCTGAATCGCAAGCGGCTTTAGACACTGCGCCCCGCGCTGTCACAATGGAAAGCAGGAAGATCTCCAGTTCCAAGCGAATCCTCAGGGGATGTCTTTTCTCAACTCAAACTACAGTCCCCCCAGCATTCTTTGGACCCCCATGGCAAGGGCAAAGAAAATTTACATATTTCCAAACCCGTGTAACTCTGCAACTAACACGTCCCACCTCACCACCCCGAATGTGAGTAATCTGCAAGGTCACAACACGTGTAAAATCCAATATAACAAGGAGACTCTTGGAATGGGCACCGACCAATGTTACAAGCGACTGATGACTCACTAAATTCTACCTCTGAAACTAGTAAGGCCCTTTATGTTAATTAAATTGAATTTGAATTGGAAAAAAAGAGAAGACTCCAGAGGAAGTCCACAAGCACCTTCTGAGGAACGGCTGTGCTCGGTGACGGTGAGTGGCGCGCTGTCGGCTGACCTGAGAGCATGTGACCAGAAGAATACACTTCCCGAGACGAAACACCGAAACACAGCAGACCTCCTTCTCAAGCAGCATTAAGGGAGCAACATGACCTGGCCACAGGGAGCGCCACTCTGAGCCACAGTTGGGGACTGTGGCCACTCCCAAGGAGGTCCGTTATTCCCCACAGCAGCACTGTGCCACGAAGACCACACTCCACTCCTGCAGTACAATTTCGGCAATACAACATTTCATGCAAACCTGTCTTGTCCCGTCTTATAGAAGTACTTCAAACACCCTGGATCTTGTCTCTTAGTGCTCAAATCTGAAGTATTTACTCTCGGGCCCTTCACAGATAAGGCATGATAACCTCTGCCCTAGAACAAAATTCCAAAGACCCTGCTCTTCAGCTACTACCTCCAAGCTGTCAGCTCACTTGCTGAAAAGACTTCTAACCCCCGATAAACTCTGTCGACCTTCCACCAAGTGTGTCATCATCGTGACCTTCCCCTACAAAGACCCCCAACCTCCCAGTCTCTCATTAGCCCTTTATTTTAACTGCCTGACAAAAGCAGCGCCGGCCGAAACATGCCGGCCACCTCCCTGCGCTGACTGCTGGGCGACTAGAGAAACCCGAGTGTAGGACGAGCTCTGCTCAGGCTGGACCGCCCGTGGCCGGCTGAACTGCCCCGCCGCTCGGCAGCGCTGGCCTAGGAAGTTTGCCGACCCACTGACCCACACTTCCTCCGGCCCATTCACCACCCTCTCCCCACCGGGAGCGGGAGAGCCTTCAGAAGGGAATAGCCTCTCCAGCGCACCAAGAGGCTACACCCAACGCGCGCTGTACTTGCCGACTCACTCCTTTGTCTTGAGGAGGAGTGACGACCATGGCCATGGGCAACCCCATGCTATTTCTGATCTCAACATGTCCTCAAAACCTTGGCCTTATTTTCTGCATTAGCACCTAGACCTAGGCCGTTAATAACAATGGTTAACAGAATGAGTGGGCAAATGAATGAACGAATAAAGTCTTCAAATTGGGGTCTGGGTATCTCTGCAAATATCACTTTCCACATACGTAAGCAACAGTAACTTCTATTTGTTTACACAGATTAGGTATTTACGACTGACTCAGTGGATCTGATTTACTCAATCCACTAAATTAAGTAAAGAGCTTTAATCCTAGAATCATTTTGTTTATACTTCAACTGGCCCTTTCTCCTATATAGCAAAAAATAGATAGAAACGTCAAAGCTAAGCTTTTGCATCCTAAATAGGTTTATTACCGCACACAAAAATAAAGGCACAAGAGGTACAATAAGACATGTATTTCCATGAGTCAGAGAACAGCACGGTTGTTCTGACTGAACCAGTCGATCTTAGTTCACCATTCGGTTAGGACTTCAAAGAAAGCACAGCAGAATATCAATTAGCTGCTGAGTAAAATTCGTCATTACAAAATTATCTTAAAGATTAATTACAATGTTTAAGCACGTTTCACAGGTGGGAAAACGTAATCACATACTTTATTTCATTCATCAAAACCGAATACACATTAGTTGCAAAAATGCACAGAGAGGAAATGACAACTTAATTCCTGTAGAAAACCCCATCATGAACATGACCTGAAAGCTCTAGGTGTTGTTCTCTATCAACAGTGCACTTCTCTCGGCGCACGGTGCCGTGTCCCCACGGCCTGAAATGATCTGTGCGCCCTGCAGAGTGGACTGACCCCACACAAAGCCACCCAACAGACCCATGGCTCCCCACATCCCTACCCCAAGCCCTGGGCAGCCTGTGTCTGCAGGAGCACAGACGGCAAACCCCATCCACAGATGACGCTCTCCGAAACCACCACGCACGTTCACAGACCGAAGCTGTGCTCAGGTGTCTTTCTTTAGGACTCGGAGTTCAACTACACTCCATGTTCATTTCTCTGATAAGACACTTCTGACTTCCTCTCATCTACTGACTTCCAGAAGAACTCACTGCCTTTTGTCTGTGAAATAAATGCAATTTATTGAGCATTTAAGTATATGTGGATAAAACTGCTTCAAGTAAGCACACCACGCTCCCTGGCCGGCAGACCTACGTGTATGTGACGTGTCCTGGAGTTTGCCGCACCACCGTGAGAGGACAGCACTGCCAACTTAAAGGCTTAGAACAAGGGGCACCTGGGTGTCTCAGTGCGTTAAGGCCTCTGCCTTCAGCTTGGGTCTGGTCCCAGGGTCCTGGGATCAAGTCCTGCATCGGGCTCTCTGCTCAGCAGGGAGCCTGCTTCCCCCTCTCTCTCTGCCTACTGCTCTGCCTACTTGTGACCTCTGTCTGTCAAATGAATAAATAAATTCTTTAAAAAAATAAAAAGGCTTAGAACAAGCCTAGAGAGAATGAGGGTGACAGCAGAGGGGCTGCCTGCAGGAGCGCCTGTCAGGGCCGAGGCCCCGCCCTGTCACAGATGTCGTCTGCAATCTTTACAACAAGTCTTCAAGGCAGGGGTTAGTCGTCCCATTTTACACAGAAAGATCAGGGAAGTCAGGTCACCCGCGGTCACACAGCGAGTGTCGTAAGAGTGAGGGCTCAAGCACCAGCTGGCTGACCCTACAGCGTGTGGCCATATCTCCTGCAAACTCTCCCACAGCAAAGACCACAATCTTCCTCCATGGGAAGACGACGCAGGGTAGGTGAAGAACACATCCCGCCGCCCGCAGGGGCTCACGAAATGACTTCCCACACACCGCCTGCTTCGCCTGACATCATGTCACAGTCTCTCTTTATGCCACAGATAGCTGCTGTACACTGTTCCCAAGTGCAGCACGGGAGCACGCATCTTCTAAGAGAAGACCTCTGAGAGCTGGTGTTCGTTTTGCTTGCTGTTAAAGATTTTATTTATTTGTTTCAGAGAGAGAGAGTGTGCGAGCAGGGGAGGGCTGCAGGGGAGAGAGAACCCCACGCTCCACACTGAGCACACAGCCCGACGTGGGGCCACCTCACAACCCTGAGATCACGCCCCACGCCAAAACCAAGAGTCTGCGCTGACCATCTGAGCCGCCAGGAGTCCTGTGTTTGGTTTTTCAAATTAATCTGCATCCATGTTGATGTCAATTTCCTACTTTGACAAACACCGTGTGTTTGGATGTCCTTCTGTGGCAAGAACTGTTTATATTCATGAGGTTTTTTCTTCTTACTCTGTGAGAGAATCAAACAACCCAAGTTCTATAAATCCTCCTAGTGAGTGACTAAGCTTTAAGGCTGGTTCTGGGGGTCCCACGCCCAGTGATCCTACCAGTGTGAGAGTCTGTCCAAGTCCATGAGGTGGGCTGAAGGCAAATGTATAATGCCTTCCCGTTTCTAAAGTCTTTCATACAGAGGGATGACCAAGAAATGTGTCGAACAGAGCAAGTATGCAAGGTTTACCTACATCCTCAATACCATGAGTACTTCTTGAAGTATACAGAAGTGACAAAAGAAGAAGAAAGGTCCATTACTCAATCTATCAAATAAGTACAGAAAATACACCTTCGAATAAGTCAGACTTGGACCCATATGTATTTTACCTTTTTGGGGGAAAAATGACAACTGAAATTCCCACACTGAAAATGTCAGGTATTCAAGACAGCATGGTACTGGCACGAAAACACACATAGACCAACAGAACAGAGTAGAGAGTCCAGATACGGACCCTCAACTCTATGGTCAAATAGATCTTCAACACAGCAGGAGAAAATATCCTGTGGAAAAAAGACAGTCTCTTTAATAAATGGTGCTGGAAAAATTGGACAGCTATGTATAGAAGAATGAAACGTGACCATTCTCTTACACTGTACACTAAGATAAACTCGAAATGGAAAAAAGACCTCAACATGAGGCAGGAATCCATCAGAATCCTAGAGGAGAACATAGACAGTAACCTCTTCGACATCGGCCACAGCAACTTCTTTCAAGACCTGTCTCCAAAGGCAAAGGAAACAAAAGCAAAAATGAACTTTTAGGACTTCCTCAAGCTCAACAGCTTCTGCACAGCAAAGGAAACAGTCAACAAAACAAAGAGGCAACCCACGGAATGGGAGAAGATATTCAAAAATGACACTACAGACAAAGGGCTGATATCCAAGATCTATAAAGAACTCCTCAAACTCAACACACACAAAACAGATAATCATGTCAAAAAATGGGCAGAAGACATGAACAGACACTTCTCCAAAGAAGACATACAAATGGCTAACAGACACATGAAAAAATGTTCATCATCACTAGCCATCAGGGAGATTCAAATTAAAACCACATTGAGATACCACCTTATACCAGTTAGAATGGCCAAAATTAGCAAGACAGGAAACAATGTGTACTGGAGAGGATGTGGAGAAAGGAGAATCCTCTTACACTGTTGGTGGGAATGCAAGTTGGTGCGGCCACTTTGGAGAACAGTGTGGAGATTCCTTAAGGAATTAAAAACAGAGCTTCCCTATGGCCCTGCAATTGCACTACTGGGTATTTACCCCAAAGATACAGATGGAGTGAAAAGAAGGGCCCTCTGCACCCCAATGTTCATAGCAGCAATGGCCATGGTCACCAAACTGTGGAAAGAACCAAGATGTCCTTCAGCGGACGAATGGATAAAGAAGGTGTGGTCCATATACACTATGGAATATTACACAGCCATCAGAAAGGATGAATACCCAACTTTTGTATCAACATGGATGGGACTGGAGGAGATTATGCTGAGTGAAATAAGTCAAGCAGAGAGAGTCAATTATCATAAGGTTTCACTTACTTATGGAGAATAAGGAATAATACGGAGGACATTAGGAGAAGGAAAAGAAAAGTGAATTGGGGGAAATTGGAGGGGGAGAGGAAGCATGAGATACTGTGAACTCTGAGAAACAAACTGAGGGTTTTGGAGTGGGGGGTGGGGGGATGGGTAAGCCTGGTAGTGGGTATTAAGGAGGGCATGTATTACAAGGAGTACCAGGTGTGGTGCATAAACAATGAATCTTGGAACACTGAAAAAAATAAAATTAAATTAAAATTTTTTAAAAAGTCAGGTATTAAAAGAATAAAAAATTTAAAAAATCTCCCGCATGGAGCTGCCATTTCAAAATGTTTTAACTGACAGAACGCTTTATAGCCAAGAAAATACAGATAAGGATATCAATTTCTGATAATGCAAATATCTGAATAAAAACTTGTAAAGATAAAAAATTCAAATAAAAATCACAGGAATAAGAAATCACACATCCTGGTACCTCAGAACTTCCCCAGGCACTTCCAGATTCTACTCCTCAGGGTGAGGGACAGCTCCCACCTTGGTATCTCCTTTCAACTTCCCACCGGAACTCCTTTTGTCAAGTAAGTCATAATTATGCTACAGGTAGTATGTCCAGGACAGGACGGATGGAATATGCAGGTAACACAGGAACACGTGTTTGAACACGTGTTTGAACAAACCCCTCATGCATGGGTTTGTTTTTTTTATAAACACGGTACAGTCCTATAAATGTATCTTCTCTTCCCTATGACTTCCTTAATGACATTTTTTTAATCTCTAGCTTACTTTACTGTAAGAATATTGTATATCACACATACACCATATAAAATATGTGTTAATTGACTACATTATTACTAAAGTTTACTTCTGATCAAGGCTAGGCTATTAGTAGTTAAGTTCTGGGGGCGGGGATCAAAAGTCATACATGGATTTATGACTGTGCAGGGGGTCAGCACCCGTCACCCCTGACATTACTTAAGGGTCAACTGTACTCATTTTAATCTTAAATATTTGTAGGGGAAAACAATGGGAACTCCATGTCTGACCCATGCATCCCAAGAGCTAAAAATTTCGAGTGCCAAATGATTTGTATATAAGTTCTACATCGATACAATTTGAGTTCATATGACAACTTCTTGACCAAACATGGGCCTCGCTCTTCTCATAATGGCCACCATTATTTGCAGAAGGTTGCCAATCAAATGCAATTCTTTCTGAAATGAGATTTCAGAGAGATAACAAGGAATAAAATGTTATATGGCAAAGGAAAAGTTTGATTTTGGGGTTAGACATACTTTCCTTGTTTTAAAATGAGCCATTAGCTTCAGCGTCAAAACTTAGTTTTATAACTTTTGCTCTACAGTGAAAAGGGTTATAATAAGATTCCAGTTTATTTTTAGAGTGTGCAGATTAATAGCTTTCAGAATATTCTAAAATGGGTCAAAAACACTTGGTGAATCACTTGCAGTATCTCACATTGGGACATCTTTAAATGAAACTGCATCCACAGGATAATGTCCAACCAGTAACCCAACCCTCAACACACCCACTGGCACACTGCTTTCTGCAGGACACCATCCAGAACCATGGACAAAATGAATAGTGGGCACCAATGAAATTGTAAGATAATAAAATGAAGGTAGTTTATTGTAAGTGCTCTCTGTTTCACAGGATCAGAATGGTGGTAGAGACAATCTAAACATAATTCTTTTATTTCTACCCTGATAAAAGAACCAAAGTAATAAAAAATATATGTTCTTCTGAAACAGAGATCACAAAACAGGTAACACTCAGGAGTGTTTACCAGTTGCCCAGCTAGACCCTAAAAAGATTCCCACATGTGAAATTCAACAAAAGAACAGCTCGTAACAAACACACAGGGACATGCATCACTAAGAGTGTAAGCCAGCACCAATAGACGTCAGGTCCAAGAATTTCGGATGTTACAATTCAGAAGAGACATGACCTCTACAAGAAATGGTACAGAAATAAAGGCAGAAAAATCAGCAAACCATAAGAGCCATGAATGATGGCCTAGTGGATTCTCTTAAAGGGGGAAGGGACACACAACTTTAACACATGCTAGATAAGAACTCAACAAAGGCATTACCCATCCAAGCTGGTTGCGGCTGAGGAGAGTTGGTGATGATGTGATGGGTTTACCTGAACTGTAGATCCCAGGGGGACAAAGCGCTGAGACAGGAGAAGGAAGTGGATGCACAGGGAGGGCAGCCGGAGAGGTTCTAACGTGGACCCGCGCGGAGGCCTCAGGCCAAGTCATGAAGAAGGGAGAAAAGGCGAGGTCCAAGTAAAAATCATAAGACATTTCCAGAACTGATGAAAAGAGATGAGCCCCCAGGTAGAGGGAGCACATCACAGACCAAGCAGGAAGAAATGAGTGGAGATCCACACCTGATTTGTAACAGAACTGCAGAACACGAAGGACAAAGGAAAGGTCTTCAAGCTGGCCAGAGAGGAAGGACAGACCACCTTCAGAGACAGGATGACAGCCAACTTCTCAACAGCAATAATGAACATCCAAGCTCCGAGAGAGAATGCTCCCTGGCCTGACCTGTACCCAGAAGCAGGAAAAACGAATCCCAGCCACATGGGAGGCCTGAACAACACTGCCAACAATCTTGAATTCACGGGTGTTCGTCACCCTCTGTGCCCAACACTCACAGAAGACACGTTCTCCTCCAGCAAAACCAGAACCTTGAAACAACCTCAGCAGGTGGGAGGTGCTGAAACAGGTCTAAACAAATCTGGACTAGCATCAAATGAACCACAGACTCTAACCACAGTTCAAAATTATTCTAGAAATGAACCACACGGGATCCATGTTTAAATAGCCTTATGATAGCTTCCATTTCCACCAACACAGTGGACCAAATGTCCTGATGAGACTGCTCACTGAAAACAACTAAAAGCGCAGAATCAAACATTTTTAATCTTCTGGAATGCTTCTATGAGCTGGGTGACATACAAAACAATATGCAAATGCGAGTCAGGCCGCTGAGGGAATGCAGAGGGCTCGGGGGTCTCGGGCAGCTCGCACCCTACGCCAGAACCAAACACGCACTCACTGTCAAATGTGACCAACTTGCAAGGGGAAGTAAGCAGGGGATGACGGACACATAGGACCGTGGCTGAGTGCATGGAGTGAAAAGTGTGGGGGCAGGGGTGGGACAGGGACGGGGACCAGGAGACAACAGGTGTGTTCTCTTCATCTGGGCTGTAGCATCCGAGCACTCACGCTAGTACTAACTATCACATCTCACAAAAGCATACACATATTGGGTGCTACCAAACTAAATAGTTAGAAAGAATCAAGGTTATCAAATTCTGAGCCCCCTAAAAATGGATCCATTTAGCCTGGAATCCAGTGGAAATATACATACACATATATGTATACACCTTACATATTTTCATCAATAGGAAAAAGATTTTAAAAATTATAGAACGGTGTCATTTAACTCTGAGGCTTCTATTAGGTAACTTATCCCTGAACTCAGTGAAAATTTCCACACTCAAGTTCTTACAAAATACGAGTGCAAGCTGTACAGCCATTCTGGAAAACAGCATGAAGGTTCCTCAAGAAGTTGAAAATAGAGCTACGACCCAGCAATCACACTACTGTATTTACCCTAAAGATACAAATGTAGTGATCTGAACGGGCACGTGCACCCGAATGTTTATAGCAGCAACGTCCAGAATAGCCAAACTATGGAAAGAACCTAGATGTCCATCAACAGATGAATGGAGAAAGAAGATGTGGTATACATATACATAATGGAATATTATGCAGCCATCAAAAGGAATGAAATCTTGCCATTTGCAACGTGGATGGAACTAGAGGGCATCATGGTAAGCGAAATAAGTCAGTCAGAGAAAGACAATTATCATAGGATCTCCCTGGTACGAGGAAGCTGAGAGGCTGGGCGGGGGGTCGTGGGGAGTAGGGAGGGAAAAAATGAAACAAGATGGGATCGGGAGGGAGACAAACCGTAAGAGACTCTGAATCTCAGGAAACAAACGGAGGGCTGCTGGGGGGTGGGGAGTGGGGATAGGGTGGCTGGGGATGGACACTGGGGAGGGTATGTGCTGTGGTGAGTGCTGTGAAGTATGTAAGTCTGATGATTCATGACCTGTACCCCTGGGACAAATAATACATTATATGTTAATTTTTTTAAAAAGGGAAAAAGAAGAGAAAAAAAGGTTCTCACAAAATACTTCAGATCCATTCACAATTAAGTAGACCTTGGCTACAAACAGCCGCTGAAGGGCCACAGTTTTATTTATGCTGTGTGTGTGTGTGTGTGTGTGTGTATGCGCGTGCATGTGTACAAGTGCACGTGTTTAAACAGGGGAAAGCTCTGAACTCCTAGCTGATTTCCAATGGTGGCATGAGGCCTGTCCCAATCTTGGTCCTGCCTACACAAGTGAGCACACGGGTCACCTGTGACAGCGCTGGAATGCCCACGTGTGCAACAGGACAGCTTCTGCACTGAGAGCTTAGCACAAGGAGCGGAGTAAACACATAGGTCCTTGTCAAAGCAGCAACGCAAAAACCATGCTCCTTGCACGACTCTTGTTAGGTCAGGGTAGAAACAACAGTAAGCATGTCTTCTCCCACGAGCAGAACCACGCATGTTCTATGCAGGGCGGCGGTAAGCGCCAGCATCAGCATCACAGCTCCCGCGTGTGCGGACGCGGCTGCAGCGCTTGGATCAGGACGGACGCGCACATCTGATGCTCCACACAACTTATCTGAGGAACCTCTTACCGACCTTACCGAGCAAGGCTCCGGTTCCCCTTCCGGTAGACCCTGCTCCGATGAGCACCCGCACACACGCCCGTGTCCGTCTTACCTTTACCGTGCGCCCCTGCAAGGGTAAGCATCATGGTGACTATCGAACTGCCCACAGTCCACTGTTTCTTCCGCACCCGCTGCCGACACTGCCACACACGACCCGGAGGGTAGGAGTGCACTCATGGCTCTTAGTACAGCTGCCAACTCACTGGTGGTGACAACAGTCCTTCCCCTGCCCTCCCCCTGGACTCTGCACACACCTTTACCTCCCTCTGTCTCCTATCCCTGGGACACGGGCATGGATCAGCCTTCGATGTGGGCAATGGGCGGTATCACAATGGCTCTTGTATTTCTTTTAAAACACAGGTCCGTGGGAGAATACCGTAAAGTCACACAAAAAATGACAGCAATTATTTAGGATAAAGATACTTTGAGTAATGTTTCAGAGTATTCTGGGGACTTCCTAAAAATGTGCCAAATGACTGAACAGCTGTAAGAGATTAAGAAGGGTCAGGTTGTGAGAGAAAGTACAGGAACGGAGAAAGCAGAGGGTGGGGTGGAGGTGCACGGGACGGAGAGGGACATGTCCCGTCCCAGAAGGTGAGCTCACACGCGTGTCATGTTCACAGACGGTAACTGCCGACTGCTCCAGGGCCTGGCGCTGCCTACAGACCAACGTGGAAGACTGGCGGGGCACGGGAAGGACGGACAACCCCACCTCACTCACGGGATAGGTGACAGAGCTGTGCATCTTACCCGATGGGACAGCTGGGCCGCTGCACGCATGGTGAGCGCACGACGGGATGTGCGCTCCCCACCTCTTGGGTCCTCTAAAGACTGCTGAACAACACAGACCGTGGTGAGAGAGGTCTCCGGAGGAAGGGGAAGCTGGGGCCACACCAGCACACGCGGTACTTTTAGTCGGAGACAGAAGCAAGGTCCCGTCCAAGGAAAAACAAGGACAGCAGGTCGCAGCGCGGGAGGACCAAGAACGCGGTCGGCTGCGAGGCTGGCCCCAAGTTATAAAAGGGAGGGACTGCGAGCCAATGAGGCCTGACTGCGAATTGTAGAGATCGGTGTCACTAAAGCAGTCATGGATTTCCTCAGGGGCGGATCATCTCAAAGAAATTACGCCAACAGTGACAAAGATCAGAGACAAGAGCGAGAACGCAAGGCAAACCCACCAGCTAACGCCCGTCACCTGCTTCGCTCCAGCACGAGGCTCGTCAGTCGCCGCCGCCGAGCTGGGGAAGCATGCCCCAGGGCAGCTCGTAACCGAAGTCACCCCTGTGGTACGAGCGGGTCCCCAACAATCTCCACTGCATCAAAACTTGACTCTCCTCTTTCCGTGTTGCCAAGTGCAAACCCCCCTCCCATGCAACTCTGCGTCGCGCTCAACCTCCCCAAGCTCCCGTCAGGCCCCGGCCCTCACGCTTCCCGCTCCCGATGCGGTGAGAAAACAGGCCCAGTACCTGGGAGCAGCGTCCTGGCATCCTGCGCTCACAGCGTGGGTCTCCGCAGCAGGAACCCACAGGTTTCTCACATCAGGAAAGAAAACGACCCACCCGGCTACCGCCTTCCTTCTGAAGTGAGCCATGTCTTCTCGTTCCCGCCATCAGGCAGCTGGACTGATGCAATCCACACCCTCGTTTTTGCGTCTGATCCCGTCTCCCAATCCCATCAAATCCACTGCTGAATGTGCTCCAGGCACCCCTCTGTCTCCCCCATTTCTTGCCTGCATGGCTGGAGAGTCCCCCCACCTGCTGGCAGCCGCCTTAAGACCCATCCGGTCCATGACGGATGCCAGCGCCATCAGTGTGGTCTGACTTCCCAAGGACAAAAATTCTCCTCGAGACGTTCACGGACTACATCCCTTAAATAGCTCCCTTAACTCTGCGGGACGAAACCTACAGCCTTCCCTTTTCACGATGGGGGCCTCAGCTCCTCACCCCTTTCTTCTCCAAACTTTTTAACTCAGATTAAGATGCACCATGTTTCCGAGAGTACGACTCTTCCTCGTCTGCGAAGCTGGGGACCCCTCACATGACCCCTCCCAGGACAGCGCGTGGGCTCTGCGCCTCCACGGGGTCAGCAGAAGCTCCCGGCACGGCCATGCCCTCTGCGCTTCCCGACAGCGGGGGACTGAGCACGCGTCCTGTTCGCAGGAGATCCCCGCCCGGGTGAGGAATTTAGGGTGCAGACGATCTCATTTAGTTCCTCTGCGCTCTTAACCAACCACAGACAGATAATAAATATTTCTATTAAAACGAGGAAGGACCACGTGCTTCTGGCTGTAGAACGTGCACGCACATGTCAGCCGGTCCTCACACCTGTTTTTTGTCACTCTTCGTGGAAACGAACAAGCGACATGTATTTGGTCGTAAAATTCTATTGGTTCGTTCACGCCACACGTGTGTTGCCCAACTAATATGTGAAGGGGTAAAGGGGAAGTTACTCAGTGCAAAAACAAAAGTCAATTCTGCCTTTATTGTGCAAACTGCTCTCGAGATTCTGTGACTCTCGGTGGCTCCGACAATAAATTCCACATGGGCCCGGCCTGCGGATACTCGGGCATGGTAACGGTACTTGAGTTAAAGACAGACCAAGGCTTGTATTGCTTAAGATTTGCTGTACCACACAAAAGAAGTATCTTTAAAGATCTACCTAAGCGTATAAGAATTCCGGGTCAAAAATTCAAAATTTCTTACTGGTTAAAAGTCTCTCAGTGTCATACTGTGACAAATACACATTCTCCCAAATGTTAGCTTAAATCAAATTCTAAAATAAAACCATGTAGTAAGTAGGATTCAAAGTTACAAAGAATAAGGTACATTAGAGTGTTCTCGTATACCTGTTGGTAGAAGAAATTCAGAGTTGGCTTGTCTTCAGTAAACTGGTTTAGAAATCCTTTTGGCAAATAACGAATTCTCAATTCATATCTAAAAAATAATTCACAAAATAGAAAAATCAGAAATAAATAATTTTCTCAATTCATAGTCTACAATTACAGCATTATTATAACTATGGCATAACCAATTACTCTGAAATATTATCTTAAAAGTAACTTAAAATACAAGTAATTTTTAACCATCAATTTTCAAACTTATTAGCACAAAGACGTGCACCTCAGTGTCCAGAGCAGAGCTCAATGATCCTGCAAGGGACAGAGCAGAAAGAAGCCCAGAAGGCACCCGGTCCTAGCAGTCACTGTCCACCCAGGGCAGGGGCAGCACCTCCCCAGACCTCCCCCGACGGCTGACATGCGCATGGAACCACACAGAACATACCCTTTCCTGTCTGGCCTTTCTTCACTCACTGACCTGCTTGTGAGACTCAGCCTATCTAGAAGCTGACGGTTGCTCTGAGCTCACAGTGTTGCATGAAATATCACACCACTGCTAAGGGCCATTTGAGTTATTCCTGCTTCTTTAGCTATTATGAGGATACCAACACTCTTTTTTTTTCTTCCTCTAAGCATAAACTAGTAAATTGTTCAGGAAGCACTTCAAGAGTGGTGGAAACAAATTTCACCAGAATGCTCTCTCCCTCTCTCTCTCTTCCCCATGTCCTTTACAGGCACAGACTGGGAGTATAAGACAGACAGACAGACACACACACACACACACACCCCTGCGTTAGCAGGTGCCACCTGTCAGGGAGCTGAAGAAGCCACACCCGTTTAAAGTCCCACCAGCATGCAGTGTTCTGGATCTCTCCGCCCAGCATGTCTCTTCCTTGTAGTCACCAGTACCTGCCACAGTAGGGTGGACCGCCAACGGCCTCATCTGATGACTGCCGAAAAGGAAATCTCCTTTTGTGAAACATCTGTTTCTTCTAAAGGGCTGTGGGTCCCCCTCTCCCACCCCCAGCTGTCTTACACATTCAGGGTGTGAGGCCATTGCTAGACTCCTGTCTTCCGCCACTCCAAGACTCATCTTTCACTCTTTGGCGGCGTCTTGTAAAAATTATTTGAAAAATCTTTTTATTTTAATGTTATCTGTCGAGGAATAAAGCTCATAATTTTTATGTAGCCCTATTTATTCTTTCTCTTTTTGGGAAATTCTTTTAGTGTTTTGTTCGTAAAAATATTTGCCTACCCAAAGGTTATAGGAAGATCTGTTTTTTCTTAAAAAGTTTTATTTACTGATGTTTAAAAAAACTTAATAGTCTCACAAGGGAAACACGCCAATAAAGAAGTAACACGATTCTTTTGGTTAGTTAAGAGCGGAAAAAATGCAAGGTACACACACACACAAGCCCCGCTAAGACCGTGGAGTGTCTGCCCTCATTAAAATACGCAACTGCCCAACAGTGAGCCTCCCTTCTGCTCCTCCTCAGATCGAGGTCAACGAGTCACTCCAGACGCTGCACGTGGGGCGGTCCCTTGTGGAACACGCTAGAGTTCATTACTGCCAGCACGTTCCAAGTCCCCCGCACCACTTCTACGCCACATCCCCGTCAGAGAACAGAAGCGGAGCAAGTGCCCGTTAGCAGACTGGAAGACGGGGCTCTACAAGCAGCTGCAGCCGGCCCGAGGCTGCACGTTCAGGATCAAACAGGACAGAAGGCTTCTGCTAGGAATGTTACCGCATTTGAGGGTAAGGCAACAGACCCGGATCAAACACTGTGACCAGCCGGCAGCCTGACCATGCTGACGACGGCTCCGTGGACACTCCAGGACTCCTCAGGGCCCGACAGGGATGGTGATAAGGACGTGCGGAGTATGAGCTCAGAGTACGAGCGGCCTCGTACCCCGCTATGGCCCTGCCAGAAGCAGGAAGAACGCGGGCTCCGGAGGGGGTGCCCTGGGTTGGGATTCTGGCTCCGTGGCCCACCCACGGTCTGCCACCACCTCTCTGTGCCTTGGTCCCAAGCTCGTCGGGAAATAAGTGAGAGAGTGAGCGCAGAAGCCCGCGCACACTCCCTGGCCCACAGTGGGCGCGGGCTCCACGACTTACTGATGGCATCAGCTGTCACTCCGCAAATACTGATTCCCGTGCCAACCCCATCCGAGGCACAGCTCCAGGGGCTGGGGAGATGCCACTGAATAAACAGGCCAAGCGCCAGCCCTCGAAAATCTGAGATACGATTGGTGGTGGAAGTCAGACAGCAAATGCACAGATATCTCGGGGGCTGCAGTAAGCGGGACACAGGCAAAGAAGATCGGTAAGGGGAGCGACAAGTGACAACAGATCGCTCTGCACAGGTAGCCCCAGAGGACACTCTGATCCAGGGAGATCTGAAGGAAGATCTGAGCGGGGGAAAGGCGTCATTCAGTTATGTGCAGGGACAAGAGTTCTGCTCTGATGGAAGAGAATGGGGGGGCGGCCCTGAGGAGAGAGGATGTGTGGGAAGGCAAGTGCGGCTCGACCGCACTGAGCACGAGCACTGAGCAGGCGGGCAGCAGGGAAGGCGGGCTCGGGAGGCGGCAGATCACAGAGGCCCCTGCGCATCGGGACTATGGGGCTCAGAGAACAGCAGGGTAATTGCAGGACAGACGTTCCTCAGACCAGGCAGGTCTACACACTGTTGTGTGAAGGACAGACAACAGGGCCCAGAGGAAGAAGCAGGAGGCCCGGAGGCGAGCGCAGTACCCTGGCTGAGAAGTAATGACCCTGTTTTCACGGATGGGAGAAAGCTCAGGGCATTACATAAGCGGCCCAAGGCCCCACAGGTATGAAGTAGCAGACAGGGACCCCTCTGCGGCGAGAACATGCACGAAGGCCACAACGCAGAACGAGACCAAGAGAAGGCCACTGCGGCTCAAGAACAGGGGAGCAGGACTGACCCGAAGCATGGACAGGGAGGCACGCTCTTCAGATCGTGAGGATTCTGGTCCCTGCTTCAGTCCGCAGTGTCTAGCGTGTCTGTCCCCCACAGCCCTGCCGAACTGCCCAAGTCTGCCCGATCTAATCGCATGCCATCACCCTGGCTCAGTCCCTAACCGCAGCACCCAGCCCCACAGCCTACTGGCCCGAGAGGGCTGACATCCCCACCCCCTCCTGTCCACGAAACTAGCCGTCCTCCTTGCCCTTCTGTTACCACTCTGAGAGCTTGACAGCATCCTGAGCATTTCTACTATTCTGCTATACGCCATTCCATGGATTTCTGGACAGCAGCTCAATAGAACATGCCCCAAATAAATAATCTTTTTGCTTCTTCTAAGTAATAACTTCCTCTGGAGGCCACTGAACTAACCTCCTCAGTCTCACCTCCCACAATGAGCACCAAGATACCCACAAGCTGACCAGCTAATGGCGAAGTGGAGTAGGAAGTGTTGGACCAAGAATCCGTTAGCCTTGATACTGAGAAGGGTCAGCTGGCCCATCTGTGTGTCGTGAAGTAAACAAGGCACAACTTCCAGAAACAACACAGATGCTGTGTTTCTTGACGGGCCTTGCAAACACTGTGGTACTGACAGCTCTTTCTGACAAGGGACCTCCATTTAGAAACCCCCAAAAGAAGAATGGAAATAGAAATTCATCATTAGGTAAAAATTCTAGCAGTAATAGCTGTAAGAAACAATCATCCATGGTACTGAGATTAACGGGTGAAAATCCATGAGAAACAGGGTCTCTGCAGAGTCGCAATACACTTATCCCCCAGCAGGTACTTCTCAATTACAGAGGAGAAAACAGTGACTTTATGGGGCAGGAACCTGGCCACCACCTTAAACCAAACGATCCAAATTGAAAACACCCGTACACAGGAGTCCCATCATCACTACAGACCTCCTGATCAGATGTGCTACGATGGCTTCCACAGCCCGGCTGTAGCAGTCTTGCGAACCACATGCAACCTCAGCGCCACCATGAGAAAACCCCAGAGCAGGCCCTGTGGAAGGACACGGTACAGATACCCAGCCAGTATTCCTCAAGTGTCAAGGTCATGAGGGACATAGGCAGAGGAACTGTCCCAGATTAGAGAAGATTTAAGGAGAGAGTGAAAACCACATGGTATCCTGGACCGGGAAAGGGGTGTTAAGTGGGACAATCGCAGAAATCTGAGTAGCATCTGTGTACAGTTAATAATACCGTATCAGTGTTAAGTTCCTGGTTTCAATTACTGTACTATATTTACGAAAGTTTCACCATTTTAGGGAAGCAAGGTGAAGGGTACACAGGACTTCTGTGTTCTATTCTGGAAACTTCTGAGACACACCGAGAACAAAAAGAAGTTCACAGACTGACTGTTCCATACTTGAGGTTAACAGCACCCACAGAACCCCTCTCTAGCCAGCCTGGCCGGAGTCGGCCTGCAGCCGCAGACCCAGCGGAAACAGAAATGGACCTGTCTTCCTGCTGCTCCTGTCTGGGGCGGAGGCAGCGGATGTGTCATTAACAGCCAGCGAGCTCAAAGTCCGTCCGCATTTTAAAGGTATCCCTTCCAAACCTGCCGGGGAGTGCGTTGCTGTCACTCTGCTTCAAAGCTCGGCAGTGCAGGGCTCCACCGGAAGACTTGCTTGTAAAGGAAGGCCTGGGCGGAGTCGGTGTGATTTTGAGGTAACATAGGGAACATAAAGGAACGCTTCCAAACTACCATTACTCATGTTCACTCGTCGCCTTTGAAAAAGGCACTTCTCCTCCCTGTGAGAGACTTTTTCCCCTGCTGAGGACTGGAAGCAGTCCAGTCCTTGCAGAGAAAGGGACCGCTTCTCGCAGGCACGGGGCAGGGCTGGGCGGGAGGCGGGAAGCCCGCCCGGCAACGAGGAGGATGGTCCTCGCGTGCTCGGCAGAGCCCCACGGTCCTCTCTCAAAGGCCACACGAGCCACCTCTCAGACCCGGCCCTCGAAGTCCTGGATTCGACATCACGAAGGACTGGGCCATTCCCCCCAAAGCGCTGACAGTCTGTTTACATCTGACTAAGCCAAACACACCACTCTACACAGGTCACTCCAGATAACTGAAATTTCATTACCAAAATTCGGTTCTTTAGAAAGATTTAAGTGCAGAACTTTAAAATGGAAATCTGACGACAATCGCTCCGAACCGCAGGACACTGTTTGCTGCGGTAATGGTTAGGACAGTATCGGGACTGAGACTTTTGGGGCTGAACTGAGGGTCCTGACAACTACTCCCTGCTCAGCTGGGCCCTCTGAGGAGCCCAGTGACAGGGAGGCAGGCCCCTGCTCCCTCCTGGGCAGACTGGAAGCATGTGTCTCCACGGGGGGTGACTCGCAGAGCCCTGCCTCCGAACCCCAGGGCTCCGCCCTCGTCCCTGGGATGTCTCCGTCATGGTGACTGGCAGGACAGGCTGCTCCTCCCGGAGAGGCTCTGGGTGATTCCCTTCTGGTCCTTCACTGAGATCAGCCACACTGTCTCACTCAACTGATGTGGTCCCCACAAAACTCTTTTAAGTTTTTTTCCTTCATCTTATAAAAGCTTATCATGCTCTATGTTGTCTTCTAGGACTTAGTTTTTTTTTAACTGAGGTAAAACTGACGTTACAAAAAACCCAGTCTCTTTATAAAGTGCAGCTCCGTGGTACTCAGTGGACTCCACGACACCGCGTCTGTCAGGAGGCAGCGTGGCCAACACTCGGCCGACCCGCTGCGCGTCTCCCCGTGCACCCATTTTCACGTGCGCGACCCTCCTGCATCTCCAGCCCCGTGCAGAACCCCAAGAGTCTCTCCAGGACAAAACCTGAAGGAGCTGCAGGACTGCAGAGTGCGCAGCGGCTGGAAGTTCAAGTCGTTTGCCAGAGAGATTCGCCCCTTTACCTTCTCACCGGCAGCGCGGGCAAGAGCCTGCCGGCGCCGCCCTCGTCCTCTGCTGTCAACAGTTCACTTTTTTTGCCACACAGAGAGTTGCAGATGGATCCTGGGTCCAGATTCCCATCTCCCTAACGGGCTCATGAAGCCGACAGCGGCTGCCTGTGATGACTGCCAGGCTGGTTTTCTCTGTCACGACATAACACCACCGTGTCTCTGGCCCACCTAGTGAATCGTGTGCCACTTCCACACCCATCAGGAGAACCCTCGGCATCATCTTCTGTTCGTCACGTGTGTTGCACATTATCTCCCCCCCCAGCTGCAGCTTGCTTTTGCCCCTTTAAAAATATACATTGGGTACACGGAAGTTCTTTATCTTAATAAAGTTAAATCTGTTGTAGCTAAACGCTTTGGGGGTATTAAACTTCCTACTCCAGGCCCAGAGACACATTCAACTCTCTTTTCCATTATACTTTTTTCTCATCTGACCCATCTCAAGCGGGTCTCTGAGTATTGGGGGTCTAACTTTGTTGTTACTCTTCCCCCAAGGACCGCCGTTTCTCCCACCAGCCCTCCGTTTCCCCAGTGGCGAGGCAGGACGTCTCTGTAAGGCCCCACTGCCCGCCACAGTTAGAAGCACACGGTGTGCCCCAAGTTGGTTTGAGGAGGTGTTGGAAGCGCTGGGGACCCAGGTGAGCAAGTTTCTGCCTCAGTGTCATTGGGCAACCTCAACAGATCCTGTGGCAGACGGCACGCGTGCACACGCACACACACACAGTCTATGTTTGAAAATCTCCCAAGAGTAGAAACCGACATGTTACTCTGCGAGCCCTGGCACTTCATCTGAATACGATCCTACTTCTCAGAACGAAAGCCAGGCGTCCAGCGGCCCACACAAAGCCACTGAACCAGGAAGATGCCTGCTGGCCAGGGCAAACACTGCCCATCGCTCCGGTTTTCGTACGTCCGTGTCTCACACAGGAGCAGAGGACAGCTGAGTACACAGACCCACTCTCTCTCCTCCACCCACGGGAGCCATAGGAGCTCGAGGTGGCTGTTAAGCCTCATGAAGCCTCAGGTTTCTCACAGGTAAAACGGCAAAAGGTGAGGCCCCACCACCCGATCAGACTATCACAATAAGAAACTTGATAAAGTGAGCCAAGTGCCCTGCACGATGTGTCAGTGTGAAAACACTGCTAAGGACATACACTCATGGAACGAATACACGTTACTACTCACACTGTGTCGTCTCTTGGAGGTTTTGCACTTTCACTGCCACTAATTCAATTTTCACTGAAAAAGTTTTTACTAGGTGCCCTCTACACACCAGGCACAACTGACCAGAAGCCCAGGAGTAGACCAGGGGGTAAGACCAAGTCCCTGAGGGAGAAAAGTCATCTGGTGGTGGGTCAGCAGTGGGCCCTACAGACAGAGCAGTCGGAGAAGACCACAGGGAAGAGGGGACCGCAGAGCACGTGCCCTACGTGGTGAGAGGTCCAGGCCGTGCTGGAAACGGCAGAGGAGCACACTGGCCAGTCTCACCAGGTACAGAGACCCCAAGGAGCAAGACGCTTGACTTGTTCGAGAACCAGTAAGAGAGCCATGTGGCTAGGTTGGAGCAGGGTGCAAATTCTCCAAGACAGAAGTCTGTCCCATTCAGCAGGTAAGAAAACTGGCAGCAGAGAAGAGCCTGACCCGGCAGTTCTGAAAAGGGAGCACTGACATGTCAGGGTGCCAGCCACTGGAGCGCAGGGAGGGGTGCGAGAGCGAGAGGAGGCGGGCGGAGAGCCGATCAGCAGCTCTGGGGTTGGCTCCAGGTAGGAGGAGGAGCTACTGGAATCTTCCGCAGAAGTGATTTACAGATTTCATCGCATGTGCATATTTTTAAAGACTCTTCAGCAAATCCTATGAGCTCTAGCGTAAGAAATGCTTGTACAGCTGCTTCTCACTCCTTCTATCACTGCTCCCCCAAGCCACCAGCTTCTAGGATTTTTGTCTGGCTTAGGCAGTAACTGGTTTCCTGTCTCCTGTGTCTATCCAATGAAAGTATGATTTCGATGCCAAAGGCTGGTCTACAGAGAGAAAAAAGAGAGGTCCCGGGAGCAGCCCCCACATTTAAACACAAAGCAGGAGAAGACAGTGAATGGTTGGTCAAGCAGGAGGGCCGGGCACGCACGAAGCGAAGTGCAGAGCACTGTTGGGTAAGAAACGATTGACAGCATCAGCTCCTGCTGAAGGTGGGAAGGTGGACTGGAGGACTCAGGGAAGAGCCCATGGAGGTGTAGAACTCAGCAGCATAGCCAGACCCTCAGCTCACTGGGAGTTTTACTCTGAACCATCAATTATTTAAGAATGTATTTTTCAACTGATTAATATACTGTTATGTGCAGAACTCCATATTTCCACATTAAAAAGAATAGTGAAAAACATAATTGAAAAATGACTTACTATTGTTTTCTTTTTAATTAGGAAAGGTCAATTTCATTCTTTTATTACTATTTTTGCTTTATATATTTTGAGAAATGTCTTTAGGAACTTGTAAGTTTAATAGTTCCATCTATTTCGGGGCACCTGGTTGGCTCAGTGGGCTAAAGCCTCTGCCTTTGGCTCAGGTCATGATCTCAGAGTCCTGGGATTGAGCCCTGCATCAGGCTCTCAGCTCAGCGGGGAGCCTGCTCCCCTTCCTCTCTCTGCCTGCCTCTCTGCCTACTTGTGATCTCTGTCTGTCAAATAAATAAATAAAACCTTTAAAAAAAAAAGTTCCATCTATTTCTGCTCTTCCTAAATTCTTGTGAAATGAGCCGGTTTTTAAGTGTAGTTGCCCTTCATATCCCTAAAAATGCTTTCCTATCTTGAAACTTTTTAAATAAGATATTAATAGAGCAATACCAATCCCCTCAATCCCCTGGTTAGTGGGTAGGAAAATACTATCCATCCATCCATCCATCCATCTTTCTGTCCGTCTATCCATCCATCCCTCTCTCCATCTATCCAGCCCTCTCTCTGTATCTATCTATTGATCCGTCAATCCACTCAACTTTCTATCCATCCATCCACCCACCATCCACCTTTCTATCCATCCCTCTGTATCTATCCATTCATCCTTATATCCATCCTCCTATCCACCCACCATCCATTGTCTCTAACCATCCATCTTTCTATCCCTCTATCCATCCCTGTCTCTCTGTATCTACCCATCCACCCACCCGTCTATCCATCTTTCTATCCATCCATCCATCCACCTACCATCCATCCATCGATCATCTCCATCCATCCATCCCTCTCTGTATCCATCCATCCATCCACCCACCATCCATCCACCTTTCTATCCAACTATCCATCATCTCTATCTATCCATCCATCCATCCACTCACCCACCATTCATCCATCCACCCATCCATCTTTCTATCCATCCATCCCTCTCTGTAGCCATCCATCCACCCATCCACCATCCATCCACCTTTCTATCCATCTATCCATCCATCCATCGACCATCTCTATCCATCCATCCCTCTCTGTAGCCATCCATCCGTCCGTCCATCCATCCATCCATCCATCCGTCCATCCATCCTTCCGTCCATCCATCTATCCATCTCTCCATCCATTCACCCACCACCCATCTATCCATCTTCCTGTCCCTCCATCCGTCATCTCTATCCATCCTTCTATCTATCCATCCACCTGTCCATCCATCCACCTACCTGCCGACCATCCATCTTTCTAAATGAAGTTAAACCGAACCGGATGCCTCTGGATGGAAACCGTGGACTTCAGTGGACTAGTGAGGCTGGATATGGTTTTATCAAGTGCGTGTGTAGACCTATATGTAAATGGTTCTGAAACACATACATGTGCATGTGTCCTGAGTCTTAAGGTAAAATGTTTCTTCCTGTAAGTTACATAAAACGTCTTCAACATCACTGTTTTAGATTCCCGTCATAAAGAGCAGAGAGCTGGCTTCTCTTTCTTGGTCACACACCAACATCTCTCACCAGTAACTGTTAGGCTGCTTGAGCTTATTTCCAAAGTCTCGTCTGGGACTCCTCTTTGTCGCTTTCTAGTCCCTTCCTTCTCTTCTTGCTGTTTCCCTAACACCTACTCACCCACCTACTGCTTAGGTTATAAAAGCTACTTCTAATGTTTCATAGCTGTCCTAATATGCAATTTTATTTTTTATACATACCCTTATAACGTGGCTGACAGAGCTTTAATTCTGACCACCTCTCTTCTGACAGGCAGCCACCACTTGGGTTCTACTTTTTTAATATAAAAAATCGGTTCTTATCGTTATTTGTTCTTAGAGCCAATGCTTATTTTTATCTATTTATTATTTTGCATCTGAAACCCTCCTTCAGAAACCACTATCCTTTTTCCTGAAATGTGTCTGTAGGAGGCTCCTTTGGCAGTGAACTCTCTGAGGGCAGTATCTGTGCCACCCCCCTCTTGAACGGTAACGGCATCTGACAGACAGATGTGGGCTGCCCGGGACTTCTCACCGCTTGGAGAAAACCATGGAGAAAGGTGAATTTTTCCCTGGTTGCATTTAGCATCATCTCTTCCTCTTTTGTACATATGACTGTAATCTACCGATGTGCAGATTCATGTCGTTAACCCCGTTTGGGATCTTACGTTAGTCCTACACCTGAGGATTTATGCTATTCACCACTTCTAGAAAATTCTCAGCCATTACCTCTTCGGAATATTTCCTTTTCCTCATTCCTTCTACTCGCTCTGAGAGCCCCTTGCAGAAATGGGTTGACTTTCTCATTCCTCATGTTACATAATGCGCTTTCATACCTTCCACATGTTGATCTCTATGTGCTGTCTTTTGGGAAGATTTTCTCAGATCCACATTTCTGTTTACTAATTTTTCCGCTATATCAGCTGTTTTACCCACCCAGTGGTTTCTAGAACTTGTGTTTGGTCCTTTTTCAAATCTACATGGTTCTTTTACAATAGTCTCCTGCTCCTTACTGACCCTTTAAGTCCCGGCTCCTTTGGCGTGCACGGACAGGCAGTATGAAGCCTGACCCTCTCAGGAACACCCGCAGGGACCACCTACACCTTCAGCCCACTGTCCATGCACCTTCACTATGCTACCCGCCACGCCGCCCCCCGAGCTAAGACTGCAGGAGTCCTCCTGCGACGGGCATGTTTACGCAAAAGCCTCGCTACGAAGTCAGCTATACTCAACCGAAGCTGTGTCTCCAGCTCTCTCTGTGCCTGGAACTTAAATCAAGTCTGTGGCCTGTCTCCTCCATCTTTACCTCCTAAGACTGGGGAGAGCTTTGTGACACACATTTTACGAGCTGCAAATGTACAGATTATAAGGCGCATGCAGCTGGCCTGGCGCCGGGCTCTAGCCGCTGGGTGCCAGTGACACGGCCGTGGCATCACCTTCGCCACCTCCATCTGTGGTTCGGCACATCTGTCTGGTTCGGCACTGCATTGGGCAAAGCTCCATCTCGCCCAGGCTGGGCTTGCCTTGCTTTATGAGGGTTCAGACTCCATGAAAGAGAGTAGAGGCCGCTCAACTTTACTTGAAATTTAGCAAAATAAAGTGGCTTAAAACAGAAACAGAGCTTTACGCTCAGAGGTCCACGTTCAACAGCACCTTACCGAGCACTAGGGGCACCATCCTACAGGAGTGCGCCTCTGACACAGCCACAAAAATGAAGCAGCTGACAGAACTGTGCTGAATAAACACACCTGCGGCATTTTAAAGTAACTTTTAGGTATTCTTAGCTTTGAAACGCTTATTTGATTGACTGATGGAACAGTGGGTGGTCACATCTCTGCCAGCACCAAAGTAAGCCAACCCAACGACCTTATCATGGACTACCCTGTCAGCTCGGCCTGTGCCGGCGGCCCAGGAAACTGGAAATACAAGTACGTTTCTCTGGTAAACTGTAACCAGGACTTGAGTGTATTCAACAGGAGATTTATTAACTTCCGCAGGTTTTTCTTTTCAATGTGTCTCCTAATCAGTTAGGTTGCTGGACTGAGAGTGACCAACACTGAGCACTGTCCCCTCCACAACTGCCTCTGTCTCTGCGGCTGCATCTATGAACACGAGGGCACCATGCACGGGGTCCAACTTCTCCCACACTCTAGTGTTTCACACAAACAGCTTCCTGCTAACATGCTGCTTTGCTTCACAGTGGAAAAAATTACTATCTTTGTGGGGAGAGAACCACAGAAAGGGCAATCAGAGAAGTCTTTTAATTCACCTTCAACTGTGTCAGTTTCACTAAGGTCAGCACGAGTCACGGCCTAATTGAGTTGCAGTGCACGGACGTCACTCAGACACCCCCTCTTCTCAGGTGAGCCGGAGGCTACCTGGCACCATGGAGCAAACCACGCTGCCCGTTAATGAGATAATTAGGTGTGGTCTCCGCCGGGCTCTCGAAGTCCTGCTGCACAGAAGGATGCTAACAGGACAGAAAGGAAAGGAATGAGGACCTGAGCTCTTCGAGCCGAGGCTGAAACAAAGGCGTCCTGACAAGAGAAGTGTGACGAGCCCAAGGCCGTCTCCACTGAGCCCATCAGAAGCTCAGGCAGTCCCAAGTCGGTGGTGCCACAAAGGCAGACTGAACAGAAGTCTAGAAGAGATCACTGGTTAAATCATTACCAGCCAGTTTTATTTATACAGGAGTCGTAATTACAATCAATATGGAAATTAAGCAAAGACATTCATCCTCTTGTGTGTGATTTAATATGCAAAACAAATCAAGTGTGAGTCACACCAAAGTAGGTATGTAATCTTACTTCCACTCCTCTGGTGGGTGTGCAAGTTCATACTTCTCCCTCACATTGGAGACACCCATATCCAAATGGAGCCAGTGAACCTCCTCTGACCGCAGGTGACTGAGGCGAAATCCATAGCAGGCCACGTGCTTTACTTTGTGACTGTCCACTATCTTCTGAATGATGCCCTAAAACATACCCCCCACAAAAATGACTGTTACAAACAAAAAAAAAAACTGTATGCTAAAAATTAATGCAATGTTCATTTCTTTTAGTTAATTATCAGAAATCTTTGGTAAAAGAGAACCAAGTTAAACAAATTACTTAATTTTTCTTAGGAGTCTTTTTTTCTCAAATAGTATTTTTATGAACAAGGAAAAGTTTTGAAAAAACACATGAGGCTCTTCCCTTTTCTTTAGTGATAAACAAGGCATGGAAATGTACATTTCTGCAGCTCTACCTCTGCTCCATCCCCAAAACCTGACAAAGCATTCCAGCCACCCTCTGCACGTCACTTGCTGAGTATGAGACCCGAGGACAGGGTTCTACCTTCTGAACCCAGGATAACATCTTGTTCTAGACCAGGCTGCAAGTGCAGTGTCATATGTTCCTAAGGAAGCACACTTAGGAACATACAATGAAGGCCACGCTTCTGGTGATACTGATGATGCAGGAGAAGCTAGCAGGCTGAGCCTGCCCCACCTGCCAGGTGCTCTTTATGGACTACAGTGCGGCAACCGGAACAGTCCCCAGGCCGAGTGCCCCTAATACATGTGCCCTGAGTGCAGAGACGAAGGCAAAAGGGAAGGCTGCCACGCCAAGATGAAGCTCATCCTGGGACTCGGAAAGGGAAGCAGCAGCCCAGAGTCCTGACCTGTGCCCGCCCAGCTGTGGAAGTCACACGTGTACACGGATGTCAATGGGCAGTACACATGGGGCCTCAGAAGGGAATCCAACAGTCCACTTGCGTCCTTACGTGAGGGTGTGCTAAACACAGTCCACTGCACTCTTCTCCATGCTTCAGGCCATTCATAATTTGTAACGATGCTGATATTAACAGGAAAAGGACTGCCAAAGGAAATCGTCACTGCTTTGTTTTAAATTAGCAATTAACCGAAGGTATCCTATTACTTGTAATACAAGACACGCCTTAAAAAGTTTCCACGCACACTAAGTATTTCCATATTAGGACATGATGCTGTCGATAACAAGGATGTTCCTATCCCTATTCCTGAGAAGCACACGTACTGTATATGCAAATGCTGTCAAGGACTCAGTGTGTCCACGCCAAAGGCATCACATGGCACCTGCCCATGGCCAGCCTCCCTTTCAGACTATTGGATCCCAGGAGAAGGACGTGTATCAGGCATGGGAGAGTGACCGGGGAGGAGGAAAGCAAGGACAAAGGACTGGGCTGGAGGAGTCACAGGCCACTCCGCAGAGCAGACGAGCTCTCTGTGGGACAGGAAGGATGTGCGCAGCCCACAGAAGTCTGGGTGAAACTGAAGTAGGCATTAAGTGTCCTTCCTGGCTTTCAGATTCCAGGACCAGAATTTCTGATGGGGACACCGTGATGGACGCTGCAGCCAGTGTCTACCCAAGGGCACTCAGCCAAGGGACAGCAGGAGCAGACACCCAGCCCGCCCCATCTTCATTTCGTGGGCTCGGTGTGGGGGATCTGCTGAGAGGGAGAGACCTCCATTTCTAGCAATTCCCTCAGAGGCAGCTTCTCTAGCTTCTCCTTGCCAACAGCACGGATCTCTGAGCTGCACAGGACAGGCGCTGGCGCCTCTTGCAGATCCCCACAAAAGTGCTTTGTCTTCCTGTCCCAGCTCTGCCGGTGCGCCGCCCAGGGCACAGCGACACCGCTGCCCTCGCGAAGGCTCCGGTTCAGCGCATCTTCTCTCCACTCCGCAGTGGCTCCCTGGCAGCTGGCCGATTCCACAGTCCCCTCGCTCCTGTTAGAGCCACAGTTCACATCTGTCCCCAACCACGGGTCTCAGGGGGTCTATCCTTTGGGCACAGACCGTTTCTGACCATTGCATGTGCTATCAACAGCCGGGGAGAAATCCCACCTTTCTGGATGCCTTCCCTGAGGACCCCCAGCAAAGGTTATTTTCATGACCCCTCAAGGAATGGGCATGCAGGTGCCCACCTGCAGAGGGGCAAGTGTACAGACGCTTATTCCAGAACTGTGGAGCCCGGGGGAAAAGCAGGCTCCCAAACAGGAGTCCTGTGGGATAGATAGAATTTCGGTCCATTCACTTGCTCCCACCACCTGAAGACACCCAGAATGACTTCGGGTTTGGTGCTGTGGAACAAAGAGCTCCCATTCCAGGAGCTCCTCCTGATACAACGCTCTAACATTCACTTTTCTCTAAAGTATTAATAGGAATTAACACACAGACATTCCCCTTCAGTTCCTGTTTTGCTTTTTCATTATGCTTCCATATTGTGTTCTGTCCTACCTCTCTAGAACTTCTCAATATCTCATCGCTGACTCAGCTCGAGGGGCAGCCAAGATTATGGATATGCAAGGACGTACATATCTGAAGCTCAGTATACACACTGAGGAACGTAAATAATTTTGAAAACTAAATATTTGGTTCTGCATGACTGAAAAGTAACTTTGAGGACTAAATATTTAGTAAGGAATGCACACTCAAAACAAACCACCCCAACAGTACTACCATATGGAATGTACGCATGTATCACACGTTATTACTTCTGGAACACACACGTTTAGAAAAGGACCTCCAGGGACACAAGAGGACAAGGGTTTACAATATGCCACTAATGGCACCTGAATTAAATTTAAATTTCTCAACCTGGCTTTGATGTCCCAGGACAATCCCACCCAGAGTATATAAACCTACATTTAGCTACTTTGAAATATCCCTTTACTCATCTATATCATATCCCAGAATTAGGAAATATATAATATTCCTGATTAATTCTGACATGAGATATTCACAGGAAAAGGATTCGGGGTGAAAGACCCTAGCCAGTGTAGGCACCATGCTTCTGTCTTATCAGGAAGACAACGCGCAGCCTCCAGAGCCCTTCTCTTCCGAGTGGACAGCTATCTTCTCGCTGGCTTCCTTGCTCTGAGGGAGAGCGGAAGTGAGATGTGTGCAGAACCACTACCAACGAGCTTCTAGCTGGTATCACGCACCCACAGGCAGCACTGCTCAAAAACAGATGCACTGGATCAAAAGCAACTTAAAAAGGTGGCATTTTTGGAAGTATGGCCACCAGGGAAACTAGAGCAATGATACTTGGCACATAATGTTCGAGACTATCCTTCATCTCATGCCAGTGCCGGATAAAATCAATCCAAGTGTCTAATCAATGTGATGGACTGTGGGGTGGGGGCAGGGCATTTCATTGTTGTTCCAGTTTACCTTTTCCTGGTCATATACTAGTAAGATGACGCTGTAATTTCATTTTTAAATGTTCTTTTTATGATTTTGCTTGGTCACCTTGGTCACTTATTTTTTAGACAATGCTCTAAAAAGAAATAATGACCTCTCAACTGGTAGAAAGAAATCCTGCAAACTGTCCCTTGTCGTCCATTCAGTCTTGAATATTACTCACTCATTCGGTGAGTGAACACGTCCGCCTCTAGCCTACATACGATGGGTAAGACAGAACCCGTACCCTCCAAAGCCTTCGTCTAGGAGAGAGGTGATAATGAACACATCCACTAGCACGGCCTGTCTGTGGGGAAGGTGGCAACCAGAGCGCAGGAGACATTTGTTCTGTCTAGCTGTCTTCTCAGGGACCTGCCAGGCTCCTTCATCGCGAGAGCAATCTGACACCCCGCACGGTGATGTTAACAGCGCTCATCTCTTTACTTCCTCCAGGAGTGTGGGTGCAGTCATCACTCCTGATCTGCTCACTACAATGTCCGGCGGCTCCTGGTCTGTGTCTCTCTTTCAGATGCTCTTCAAGGTAAGGAAGCCAACTGCTACCACTGTTGGTTCGGCACTCAGCCTGAAGTCGGCCCCGAAGTCCTCCAGGACAACGACAAAGTCCTTCCTCCTACTGCTGCTCTGACAGATGACCACAAACTTCTGGGCTTAACAGAACACAAATGCGCACTTCTCACTTCTGTAAGATCGCAAGTCTGAAATGGGTATCACTGGGCTAAAATCAAGGTGTTGGCAGGGAAGTGCTGCTTTCTGGAAGCTCTAGGCTGGCCTTCTCCGGCTACCAGAGGCTCTTCTGTGCATCCACAAAGCCAGCAGTGCTGCGTCTGACCCTTCCTCCACGGCCCCCTCCCTCTGACCACAGCCAGAAAAGGTCTGCAGCTCCTCATCTCCCCCATCTCAAGGTCATCTTCATCTTGGTCACATCCGCCATGGAAGGTCACGTATACACCGGTTCTGGATTAGCACGTGGCCCTCTTCAGGAGCCATTATTCTGCCTGCCACAATCACCAACTCTGCGGGTCTAGTGACAGAGAATTAACTTCCTCATGCTTGTGCAGTCACAAAATCTTCTTAACACTGCTTTGGACTCCATTTTTTTTCCTTAAGGTTATTCTTTCTAGTTTCTTCCTGGCTGACACTCTCCCTCCATTAAAGGAGTAATTTAACTAAAATCTCTGTAGTCCTTTCCTGCACCAAAATTATCTGAATACCAGTAATCAGTGTTCGAGTTTTTAAACGCACATTCACTGGATCCTCAGCAGATAGAAGTAGTTTACATTTGAAAATGGAGACACGCAGAAGGCATCAGTGACAACACCTAACAATAAGCCCTGGCGACCATGGGAGAGACCACAGGGCTACTGCACACAGAGGCCTCCAGGCAGCCATCTGCGGCTGAGCTCGGGGGAAACTGCCCGCTGGGTGCCTTCCCCGACAGCCACCAGCCATTGCTAGCACAGCACAGCTCTGTTCACAGAGCTCCCGACTCCACCAACTCACAGAATCGCAAACCGTTCACGTGTTTACGCACCCCGATCAGAAAGCTGATTTGAAACTGATCAGAATGTTTCTCTCCACTGTCATTCTTCCCACTGCCAGCTCGGTTACAACAGTCCCAATCCAAACACATTCACCTTTTAGCAAGCCACAGGACTGATTTCTGCTCGCAACTTCACGCAATCCCATCACCTTGCTCTAAGGTTCAGGACAAGCATGGAAACTTCCGAGTGCACTGCAGTCAGAAAAGGGCCTCGGGCCCATTAGTAAACGTGAAGATAGATACTTTGAACGTGCCAACAATACTGTCCAACAACTCAACTGCAACTTAATCTTCAGTGGCATCAGGTGGTCCCTGCCCAGATGTGGTGTCTCGGTATAAATGGATTGTTTTAGACCCTGTGATTTAAGGAAAATAGTACCAAGGTAGGACTGAAGGTCTGACAGAAGTTATCAGTAAGCCCAGGTATGGTTTTTGATAGGTGTAATCTCTCTCAATTCAACTTCTTTTATGATTATTAGTCTACTACTTGGTACTTCTGCAACCAATGTTCCTAATTTACATTTCTGTCAGAAATACTCCATTTCCTCTAGGATTTCGTGTAGTCCCTGCCATGGGGATCTGCCAGGTAGATGCTGTGCCTGTGAGGCCCTGCTGAAGATGCCAGGGACATCAGCAGGAGGCAGGAAGGCCCCTGCTGTCACAGAGCTTTCAGTCTAGGGGAAGAAAGCAGAGAATAAAAGAGTAAACAAATCAAGAGACAAGACAACTCAAGGAGAAGCCACCATCAAAATGGGGTGACAGGCAACAGAAAAGGTGGAAAAGAGGGAGCCCTCCTGGGCTGGGAGGCTGAGGGTGTTAGGGCAGTCACAGAAATTGGGTAAGAATGGGCCACAAGGAGCCCATTCTCATCGGCCACTGAAGGAACTCGGCTTTCCTCTGAGAGAAATGGGGAGCTGCTGGAGGTTTTGAGCTAATGACTCCAAGACCGGCACGTTGGAGAAACAGCCCAGGAAGCAGCAAGTCAAAGGGAGTGAGCCAGAGGAGAGAAGGCTGTGGAATGTGACAGGGAGAGAAGAGTCAGGGGCTTCTGAAGGACCTGAACACTCACCCTCCACAAGAGAGGAAGCCACAGGAAGGTTCTGAGTGGAGGAGTGACACACTCTGGCTTTTTCATAGGACCACCTTGTTGCTGGACTGTGAACAGACAGAGGTGTCCCTGGGGGACGGTGGGATGTCAGGAGACCAAGTGGCTCAAAGAAGGTGTCGCAGCAGGGGTCAGATGATGTGGGTGGATTGTGGGTGCATCTGGGGAACCGTGTGGACACAAACAGCTACTGAATTGGATGCGGGGCATAAGCGAAGGAGGAGCAACAGGTGATTCTAAGTGTCTGAAAGAAGGGAGGCCCTCAGATGGACGTACAGACAGTCCTTTCGGAGTCAGAAGCACGGAGACAGACGAGAGGGGCAGAGGCAGCTGGGTGGCACAGGTCCCAAGTTCAGAGGGAGACCAGTCAGAACAGGGGGCAGGTGTGGAGAAGGCAGAGCTGGAGTAAACGCTGGTCACAGCCTGAAGAGGCCACGGCGATGGAGGAGAGGTACGAGGGGGCTGCACGCAGGCCGCAGCCCATATCCCTCCGGCACTGCCTTCTGGGCTCCCGGGTCAGATCCATTAAGTCTCCTAACTGTTTTCTTAAAGAAAGCCTGTGGTATTAACGTCCTACACCCTACTTCTCTACAAAATACCTTCGTTCCACATCTTCACGAGCAGTCTGTGTGGGAGACTTCTGAGGTACAAGTTCCTTCCCTGAGCCCTGAGAAGACACTGTCCAGTCCTGCATCCAGCACTGCAGAAGTAAGTGTCATTCTGTTTCCCAAGCAGGGGAGTCCTCTGCTAGAATCTGGAGTTTCCTGTAACTCTTACGACTCCGAAGTACCACTACCATGTTTCTAGATGACCGTTCATATTCAATATAGTCCGGCATAGGTTAACCTTGGTGCTTCAGGGTTGACCTCAACCTGAGCTCCAGAACTGCCTGGAGCACAAGGCCGACCCGGGGCCAAAGCCACGGCCAAGGTAAGGGGTGTCTGCGTCCGTGGGCTGCTGCTTCCTTAGGGCAGGATGCGCGAGCCCACCAGCACTTGTCGGGAATCGGGACTGGGGGTACGACCTGCACCTGATTCAGGCGGTGCCTGCGCAGTCACATGGGTTGAGGCCGAAGGCGAAGAGAGAAGGTGCTCCCGTGCCCGTCTCACAGACCCCCACAAGGAGGTTCGGGGCCTCCTCCCGCACAGTTGTGGCCACGTGGGCCGGTGACGGACTCTGAGTCACAGGGCCTGCCCCCGAGACTCTCAGGTCCCTTCACAAAGGAGCCTCTTCTGTCGCTGCCTGGCACACGTTGCCTATAACCTCTTGAGAGGTCCTGGGGATCCTCTCAAGAACCGAACATTGAAATTAACTAAATAGGAGTAGCACATACATGTGAAAGGAGCAAAATTACGAAGCACAGCAAGAGAGATCAAACCTCGGTTATGAACTGCAGCAAGAATCCAGTTATTTCCTGCTGCAAATAAGCCTCTCAATGCCCCCAGAGGTGGCGGTACTTCCGAGTCAGGCAGTCTCTCTGATCGCTACTTTCTACAGAGCGCAACTGTCTGGCAGAAATAAAAATGCAAGCAAGCTGTATGTTACTTTAAAATTTCTAAAAAAAAAAGGTAAAAAGAAATGGATCAATTCAAGTTTAATAACATTTTATTTAACCTACGATGTCAAGAACATGGTCTTTTCAACAGGCAATCAAAACAGGTTACTAATGAGATATTTTACATTCTTCTTCCACACTACATCTGCAGAACCTTGTGTTTGTCCCGAGAAAACAGCAGCTGAGACTACCTACTTCCGGGCGCGTGAGCGCTGCACTCGGCTACTGGGGCAGGTGGCGCGGCAGTGAGGGTCGGAATCGAACTACGTCGTTGTTGTGGACGACAGTAAGCCATCTCTTTGCAGAAACTGGGTGGCCTGGCTTCTTCTCTGCTACCATTACTAAATGGTCTATTTCTTTCTGCCACGTGCCCACACTTCCACTCCGACCCCCCCACTTCGGCCGTAGGTCACCGGGCCTCAAGGGCTGCCCTCTTCCTTCCACTGTACTCCTGCCTAACAACACAGGCGCGTGCCTTGGTCTGTATTGTTCCTTGTGTGATGCTCCCTGAGGAGAAAGACGGCATGGACATGTGCTTCGGTCCTATTTCATTCAGTCGTACAGATCCATTAATTCACAGTAAAATACTGCATTTCCAAATGTCACTGCATTAAATGAAAGCAGGTCATGAATCACACCCAGCTTCCATCACAGGAAAAGCTCTCGCGAACCAATCAATGCCACCTCAGAGTTCTTTGCCTCAAGTTGAAAAATCATCAACTGATGGGAGCTGTTAAATTTCAAACATTTATCAATTACTATGAAATAAAACCACCCAGGTCTCAGTTACATGGATGTGCTTGTAGTGATCTTCATAAAAGTTCAACAAATATGTTCTCATAACTCAGGTATGTGAATCTGGCTTTCTTCTTCACAACATAAATGCTTTTCATGTCTGATAAGTTTGTAACATTGGCTACAGGCTTGACGTGTGCCCGGTGATCACTGGTTTTCTCCTTGATGTGGATCCTCTTGTGTGCAGTAAATCTGATACCAAAACACCTTTGTCGTGGAGCCTTTCCAAGGTGCATTTTCGGATATAATCAATCTTGAATATCTGCTAAATGTCTTGTCAAATTCATATCTCTGAGAGGCACACCTCCTGTGCGAATACTCAGAAGTTTATTAAGGTTGATGCAATGTTTTTAACAAACTTCCTCATTCACTGTAACTGAAATTCACAAAGACTAGAACATACACTAAGAGCCTTCCCATAAACTCTACGTTTGCAAGGTTTGTCTCCATCGTAAATCCTCCAATTAACATTAAGACAGAACACCAGCTGCTGGCCTTGCTACCAAGTGATTGTGTTTATAAGGTTAAATGTAAAACAAAACTACAGGAAAATTAGGAAAAGCCATCAAGCTTCATAAAAAGTTTGTAACAAGAGACTACTACATTCAACTATAGCACATGAACAGATGTTAATACATATTTAAGTCTGAATGAATTATTCACCTTTGAATAATGAATCCGCCTGAACAACGAGGACTCCAACATTATAGAGATAATGGGAAATTATCCCTTTAATTTGCTAAAAGTACTTCAGGCATATAAGTTAAAGAGGAGCAGATGAATTAGCTTCATTGTTACGAAAAGAAAGGGGGAACAGACACATCTGTTCATCCTGGCACTGGACACTGTCCTCCCTAGAGATGAACACGGGAGTAGGTAGAGGGGAAGGAAGGAGCAGTGGTTCTCTAACACGTGGACAAAGTAAACACTTGCTGAAAACTGATGTCCTGAACTCGGTTCTCTGAGAGCGCGCTGCTGCCCGCTCACCGCGCCGACTCCCAGCAACCTGGGCTCTTCGCGCCTCTCACCACTCCTGGCCCACAGGCCACCAGCCACGCGCAGCATCACGCAGGCTTCCTCGCCCCCAGGCTCGCCGGGGAAGCACACTCTGTCTGCCCTGCAACTAAGGCCACAGGTGTCCCCCGCCCCCCTCCAGCAGACAGGAGGCTGGAGAAGCAGGGACCCTTGACAGCCCCAGAACCTTGGCAAGTGTTTGGTATACGGACCCAGTCAGTTTTTGAAGAATCTATCCTATCTGGGGTCATGCAGATACCGTCAAGATTCCCTTTCTAGAAAATAGTTTATTTCCTAAGTATTAGAGGTTATTTTAATTACTGTGTTCTCTTCTATGCTAAAGAGTTTAAAAAAAGGGACAGAGAAACACATGCATAGCTTTATATGGATAACATATGGTTCAGTTATTATTTTCCTAAGAGATTTTACACTTAAAGTTCTGGTCAGTCACATATTACATGAATAAATATTATAAAGCAAAAGGTAACATTGCTGTAATACGGGAATAAAAATTTTTATCTTTTTTTGGTTTGTGCCATTAACCTACATGCTTATTTAACCTAAATGTCCATGGCGCTACCTCCAGGAAGATGTACCTACCCGGACGTCAGTCGCATCCCCGTGCCTGATAATACTGGCCCAAGTAGCTGGTTCGCTGCTGTTTTCAAAGTAATGAAAGACTTTCAACACCCGCTCCATTGCCCCGGGGGACCGCTCCGCGCCGGCGCCCAGGTGAGTCTTGGTACACGAATTCGGTGTATGATTCAAGTTTGGGTCAAGGTAAGCAGCTGCCATTATTTTGCTAGATGCTATGTATCTGTCATACTCTAGAAGAGAAAAAAAAAAATGGTCAGTGTACCTTATTTGAAATCTATTAAAATGTGGTTAAAATCTATTAAAACGTGGCATGCTGGTCCTCATACTAACAACACTGTTCGACGTTCTTCCCTCTGGTCACGTCACACGCAGAAGGGGAGCATCAGGGGAGCATCAGGAGAGCGGAGACCTGACTGACCGGGACCATCCCTGCTCCCCGGCACCCACGGCGGCAGCGAATTCACAGCAGCGTCACAAATACTTGTTAAATGTTTCTTGACAAATTGAAAGGTCCTATTTCAGCTCTGTCAAAAGCTCACCATCTATGAACAATACCCCCTCACCGTCCTCCCTTGTAAAATCCCAGCCTTTAAATCTGGGGGGAAATCTCCCAGAAAAGCCAAGTACGTTCCTTGTGCTGCCTCCATCTGAAACCTCGCACTGAGCTGCGGCTCTCTCCTCACACAACGAACGCTCCGGGAGTGGGCAGGACACACACGCGGCCCTGGAGTTGAAAACCCCAGAGGTAAAGCCAGGCCCTCCCGCTTAGCCAGTGCCTCAGCAGAAGAGTCAGCCCAGTCACAGCTGAAAACAAAACTGAACCAACCCAAGTCCGTCCGTGTGACAGGAGGACTCCCACTTGAACGTGGGGGTAGTTTGGCCAAGACGAACACTCCCACTCAGAAAAGTCAGATTAAAAACCAGCCCAATGTTTTCGAGTCCGAGATGTTGTGAGGCAACCAGGACAGCAGGGGACACAGATGGAGACGTAAGAGACACTGAACAGCTCCCTTTTCCCAAAGGACATCTGCTAATTCTGGGCCTTCAAGAGCCTGAAGATCCAAGAAAAGCCACCGATGAGACACAAAGCAGCTGAGCTTTTGGCCATGAGAGATCAAGTGAGAAGCGTGGGGACCCCAGGACTCTGGTGAGTAGGACACATACTCTGCTAGGTAGGTGTCCCCTTAAGACAGTCACCAATCCTGGAACCAAGCCCAGAGGGAGCCTCTAGAAGCTGGTGAGGCTGAAAACAGGCAGAAGGGACAAGGAGTCCACCCGGGCCCAGGACACGAGACACAAGTGCATGGCCGACAGACTCACTCTGACCAACAGAAAGCTCTAGGCCCCAGCCCAAGTCCTGTCTGCAGGGGAACGCTCAC
Source organism: Mustela lutreola (assembly GCF_030435805.1). Classification (NCBI taxonomy): domain Eukaryota; kingdom Metazoa; phylum Chordata; class Mammalia; order Carnivora; family Mustelidae; genus Mustela; species Mustela lutreola. The sequence goes on along the minus strand of NC_081292.1, from coordinate 2,916,146 downwards.
TGCCTGTGCACGGGAGGCAGTCACTGAAACCGGCCAAGGGCCGGGTGAAGAGCAGGATGCCATGAGCATCAGGACTGATGTTACTAAAGTATATTCTGTGTCTAGCATTAAAGCTGGACCACTACAAAACAACTAGAAAATCCCTAACTGTCTGGAAACCAAGCAACGTATTTCAAGTAACCCATTAGCCAAAAAGAAACTCAGAGTATTCTGAATTTAACAATGCAATTAAAAGAAAGATCGGCGCTACATGCAGACAGTGCTGTGAATCCATTAAAATCCACACTCACTTTTTTTTAAAGACTTTATTTTTAAGTAATCTCTACAGCCATCCTGGGGCTCAAACTTGCAACCCCAAGATCAAGAGTTACACACTCCACCTGCTGAGTCAGCCTGCAGTCCTCAAGATCTATACTCCTAAATGCACGTACTAGCAATGAAGATCGGAAATTAGTGATCTAAATATCCACCATCTCACAGTGCATTTAGCAGTTGAACAAAATCAAGGTTTGCTGGTTTGTTTTGACAAGAATAATGGAACTGACAGACATCTAGCAAGACTAACCAAGGGAAAAAGATCCGGTGGAAACCAACGCCATCAAGGATGAAGCAGAACAGAGAAGAGGATGTTCTTAACGGGAGGTGATGACCGAGTATCAGATACTGACAAGAAAAAGTTACAAACTGTATGTCAATGAACATGAAAGCTGAGATGCATATACAATTTTTTTAAAAAGATTTTATTTATTTATTTAACTGAGAAAGAGAGAGAGAAAGAGAGCACGAAAGCAGGGGGAGCAGCAGAGGGAGAGGGAGGAGCAGGCTACCCACTGAGTGGGGAGCCTGACTTGGGGCTCGATCCCAGAACCCTGGGATCATGACCCAAGCCAAAGGCAGACACCTAACCGACGAAGCCACCCAGGTACCCTGAGATGCACACACAATTCTTTGCAAAGTACAACTTAAGCTACTATAAACTGCTGGTGTACAAAACCGAGACCAGGAACATAAAGCAGAAATAGACATCTTCCATTAAAAATGGTCAATCTGTAATTAAAATTCTTCCCACAAAGGAATATCTGAGTTCTTCCAATAATTTAAGGAATAATGATATTAATCTTAGAGAACTTCTTCTACTGAACAAATAGGGGGCATTTCCCAACTTACCATACGAGAACAGCAAAGCAACGCTAGAAAAGCAGACAAGGGCGACACAAGAAGCGTACAAATCAATCTTTCTTATCAACACGGGTGCAAAAATCTTTTTAAAAAATCAGCAAATTTAATCACACAATATTTTTAAATAGCGTATTATAACCAAGAGGGGTTCGTCAGAAGAATGCAAAGGCAGTTAAACATTCAAAAAGCGCTCTGTGTTTGCAAGAGCCTTCTTCCTACCGCCAACATGGAAGCCACCAAGACACCCTTCAGCAGGGGAAAGGGTAAGCGAACTGTGGTCCATCCCAGCAATGAACATTTAGTGCGAAAAAGCAATGAGCTACCAGACCACGAAAACACTTGGAGGAACTGTAAATGCATGTTACTGAGAGAAGCCGATCACACTCTGTGAATCCAACTATACAGCACTCTGAAAGTGGCAAAACCACAGAGACAGTAAAATTTCAGTAGATGCAGAGTTGGGGAGGAGGGGCGGGGATGAGAATGTGGAGCACAAGGGATTTTTAGGGCAGTGAAAAGAGTACGTATGACGTATCATGATGACACATGTCACTATACATCTGTCCACACACAGGGTGTGCACCCCCAGAGTGAACTTTACAGCAGATCGTGCACTTCGGGTGATCGGTAAGTCCACGTATAACACAAGCACCATTCTGCTGGGGGTGCTGACGACGGTACGGCTGTGCACGGTACCAGATCAGCGGGCAGAGGGGAAATCCCTGGACCTTCCCTCAAGTTTGTTGCAAGCCTAAAACAGCTCTCAAAACAAACAAAAACCCTCTTAATTTTTTTTTTTAACCAGTCAATATAACCAACCAGATTTCAGAAAGGAGGAGAACCACAGGTGTCTTGATATATGCAGAAAAGCATCTGGCCAAGTTTACCAGCCACTCAGGATAAAATCTCTAAGCACAATAAAAACAGGAAGCAGCTTCCTTGAACTGAAGGGGGTATTTACATTAAACCTAATTTACATAGCGCTGGGAAGAGCCCCTGCCCCGCCTCCAGGAACAAGAATGAGTGGGTGGGTGCCCACCACTACCACCTCTGGTCGCCACCGTTCTGGAAGGCTTCCCAGCCAGGTTCCATGGGCGAAAATGAAGGCAAAACTCACGGCTGGGAAGGAAGGAAGAGAAGTATCACTATTCCCAGACTGCACGGTTACGTGTGAAGAAAATCTCTGAGAATAACATACGGGTGAACTGCTACAATTAAGAATGAATGCGGCCAGGTTGCTGGGCGGTCGGATGCAATCAATGACACTTCTGGTCGACTCCACACTCTCTCTCGCTCCCTGGGCTGGACAGCGGGATGCACACACAGTGCAGCTGCGTCCTGACAGGCAACCCCGCGTCCCCAGAGTCGCTCCGAGGAACTGGCATCCCAGCAGTGAAAGTCACTACCGGCGACACGGAGCGTGCCAAGGGATAAGCCACGCCAAAAACGTTACTGCAACACGCCTCCACGGCCTGATGTCCACAGCAGAACCCGTCACGAGGCTTCAGGAAGCAGCGGACACACGTCTCCGCAGAGAAAGCGCTGCCATCAGCTCAGCACCAGAGGCCCCGGGACTCGGCCCAAGGCCCCAGTCCAGACAGCCCTGTGCGGGGGGCCTGGGGCTTCCTGCATCGGCAACGCTGACCTCGCTGCTAACTGCCGGAGCCTCAGCTCTCCCTTTACACAGGAGACAGACACTTTTTCAGCTCTTGAAAGAAGTCCCAAGTCAGGGTGTGAGGAAACCAGGTGCTGACAAACCTTGGGCTTCACTCTGGGCCTCACCCCCCAGTCCGAGGTAAGCGCCCCGCGTAACACAGCGCATGTGAGAGGGGGAAAGGAGCATCTTCCCGAGTCCTCTAGATGATCCTCGCTCTGACACGCTAAGATCCGCTGAGACCACGAACTGGGGATGCTTGAAAGGCGCCGGCCCTTTAATAACACTCGCGCTGTCCACCAGACAGGAGGGCCGCAACAAAGAACGCACACTGACCGGCTCAATTTAAACACCTTCAGACATAAACAAGTTTGGAGAATTTTTAAGGAGTTGGTGATGACCCTAGTTCCAGTAAACCCTTCACCAAACTAGATGGGTGTAAAAACTTTCTCCTTCCATACAAGAGTTGGGTTTCTCTTCTCACAGAGTCTAACCCGAATATACTAAATTTCCTACGTGGATTTTACTTAACGAAGAGCTCACACTACTTAGATATTTAATGTTATAGTATCAGTATGTGACAGCCTGTATTTTCCCAAAGAAGCTGTAACACTGTCTCTCCAACAGGTGTAGGCTACGTTACTTGCCCTCAAGTCTGGGGGGGCTTCTGACCAGCCTAAGAAACATCCTACGCTAGGTATGAAAAGGCAAACCAGGTTCCCTTGGTTCCCTTGGTTCTCTTGGGCTACTCGCTCACGAAACCCAACCAACAGGCTCTCCAGAAGCCCAAGAACTGAGCTCTGACAACCGAAGCCTGAGCCGGGCTTCCCACCAAGAGCCAGCACAGGCTTCTGAGCCATCCTCCGGGGGGGCTCCTCTGGCTCCCAGTTGTGACACCCGAGCTCCCACCACACGGAAACAGCTGTCCCTGTCGAGCCCTGTCCAGACTGCAGATCTGAACAAAATAATTCTTGTTACTTTAGCCACTCAGTGTTGGGATGACTTGCCATCAGCAACAGATAACCGGTATGGCATGCATTCCAACGGACGCAAGCACGAGTGGCTCTCGCCTCGCACAGGAGTGGGGGGCCCTACGATGACTTGCCCACGTGGCCTGAACAGCACTTGCCTCTGTCCTCCCCCCACTCCATGACTAAGGATACGGAGCGAGCATCTTTCCAATGCCTGGCCAAACTGTCCTACTCCCTTCTAAGTTTCGAGTCAGCATCCAGCACTTTATCCCTTGTACGTTCAGTGTCGTAAGCCATCTGCGAAAGCACGTCTGATAACGAACTTTCTTGCCAGGTTCACGTCCACTGGAATATCCTCTGTTTTGCCACAACTCTCTTCGTCAGTAAGTTCGCCTTTATTTACGAAGCTCCTCTGACTACGCAATTAGCAAGTCCGGCTTCACAGCAAAGGCGACCTTCCTACAGTCAACTACCTGTTTCTGTGACTCGCAGTCAGAACCCCGCATGGCGATCTGCACGGTGCAGGAAGTGTCTGTCGCACCGCACGCACACCCACGCGTGTGTGCACACTCTCAGCACTCTTAGTTACTTCCTGCCGCGCTGCTGGCATTTCTGCGTCTGCATCATCTCCAGCTGCAGCATTTTGAGCCTGCCCAAACTCCAGCACAGGCCTTAAAACCTGAAATAACTCCTGGGTCCACGGGCCAGATTAATGCAACGCGTCCCCAGGTTCCTAGGGCCGCTGTAGGCAAGCCGAGGGCTCCGAGGGCTCCGCTGCCCCAGCTCCACGGGAGTCGCCGGCTTCACAGGTGCTCAGCACGTTCCATTCCACTTCCTGGGCGACCCTTTGCTGCTTCAACTCTGCATTTCATCTTTGTTGCCCAATTCCCTCCTATGACAGTCCATTTTTGTAAGATGTCACAGGGGTTGATCACTGGCAAACAAGAAGGCACCACGACTGCATATCTGCTGTCTGTATAAACTGAGTCACAGACGCAGGGCGGCCCGTCAGCAACAGACCGGGACAGAGGTACTGCGACTGGCTACCGGTCGCACGTCACATCTGTCATTTCTGTAGTGCTCTGCAGACTGAGTTCGCACCGTACACAGCAGCTCCCAGCTGACTTATGTGTGAACTACAACTGAACCATGCCATTGAGGACTGGTGTCACTGAAGCCACAGAAACTGGTATTTGTGCATACTGGAGCCACGCACAGCACGGACTGTCTGTATAACAATTCAACTAATATTTTTATTAAACAGATTGTTTTTTGACTTCAGAAAATATGGCCAATTATGTAAATCATTTACTTTATCTGAGATATCACTATAAAAATTTTCATGCTGTATTTCTTTTCTTTTTTTTTTTTTAAAGATTTTATTTATTTATTTGACAGAGAGAGATCACAGTAGGAGAGAGGAAGGGAAGAGATCACAGAGAGAGGAAGGGAAGCAGGCCCCCCGCTGAGCAGAGAGCCCAATGCAGGACTCGATCCCAGGACCCTGAGATCACAACCTGAGCTGAAGGCAGCGGCTTAACCCACTGAGCCACCCAGGCGCCCCTCATGCTGTATTTCTGATGAAAATATTCAACATTAGCCTTTAATATCAACTTTAAATTGATTTCTAAGATTGGTAATATTGAGACCTTGAAGGTAACTATGAGTAATTTTTGGAGATGTAAAAAAAATCCTAAGGAAATGGGGAATGGCAAAATAGAAAGAGTGCGACTGTGCTGAGTTATGAGCAGTCCTACTTACGTTCAGCCTATTTAAACATATCTGATATTTATAAAACCCATACTGACAAAATGCTGTTGAGATAAGCAGGTTTTAAATCTAAAGTTACATGTGTTAAGTGTGTAACTTGTGTGTGTGTATTTTTTTTTAATTTTTTATTTTTTATAAACATATATTTTTATCCTCAGGGGTACAGGTCTGTGAATTGCCAGGTTAACTTGTGTGTTTTTGTTTATGTTTTAAAGATTTTGTTTAGTTATTTGACAGAACATGAGAGCACAGTGTGGGGAAGGGCAGGGGGGAGAGGCTGAAGCAGACACCACCCCTCCACCACCACCACCGAGCCTGATGCGGGGCTCGATCCCAAGATCCGGAGATCATGACCTGAACTGAAGGCAGATGCTCAACCAACAGAGCCACCCAGGCGTCCCTCCTTCTGCATATTTAAACTCAGAAACATAGGGGTGACTACTGGCCAACATTGTGATCTGTTCCCTTACCTGATAAAAGGAGTAAAACCTAGAAACAATCAGAAATAATCTTTTCCATATATCCAATTAGCTAAACTCCTAAAACATATGTTAAACAGATTCCATCTTGGGATCCAGAAGGAAAACTATCGTTTCCCTTCTTAATATTATAGGAACTTCCTACACTGATAAACCCTTGTCACTTTTTTTAATCCTTCTCATTTTTTGCACTGTAAAAAAATAACAAAAGTATACAAGTGCTTTGTCAAGTTAGAATATTAAAAATAATTTAGGTATATCCTGTCCTGGACTTCCAAAAACTTTTTAAAGATGTATTTATTTATTTGAAAAAGATAGAGAAGGGGAGGGAGGTGGCAGAAAGAGAGAGAGAGAGAGAATCTCATGCAGACTCCCTGCTCTGTGGGGAGCCCAACCTGGGGCAGGATGCAGGGCTGACAGCAGGGCTGATCCCACGACCCACGAGACCACGACCTGAGCAGAAAGCAAGAGTTGGACATTCAGCCATCTGAGCCACCCAGGCGCCCCTGGATTTCTAAACTTCTGGTCACTGTGTTATGGGAGTCACCTCTGTGCTCAGTGGCAGCACTGACGGCTCTAACAGGCATACGTCCTCCCATTTAAAGCTTAAAAGTTAAAAATCTTTATCTCCAGGAGATAGGCCTTCAAGGTTGTTTATGATTTCAGCACGCTATGGAAACAAAGGGGGTTTTCTCTGTAGACACCTCTAATTAAAAATGGGAAAAGACAGGTCTTAAAATCACACTGATTAGGCCTGAAGCCTGTATGAACACCTGTGGAGGTGAAAGGAGGCTCCTGGAGGCTCCAGACACAGCAAGCGGGTCTTGTGTTTCTACTATTTCCGGTACCATGAAAACAGTAGTCCAGCTGGATTTGACAAATCTATAAGACTCCAACCAGATAACCCAACTGACCCTACACAAGCAATAGACAGTAGACACCCTTAACCTACGTTGGTTCAGTCGACCGACCTGCTCAGCGACCGTCGCAGTACTCTCTGCCCTCTGACTACTGTTTCCTTCCCCTGTCTTTCCAAAACAAGCACATGAGCCAACAGTCTGTCCAACTGCCTATTTGGGTCTCCATCCCTCAAACTTCTAGCAAGGACCCTAGAACTAAAGCTATGAACCCAAATGGTGCTATATTTCACCCTAAAACTAAGAATCACATTTCCCTTTATCTTTTTTTTTTTTTTTAAAGATTTTATTTGACAGAGAGAGAGATCACAAACAGGCAGGCAGTTGGGGGGGGGGGGTAGCAGGGCAGCAGGCTCCCTGCTGAGCAGAGAGCCCAATGCGGGGCTCGATCCCAGGACTCTGAGATCATGACCCGACCTGAACTGAAGGCAGAGGCTTAACCCACTGAGCCACCCAGGCGCCCCTCCCTTTATCTTTAATACCAGAATATTATTAATCCCAAGACACCTAAACTAGGCTCCAGGCCCCAGTTACTAACCAATGACACTGGTATATCCTTGAGCCCCAAAAGAGCTCAGGGACTCTGAGAACAGGAGAACACATGAGCGTGAGGATCCACAGTCAGGGTCAACGGCCTTCCTCAGAGAACTCCACAGACACTGGTATGGATCTATTTCAATCCTCTCAGGGTACCTGTATCCCCCACCCAGACCAATTCAAGTACAGACTAATTGTTAAAAGTCCAGTATCCCATGCAGCGTATGTATATCCTCTCCCAACATAACCACCCAATCATTCTCTGTGACATCGGATAATCGTCCCCTGCACACCAAGTCAGATGAACTCTCCAGTAACTTGTATTTATTAATAGTTCCACGTGACACGTTGCTGGGAAGGGTCTGAAAACCGGCAGTTCACCAGTTTGTAGGAGGATCTCTAAGCCAGCTAGGAGCTCCTAGTTGGGAGCACAGGGTCATACAATCATACATTACAGGGAGCTATGGCACATGGAACATAGCAGCTCACCTCTCCAGCAAAAACTCATCGGCTCCCAGTCCTAGATACTATGGTTCTTCTCGACTCTTCACGGGACAGCCAAGGTGGAAACTGTACAACAGGTATCCTGGGTAAATAATTTAGGAAACGGGAAATGTCTGATGGATCACCCAAAGGAAAAAAGTCCCCTTTGTTACCCAAGACAGGCCAACCTGATCCAAGGGACTTTCCCTCTTGGGCCTTAAGCCAACTAGAAAACCAGCCATAGTGAAGGCTCCCTGGTTTCTTGTGACTGTTCTGCTGGCATCTTCCTCTGTGTTAGGTAGCTAGATATTTATTTATTTATTTATTTATTTTTAAGATTTTATTTATTTATTTGACAGAGATCACAAGTAGGCAGACAGAGAGAGGAGGAGGAAGCAGGCTCCCTACTGAGCAGAGAGCCCGATGCAGGGCTTGATCCCAGGACCCTGAGATCATGACCGGAGCCGAAAGCAGAGGCTTTAACCCACTGAGCCACCCAGGTGCCCCAGTATCTTGATATTTAAATATTGTAACATAGCCACTGCACTGAGCTAAGATCCAATTAAGGCTAGAGTAACAAAAGGAAATGAGATGGATAAAAAGGAGGTTTGGAGAAACCATGATGAGGAAAAGAGGCCAGAAGTGGCCTAACTAAAGGGCTCCAAGAGGCCGAGAGCCGAAGCCCCACAACAGACGAGCACGACACGCACCCTCCACTGTTTCCAGGAGCGCCGGCAGATAACTGAAGCTGCCTCCCCAGGCAGCCATCCACGAGCTCAAAGCCCACTTTGTCAGGTGCAGCCAATCAACCAGACGTCCTATCAAGACCCAATGTAAAGACACTGCTTAGTAACTTCCATCTTCTCTATTGTACGGGACCGTAACATCTGGTAACACGACTGGATCAACTAACCAGCCATCCCTACAACAGAGCAGAAGAGCGCTCGGCCATAACAAGGAACAGGTCCTAGTACCACAATAGGCAGAAGCCTTGACAACATTACGGTAAGTAAAAGCAGTCAGACCAAAGGCTGTATGTTGTAGGATCCATCTATACGACAATTCCAAGACAGGCAACTCCAAGGGGACAGAAAGCAGGCATGAGTCTGCCAGAGGCAAGGGGGTCGGAGTCGTGGAGGGACTGGCTACGGGTACTGGGTCTCTCTGTGGGGCCACAGAGCGTGACAGTGTTGAGGGTCGCACAGCCCTGTGTGTACACTTCAAACCACATGGAGAATTTCATGTTATGTGAACATGAATTTTATCTCCATTTTTTAAATTTGTATTTTTTAAGTATAGCTTTTCTATGGCTCCAAAATTTTAAACACCAACGGTGCTTACTATGGCAAAGATGTGGAGCAGCTAGAGCTTTTATACACTGCCGGCTGGGCTGTGATTTGATACAAGCCTTTGGAAGCGATCTCTGCGGAAGAACACCGTGACACACACCATGAGCAGCCATTTTACTCTGAAGTACATGCCCAAGAAAGACACAGTCGCGGGGTCACCAAAAGACACATGGAGTATTCATAGTGGCACCACTCATATCGTTCAAAACTGGAAACAACCCAACCGTCCATCAACAATAAAATACAAACTGTGGTGGATACTGAAATGGAATACTATACAGCAATGAAAAATCGGGGCTCCATGCACCAATGTGGATGACTCTCACAGACATTAGGATAAACAGACAAAGTGAGTCATGGCAACAGAAATCAAAATGTTGGCCACCTTCCCGGAGACGCTGACTGAAGGGAGCCATCGGGGAGGCTGCTGGGGCTGCTGCCACCGCAAACACTGATACGGAAGGTAGTAGTTAATCCTACACCAGGATACATAGGATGTATGCAACTTACAGGAGATATATTTCAATTATATAAATTTATTTACAAAATGAGAACAAAATTTTTTGCCAGAAGACTCTACACAACAATTAACCAAAAGCAATAGGCCAAGCCAAACGCCCTGGATGAAATTACTTGCCTGAGAAACAGTTACCAACCCAGCAAAGCAGCAAGTCACAGGTGCACATTTTACAACGACAACCATTCTTGATTTTTACGTTTCTGCCTAGGTCTCTCTTCTAACCATACGTGAACACGCTGTTCTGCAAAACACGGAAAATGAATGACGCTTGCAAATACAAAATTACTGTTCATTTACCATCTTCTATGAGAGGACTTCTTTAAGCACACACAGACATGCATATGTGCCTATGTATACAGTGATGACAGAGATCTTTGAGAATCTGTTGAAAAACATGAACATTTCTAAGAGAAAATGTATACACACTAAAACACAGACAATTCTGTACATGATCGCAAAGTTCATGGATCCTCTAAAACTCCTACCTGGACCCCGCTCTAAGACCAACGGCCCAGCCACGGGAGGCAAATGTCCGCCTGTACCAGCACTCATTACAAGTAATTAAAATGACCACTTCCGGGGTGACTGCACACGCAAGGAAGGAGAAAGGTCAGCTCGTTAACTTCATCTCCAGCACAACTGTTAGAGGTGGGCGTGCCCGCCGGGCCACAGCGACATCGAAGTCTATGATGAAAGATACTGCGTGGTCCGAGGACGGAAGTCTCCTCTGCGGCCAGGAGGTGACAGTGTGACACCGGGGGTCTGAGGCCCTTCAGTTAGGATACACTGTACATCTGAACAGCAGGGAGCCCCTTCAGCCCCACCTAACAATGTCCTCTGCCCCTGAAACCCTCAGGCCAAGGGGAGCCGTCCACTTGCCAGCGTGCACACGCGCACACGCACGCTACCATTGCAGTCCCCCCGCTGGGAGCAGCAGCGTGTGTGCTGACGGGTGTTGCACATCCTGTCACACACGTTGTCGGAAAGGCCAGAGAAACCTGGTGCGTCCCACACAGCCTGTAACCGGCCTTGCACCCAGCTTCCCGGGACGTCGTGGCAACGGGAAGGCGAACGCAGGAAGAGATCCTTTTCCTTCTCGTTCAGTGAGCGGCAGCGAAGGGGAGGGAAAGAACTGGGGGACGCGCGGCCGGAGGGAGGCTGGACGGGTGTGTCTGTGGCACACGACAGGCCTCGGGTCTCCTGGAAGTCGCAGTAGTAGGACTGTTCCCTTGAAACCAGGCTGAGGAGGTCATGCCTGGCTCCTAGCCGCGTCTGCTGAGCACGTCGGTCATGATACATGTTCCCGAACACATCTTTGTTACTCACTGCAAATCTCCCAGCTGAAACACGGTTAAAGTACTTTTCTACAGTAGTACGGGTAACGGAATAATACGTGTAAACATGTAAAGTCAAACAGAGTGAATGGGATGTTCAAAATCCACGCAGAAGACCTCCGTGAACTAACTCCTCTGGCGCTTCGACAGCTCTGAGTTCGCACCTGCCATTTCGCATGTGGCATCAAACACTTTCTTTACAAAGAAACTACTTCAATAGGATGCCTTCCAAGAGCAGAAAAGTCACGCCTGCATCCAGGGGGCAGGGCACTCGTCCGGACCCCTTCTCTACACTTGTGAGCACTTGGCCTTCATGGGCTGGCAGCGGCCGTCGGCTCCTTGCCATGCCCCACCGCCGCGGTGCAGAGCGGCCTCGCCCAACACAGCTCCACGCTCCCCTTCCCTGGTGCCTCTGGTCCTTAGTAAGCCGTAAGCGTGGCTCCTGGATCCCCTATGAGGGGCCCCGCTAGGCCCTGCGCCCTGTACTGGGTCCCTGAGTCCTGGGAGGGCTACAGATGCTAAAGGTTCATGGCTGTTCCCCTGAAATCACTCTGCCAACTCGAAGAAGGTGTGAGAACAGAGCCCGGCCCTTGTGATGTTTAGAGACAGGAGAGAGGAAGAGCCTCGTTGCTGGAGGAAATGGAGAAGCCGCCGGAGGGCGAGGCCGAGAGAACAGTCACGGAAGGAGCCGCCCAGCGCAGGACCTGGTCAAAGGAAGGAACTCCGCCCCCAGCCCTCCGCCCCGCTGTGGTGATGGGGGGCATAGCCTGCTGGAGGGGGTACCACAGAGCTTCCAAAGAAGAGGTGCAGACAGGAAGTGCAAGGAACTCACAGCATTGTGGCCAAGGGGAACAAAGACGGGGGACCCACTGCAGAGAAGGCGGTGGTCCTGCTGGCCCTGCACGTGGCACATGAAAGCCACACACAGACACACGGACTGGAGACCAGGTCCAGCGAGTCTGCCTGTATTCACTAAATACGGGACTAAAATCTCCCTGTGCTCAAATGGTATATACTTAGCTTCTACTGAGTAAGAAAAAACCTGGGGCTCCTGGCTGGCTCCAACTATAGAGCAGGACTTGGTCTCAGGGTTGTGAGTTCAAGGCCCACATTGGGGGTAGGGTTTACTTTAAAAAAAAAAAAAAAAAAAAAAAAAAGCAAAATTAGGTCTAGTATTACAAGATTAAAAAAAAAAAAAGCTTTTACTGAACACTGCCCATGTTGCAGCTACCTACGCAGTTCTGTACATACACGATCTCCATGCAATCCAGACACAAACCCAAACAAGCACACGCTACCCCTCCCATGAAGGACAGACAAACTGAGACATAAAACTGAGGGAGAAGCGGGGTCTGGACGTCCCTCCCTGCCCACTACCACCACAATAAACTACTAGAAAACTGTGCAGGACACAGGAAGCAACTGCTTTCATCCTGACACAGGCAGCACCTAGCCACGACCTCTGAGCGGGGGACAGATGAAGTGAGCCCAGTGCTCTGCCAGGGGCCATTTCTGCACCGCAGCACAGGGAGGGTAACCGAGAGCCTGGTGGGCTCAAGAAGAACAGAGAGGCGGGACAGCTAGAACTTGTCAGGAGTCGTGCAGAGACAAGGTTCCAATCCCCCCATGGAGCTCCCCTTGAACATTTGGGCATTTGTATTCATTAGTTCATTAAAACAGTCCTGCCTGGTGGCTCACAAAGAAAAAATTATTTTTTATTTTATTTTTTATTAACATATAATGTGTTATTTGCCCCAGGGGTACAGGTCCGTGAATCATCAGGCTTACACACTTCACAGCACTCACCACAGCACATAGCAGCGTCCGTCACCCAGCCACCCTCTGCCTACCCCGACCCCAACCCCCAGCAACCCTCAGTTTGTTTCCTGAGATTAAGAGTCTCTTATGGTTTGTCTCCCTCCTGGGTCCCATCTTGTTTCTTTTTTTTTTTCCCTCCCCTCCCCCCACGACCCCCTGCCCTGCCTCTCAACTTCCTCATATCAGGGAGATCATGTGATAATTGTCTTTCTCTGGTTGACTTATTTCGCTAAGCATAATACCCTCTAGTTCCATCCACGTCGTTGCAAATGTCAAGAAAAATTACTATTTTTAATGGGCCTAGATCATCATCTTAACACTTTAGTTTCTAAAAACTAACTCCAGAACTTAGCACAAAGAATTAAGTTAGGAGGGGCTACAGTGTCACGATGCTGATACAGGGTCTGGGCGGGCTTAAAATCCAGCCCCACAAACACGCGGGTAACAGGCCAGCAGGACCCAGTTCGGAACCGCAGTGTGGGACAGCAGGGGCTTCACAGGACCAACAATGGATTGAATATAAAGACGTTTACAAAAACCACGCGATCTGGAATGTGCTGTGTACACCATGAGGAAGCAGATGCTGGCGACTGGGCAGCGAACATTTGTCCCCTCGTCAGCAGGCAGCAGGTCACCCAAGGAGCTCATCGGGTCAGTCTGACCCTGAGAGTTTGTAAGAGCCCCACCACAAACCTACTTGCCAACAATCTGTGCCTTAGGGGCACCTGGGGGGCTCAGCCAGTTAAGCGTCTGCTTTTGGCTTAGGTCATGGTCCCAGGGTCCTGGAATGGGTCCCGGGGTGGAGCCCGGCGTCCGGCTCCTGGCTCGGCAGGGGGGTCTGCTTCTGCCTCTCCTTCTGCTCATGTTCTCGCTTACACGCTTGCTCTAATAAATAAATAAAATCTTAAAAAAAAAAAAATCTTTAACAAAGTCAGCACATGATCGCTCGCAAGTTTTGTATGGGTACCACAGCATCACGATACCTGCTCAATCTACCAGGTTACACTCATTTTCTTCAGTGTATTTATTTACTGTCCAGCTGCTACTTCATCCCCTACCCCAACCAAAACATCTTACAGTAGACTATGCATGGGGTGCTCACATGGGCGTCAGAGTATCAGAACAGACAGATACTAGGAAAGACACAGACTGGTGGTCTGGACAGAGCAGGACAATGGTCCCTGCCCCTGTGGCCCTCATGAGAAAGACCAGCACAGACCAGTACATGAAGAACATGGTGTTGGGGGTGATGTTGGGAGAACAGGTCATCGCCCAAACTTGGGGCATGGCCAAGTGCCTCCAGAATCTGAGTTCCAAGCCAAGATCTTGGAAAAAGCCATGTCCAAAGTCACACCCAACAAAAGCCATGGCTGCAGCTGTAGGTTAGGGATCCGGGAGCGGCTTTAACTCAAACAGCAGAGAAGTCGGACACAGCCTCGCTCCAGAGCAGGTGGGGAGCCCAACTGCTGCAAGGGTATGCACCTGGGCAGCACCTGAGCCCCAGGAGACCAATCTGGAAGCTTCTGTTGCAATCCCAACGGCGCTAACTACAGTCCAGGAGGTGGAAAGACTTGAGAGCCGTAAAAAGGTCAAGAGGACAGAGGCTGACTAAATCGCACACGTAAGGTTAGAGGAAGTCAGTGGCCACTTCTCTTGCTCAGGTGACTGAGTGGGAAAGTGACACCACTTCACAGAGACGCAGAACACCAGAGAGGCGGAGGCTGTCTGTCCGAGGGACGGCATGAGCTCAAAGTAGAAGTCACTTCAGTTTGCTGTTCGTTATTGGGGACACAGGCGGGAGGTGCTTCCCACCTGCTGTCGGGGGTGGGGAGCGGGGAGCTGGACATCTGGAAGCTACCTCTGGGAAGGGGATTCATTAGTCCTTTACCAGATAGATGAGCTACAGGTATTTCCTCCCATTCTGCAGGTGGCCCTTTTTCGCCCTCTTGTTGATAGGTTTCCCTTGTCATGTGGAAACTTCAGTCTGATGCTGTCCCACTGGTTTATTTTTGTCTTTGCTGTGCGGCAGAGGCTGTCGAGGAACCCTGTACACGCGGATGACCCGGCGATCTATGCCCTGAGCAGAGAATCAGCTGCTTGGCTAGAGATCCCAGAACGTTCCAGTCTGCCTGTTCGCTTGGACCAGTCTCCTTAGAGAAGAATTCTTCCACCTCCTGCCAGGATCGGGTGAAAGCCTCCTGACAGGATTCTGGGAGCCAAATAGAGAGAAAGCATGGCTAACTTCATCTAATACCCAATTTTGAGTGCAAGAGCACCATTTCCAGAGTAGAACTGTTAACAACCCACAATGGGGAAATAAGTTATCACAATAGCATTTCAACTGTTGCGGCTTTGAAGACTCACTGGTTAGGCAAATCCCTTAGATCATCAAAACTAAAGCCATCAAGACTTGAGCCATTCAGTTACTTCCTATGGACAAGATACCCTAGAGACTACAGCACAGCTAAAACTTCATCTAAATCACACAAGTAAACCTTTAAAAGAATGAGCCCAGGGCACTTGGGTGACTCAATGGATCAAACCTCTACCTTCGGCTCAGGTCATGGTCTCAAGGTCCTGGGATCGAGCCCCGCATCCGGCTCTCTGCTCAGTGGGGAGCCTGCTTCCCCCTCCCTTTCTGCCTGCCTCTCTGCCTACTTGTGATCTCTCTCTCTCTCTCTCTCTGTGTCAAATAAATAAATAAAATATTTTAAAAAATAAAATAAAAGAGTGAGCCCAGCCTGATCCCTGAGCCTGTAAGTGAAGAAGGCTGGAAATTCTCCATGGAGGCAAGTGTCAGCAAAAGCTCCACGGACAGTGGCTTCCGAGCAAGATCCTGACTGAGAAGCAGAGCATGTCGCTCACTAATGTTCACAACTGTGCCTGGCTCCCCCCATCCCAGCAACGTGACTCTTAAATTATTAGAGGCTCCTTGTCTGCAGAGTGCAAGCAGTAACAGCCCCCACTAACTGCCGTAGTAAGGGGAGAGGGCTTATTAGCAAGGTGTGTTAGAGACAAAGTCAGCGTCTGGTCCGTGGCAGCAGCAGTTAGGAGGGATACCCTGAATTCTCTAGGCTGCTGAAAGGGAGATGCTAACGTTGTTCTCCAAACTGAAATCCTGTAAGAACCCCCCCATTTAACTAATACTTCAAAAGTCCCACCATAGCCCTAAAAAAGCAACTTCCCTGTTACACTTCAAAGCTTTATGAATCTATGTCAAAAAAGGAAACAACAGACTAAGCTTCCTACTTTGGCAACATCTGGGAAGTCTGCAATGGGTAATTAAAGCCAATGACCAAGGGAAGCACAGTATTCCACAGGATTGTCCCCAAACCTTGTCCTATAAAAAGACAGGACGCATTTTTCTCAACTGAAAATACACCAGCAGTACACCATTCCATTGCGATCTTACACAAAAGTTAAGAAAACAGAATACCCATCAGGCTGGCATTGTCTTCTTAAAGACGACAATACCTGTCTTCTTTACAAACAATACTGTCAACTGACAGACAATACTCCATCAACTTTACAACAGAGTGAGATCTTCCCAGGAAAAAAGTAGCGTTAGTATGTGATACTCTAGCAGTATTTCGTTTCTGTTAGAAAAATTTAAAAAGGTTAAAAAACAGACCTTGGCGGAAATACGACATACTGGCCTCACCCTAGTTAACAAGGTCCTAGGTTTGTTCTCTTCGTTTGTTTGTAATGTCAGACAGGCTTTACACAATACAACATTTCTCTGGCCCACGTGAGTACAAGGAAACTTTATACTCACGCCCCCTAAACTCAATACATAACTTTAAACAAAACTGTATGTGAAGAGGTCTCAAGCTGTCATCCGAATAAAATCTGTAGGTCACTGAAACCACCTCCAGAGTCTGGAAAGCACAGTGTCTGCAACGAGGGGCACGCTCTCTGCGGAAGTGACCGCGACAGCGCTCTCTCCCGCCAGCGCCCTGACTGCTCTCACAACCCCACACAGAGACGTCAGAGCACAGGCAAGGGCGGTCTAGACACAGCTCCGGTCTGAAATGTTTCCACCAGGAGCATCAGCCACCGACAGAACCGCATCAGACCCTCTGGGCGGCTGAGCCACAAGAAAAGCCTGGAACTCTCTGGAACTTGTTCTGGTTCCACTCTGCAAGGAGCTGCCCTTCGTCCATAAAATCCTCACCCCAGCAACTCTCGGCCCTTTTCTTCAACCATCAAGGCTCAGTTCCCCTCCTTGCTTCCTGGTTCTGGCAAACGGTCTTCTTGCTTGTTACACATTTTTGTCTGCATTTTTTCTAACAAATCCCTTGAACGCCACACCACCTTGTACATGCAGTATCAGGGAGCAGCAGCACACTTTCCATGTACAAACAACTCTTAACCATCCTGTATGGTTTTCAAAAAACAATACATTAAGCACTTGAAATCTCGTATTTCAGATTTTATAGGGAGAGTCTCTTCCCTGCGCTTTAGGGTTTTCGGACCCGGCTCAGGGACGGTGTCGATGTGTCTGATGCTCCCTTTCCGGGCAGAGCGCGCTGCCAGGCCTCCAGAGCTACAGCGCCTGTGGGGGCCGCACACACAGTCCAGTCCTGCCGGCTCTGGGCTCACCTAGCATGTGAGACGCACAGATCCTGAGTGCAGAGCTCCACGGTTCTTTACACGAGCACCACACGCGTGCGTGTACACCCCCACCCCATCCCTGGAACACGGCTACACGAGACAGAACACGCTCCCGCTGTGCCCTGACCAGTGCCTGGCCCTCTGTGACCAGTGCCTGGCCACCAAATGGGACCAGGAGTCCCAGTACTGCGACTAGAGGTCAGGGTCTCCTAACTTTATGGACACCAGTCACGCAAATGGAAACAAGGGGACACCGCCCCGCCTGTTTTCTGAGAATGGCAGTGCCTGAAATGAAAGCGCCACAAAAGGTCACAAAGGTCACAAGAAAAAAACTACGGAATGATACCCCTCAAGCAAACAGACACATATTTCCTGAACAAAACACTGCATATTGCTCTAACAATATATAAACTGGATAAGACATCACGATCAAGTGGGATTTACCTCAGAAATGCAAGGTTGCGTCAACAATCAAAATGTAACTTACCTGGTACTTAAAAAAAAACACAGAAAATTTCTACAATCAATTCAAGAGACAGAAAAAGTACCTGACAAAATTGAACACCCTCTCATGATTTAAAAAAAAAACACACACAAAAAAAAACAACAACAAAAAAACAAACCCTCTTAGAAAACCAGGAGCTAGAAGAAGAACTTTTACATTCGACAGAGGACATCTATGAAGATAAAACTAGAACTAAACCCTGCTTCACACTGGAAACCAGCTCCCTGAGGCCAGCACGTGACAAGGACGCTGCAAGGAAGGTGCCAGTCACGGGCCACAAGACAGGGAAATAAAAGACACAAAGACCAGAGAGAAAAGGAGTTATTTTCGGATTACGTGATTATAGATTTCTTTGAATTTCCTCCTTGCTCAAGTAAACCACCAGAACTACAGAGTGACTCACAGTAAGGCTGCAAGATAGACGAACAAGATTATCTACTTCTAATACTAAGCCAAGAACTGCACAGTTAAACCTACAAGTCAAAAACCCGTCCTTTCCAGTAGCATCAGGAAAGCGTGAAGCCCTCCCCCCTACCCCACTACGACCCACCGCATGCAGCTCCGGGCGCCCCCAGACCCAGCTGACTGCATGGGTCACCCAGAAGTCACAATACTGTCCCCAGGTCACTTCTCCCAAGTTGATGCCCAGATTCGACACAGCCCCAGGGGAAACGGAAAAGAAGCAGAAGTCTGTGAGCTCCAGAAGCTGCTGTCAATGGCAGAGCACCTCGCACACCCACCCCGACCACAGGACCCTGCTGCGGACTGAGTGCCCCAGGCAACACGGAGGCACACCCATCGGAGCGCAGGGAAGGGGCCAGCGGAGCGCCGGTCCTCCTGCTCCCAGGGAAACCCCACCACTGCCTGGTTTCCCACATCGGACTCCTCTGAACCACTGACAGCAGGACACATTTTCTACAGCTTTTCGGGAAGTAACGTTATCGGAAGAAGTTACAGAAGACAGCAGATGTGGCACACAGACCTCAGTGCTGGCAGCGACAGTCAGGAACACCGCTTCGCTCATACAAATACACTCAAAGGCAAAACAAACATCCACAGCGATAACTGTTTCAAAACCGGACTCTTCTCTTTACCGAAAACTGGTAAGTTAGGAAATACAGAAAACTCAAATTTATAATGAATTCCTGACAGTATGAGCACTTACCAGCGAATCTGCAATGAAAGATTTGTGAACACTAGTTTAAAAACTCAGTTGTCACTAATCATTCGGGCACTAGAAAGAAGTTTTTTCACTTCCACAAAAGCCTCCAGGACCCTCTCATCTGCCTCTACCAGTCTGAGCCTCCGTCGCTCCAAGCAGACGAGGTGACTGAGCGCAGCAGTGCGCCGCGCTCCCGGCCGGAGTCCAGCAGGTGCCGGCCCTGGGAGGGCCCGGCGCACAGGGCAAACAAGCAGGCCCCAGCGTGCGGCAGCTGGGGAGAAGCGTGAGCAGGAGCGGGTGCCGGGGACAGATGGGGACAGTGGTGCTGACAGGAGGGTGTGGGGGCGGGGGACACACTACAGGGTTCATGTAATTACCGCTCCACGCGGAGCCTGGGGGCGGGGCACGAGAAAAAGCATCAGCTGGCGTCCCCCGGCGCCCCCGCACTCGCCGTAAGGGTCCCTCCAGGGAGAACATGGGACCCTTGAGGCCTCTTCTCCAAACACAGTGAGGAAAGTGAGACGAGAGGAGAGACCGGTCATTGGAATACCCACCACACGAGTTTTCCGCTCGAGGGAGACGATGGCAAGGGCCGAGAAGGGCCGGCCGTGCGCTCTCGTGCGGACAGCAGAAGTACAGGTGCGCGCTGCACAGAGAACGCGCTGGCCGGGCCGCTCCTGGTCTCTGCCGGAGCACTGCCTACTGCCGCTCCTCACGCCTCACCGTGTGCTCAGCTCCCCCCGTCCCAACTCTGCAGCACCAGAAAGGCCGATATGTCCTGAACTCACCTATTCTGTAGACCACGATGCACTGGGGGTCCAAACACACTTCATGAGGCTTACCAACAACCCGGTTTAACCAAGGAGCACATCTGAGGAATCTAAGCTACAGTGGCTTGGTGGTTTCCAGGGCGCCCCCAGACAGAGGCACTGGTGACCAGAAGTGGGGACACGGGCAGACAAGGTGTGCAAAGCCGAGCGGGGGGGTCCCCCCAGGGAAGCAGAGAACACTGCCAAGTCAGTGAGCCGGGATAAGACAGAAAGGCTGGAACCACACCTGGGGAGCACGATCTTCAGGGGCAGGGAAAGGCTCACAAGAGCCCCGTCCTCACCCCTCAGAGACAACTCCCTGCTGACGGCTCTCCACAGACCTGAACGCAGGCTGCAGCTGTTCTCAGCAGGAACGCCCAGGTCTCCCTGGACGCTCCACAAACAAGCTCATTGCTCAGTGCCTTTGCCCCCAGAACTCCGATGCACGGAAGGCCTCCCCACCGTCTCCGCTGGCATGACTCAGCACCTCCTTTAGAAAAATGCCCCAGATTTCAACAATCACTGAGTGCTGATAACACGTCAGACCACATGGATTGGAAAAGCAGTAACATCTGAACTGGGCCCACAAGGAGCTGAGAACACCAAGGAGCGTAAGACAAGCGGAGAAAGAAGAGCAAGTTACTGGCCGCGCCCATGTGTGCAGAGCTGCCGCACAAAGATGCCACAGCCCAGCCCTGTCCAGATGAGAGAGACAGGGAGACAGACACACAGACACACACACGCACACCACACAGGGCCATGCCCTAGGGCAGAATCCTGAAAGTTCCGCCTTTAAAAAGAATGACTGTTGCAAGCAGAAGGAGCAGCAGAAGCGTTAGGGCGCCTGGAGAGGCTCCCCGGGCAGTGCTGTGGCTGTAACGGAGGTGGAGCCGAGGGGCGGCCAGTGGAGAGGACGCAGTCTCTCTCTAACACAGCTGGCACCGGGGCAAGCCGGGGACAGGCCGGACCTCAGTGCAGCACTCGTTCTTACTGTGGGCCTACTGTGTGCTGGGCCCACGAGTCGCTCCTTCGTGCTGGGCACTCAGAAAACTCAGTCACTCTTCTGGAAAGCATTTGACACCTTTCACCGTAAAGGTATAGATGTCTGGATTATTTACATACATAAGCTATAAAATAAATGCACACACTTACATAGAGATGTATTTTGAACATCTTCCCCACGAGTCCATTAGCACCTCAAGCTGTCAGACCGGATGGCCAAGTCCCAGAGGAGCAGCAGAGGCCCACGGAGACCACCCCAGGGAAGCGAACAGGCTCTGGCAGCCCAACCGAGGCCCATCTGTTGAGAGAGCTGGGATGCGGCGTGTGTGTGGCTATAGGAAGACACTCGGCACCGAGCTGCGGCTCTCACCCAACCGTTCCTGAGGCATGTGGATCAGCTAAGCCCATAATGCATTCATTCGTTAGGGTAATATTCATTTGTGCCGACACCCTGTCAAGGAGGAGAGCGCCTGCCCATCCCTGACCGTGCTGATTTACTCCTTAGCCAAGAAGACAGAAAGCGAGCAAGAACGACGTGGCACAGTCTTCCCAGCTAAGTGCCGTGCAAGGCCAGGAGACGAGGCTCGGGGAGATCAGGGCGGACGCCAGGGCGCACGCGGTCCTCGCTGACACGGCTGAGAGGTCAGTCAGGCTCAGACCGGAGAGGCCAGGAGGAGCAGGCCACGCAGG
This sequence comes from Mustela lutreola, assembly GCF_030435805.1. Lineage (NCBI taxonomy): Eukaryota > Metazoa > Chordata > Mammalia > Carnivora > Mustelidae > Mustela > Mustela lutreola. The sequence continues at coordinate 2,894,353 of NC_081292.1, read as the reverse complement.
CAAGGAAGGGGCAAGCTCAGGTATAGACGGCCTGACCGAGAAGAGCTTGGCTGTCTGAGGTGCTCCCGAGTCAGAACGGCCACACGAGTGATGAGCCAGAGGCCACCGGCCCGAAGCCCGAGACGCTGGGAGCAGTCACGTCGGGGGAGGCCTGGCAGGCCACGCTAAGGGTCTACAGTTTTATCCAGTAAGAGCCACCGGGGAGGAAAGGAGATAGCGCGGCCTTCTTGCTTTTGTAAACGCACTCGGGCAGCTTCGCGAAGGACGAAAAGGTGGAAGCAGGGGAGCTCCGACAGGAAGCGACTCCCACAGCCCGGAGGGGGACGAAGGTCGCACGGTGCAGAGTGGATGTGGCCGGGAGGGCGAGGAGCTGCAGACTTGTTCTGAAGACCCAACTGTAAGGGCACGAAGACGGGCCCATTCCACGAGGCAGAAAGTGTCCGAGAGGCATCCCGGGTCTGTGGCCGGAGCAAGTGAGGGGGCGGAGACCCGGCATGTTTACTAAGACAAGGAGGATCTGGGGAGGGACAGATTTCAGGGGCACCGGTTACGAGACCGCTCGCTGGCCGATGAGCATTGGGCGTTTCGGAAACATACAAACGTAGAGGCCAGGAGGCGGCTGAGCTCCGCAGTGAAGACGGGCCGCGCACAGAACCACCCGGACGCAGGCAGCGCAAGCGGGAGTTAAAAATACCGATGCAGAAAAAGCATGACCCAGCACACAAGTGAACGGTGAGTGGTATACTCCATCTCTATCCGCTACTGAAAGATCCAGAAAAAACCCTGACCGCACACTTAACCCTAATGAGCGCGGCCCTCCCAGCATCTGAGCGCGAAGCAGACATGGCACATGCTCAGGTCACCAACGGACCTTCCGAGCAGGGCTTTCTGCATTCGGTGACCTTGAGACCAAACACTGCACCGCAACATCTAGCTTTACCTCGATGCTCGGGATTAAAGCCACCGCTAAGCCTAGGAAGTCACGATATAGTTGAACACATGTTACAACAAAGTCGGATTAAGTATGTGAAAACACTGTATTCTGTGAAGTGACCTAATGCGGTTTCCTTTATCATAGAGGTCCACTGAACTGTATCACAGAGACAGCCACAGATTGTCATAGGATACCGTGAAGGTTTCAGTTCAAAGTATACAAATATAGCTCTGTTCTATTATTTTTAGCCGTTCTACTAAGTATTTTGTGTCTTCTTAAATTGGGACACTGCAGTTTTTGAGGTTAATGTGACTGATAAAATCAAATGTGAGGTTTCGAATATCTAACTGAGAAGAGAGATTTACAGTCTTTGCACTTGAGCATTTTATTTTGTCTTTATCTAAAAGTGGTAACTTTTAAACTTGAAAATAACCATTTCAGCCATTTCTACACACCAACATCTTTGCCTTTATCACACAGCAAAAACTGACCAGAATAGAACCTAGGGCTTCCTGCCTTCCTGGCCTGGTAGAGAAGTGTGCTGAGAAGCTGGCACACTGGGTGCCCCCGGGGGAGGCGGTGTACTCAGCCCTGGGAGGGGGACAGGGTGACAAGCTCCTTATGTCATCAGAAACCTCCTCTTGCACATCCAGAAGCAAGACCACTTATCAGAGGGGACGGCCTGCTCCAGCCCTACGAACGCAATGATTCTAAGCCTGATGCTGTCCCTACTGCCCCCCCTCTTCCGTGCGTGCGGTTCTGCTCTCCTTCCTAAGCCTGACCGCTATCAAAATGGCATCCCAGTTAAAAGGTCTCTACTCACTCGTTCTGCCAGTCAGCAAATGTAATGGGAAAACAAGCTGCCTCCATCAGTTGCTTTGGGACGAGCAAACACCTCAGTCCCGTGTCCTCTGATGCCCATATTTCTAGAGTCACCCTGAATTTCTTAAAAACCCAGCAGTCGGTTATTTTAATACCCCTCTGCAACTCGATTCATATATTGAGTCTAGGCCAGACTTAGTGGAATCAGAGCCTTATTGGCAAGGATCAGTGCTGACAGAGGGCTGTCACACCACGGAGGTGGCACTGTGCATATGGGTCCCAACAAGTCCGGGAGAGACCGAAACCTTCCACAAGTACAGCAGAGAACGCTCTGCCCTGGGGTGTTCGTTACTGGTAACGCTCAGTGACACTGCGGTCCGCATGCTCTCAGCTCTGTTACAGTTCCCATACCCAACATCCTTTAAAACTCAATGGTGTGAACTTAACTCAGCGAAATCTTTAATTTATGCCTAGTTAGGTGGTAAAGAGACAGGTGCTTTGTTCAGATAGCATCCTGCTGAAAGAGTGCTAACACCTCAGGCTTTAGAAATGTCTAAAAGGGGCACTGGCTTGGTCCGCGACTTTCTTAATCTCAGAGTTGTGAGTCTGGGCCCCACACTGGATGCAGAGATTACCTACAAAGAAAGGAAGGAAGGGAAGGAAGGAGAAATGTTTAAAAGCCTAGATGAGAGTGGCTAGATGATGCCGACAGGCTGGGAAGCGAGAAGCAATCTAACAGTGAAACTGTGGTCGGGTGCAAGCACCTCCACGTCCTGGAGTTTTAAGCTGGGGTTGCCTGAGTGGCTCAGTGGGTTAAGCCTCTACCTTCAGCTCAGGTCATGATCCCAGGGTCCCAGGATCGAGCCCCACATCAGGCTCTCTGCTCAGCAGGGACCCTGCTTCCCCTCTTTCTCTGCCTGCCTCTCTGCCTACTTGTGATCTCTGTCAAATAAATAAATAAAATCTTTAAAAAACAAATTTTTTAAAGCTAAACACTAAACTGAATCAGCCTGAGGGTCCACTTACAATAATGCAGGTCTTTATCCAGTGCAGGTTCTTCCTTTAAAGAAATCTTTCCTGAGTAGGTTAACAGGATACTTGAAAATACTCTTAAAAATGTGTATTTAGGGGCATCTGGGTGGCTCAGTGGGTTAAAGCCTTTGCCTTCAGCTCAGGTCATGATCCCAGGGTCCCGGGATCCAGCCCCGCATCTGGCTCCTTGCTCAGCGGGGAGTCTGCTTCCCTTCCTCTCTCTGCCTGCCTCTCTGCCTACTTGTTATCTCTGCCTGTCAAATAAATAAATAAAATCTTTAAAAAAAAAATTTGTATTTAATTCTTTATTATGGACTTCATCCCCCAGGGGTAACATTCACTAGTATTTTAAGCAGATAAAATATCTGGTCTTATTCATACACGGGTTACACAGCATTTCTAACTTCTAAACATGCTTCCCAAATACTGTCTTGAATGTTACAACGAAAACACTGTATTTCATTATTTATATTTTTATACAAATAAAAACCCTAACAGCATTAAATTGGAAAATACTTATTCACAGTATTACTGACCCTTAGTGATAAACCCACCTTAAATAACATGGAGTTTCAAATTAAATACACAATCTTTTTTTTTTTTTTTTTTTTTTTTTTTTTTTTTTTTTTTTTTTAAAGATTTTTTATTTATTTGACAGAGAGATCACAAGCAGGCAGAGAGGCAGACAGAGAGAGAGGAGGAAGCAGGCTCCCTGCTGAGCAGAGAGCCCGATGCGGGGCTCGATCCCAGGACCCTGAGATCATGACCTGAGCCGAAGGCAGTGGCCCAACCCACTGAGCCACCCAGGCGCCCCTTAAATACACAATCTTTACCGCGAGTACAGAAAACCAATCTTTGAGTGAAAGAAGAAAGATCGCACCCCTCTTTTCCCCACCAGTCCTATTTAAGCTCAAACCAGTCTCTTTAGTCTTTAAGAACTTCCACATCACAGAACGGATATGGGTGCCTTAATTAAAAACACACAAAATAAAACTATCAGAGACACGGAAAAGATAACGTACTGAAAATGCGGTTCCATGAAAGTACTCTTATTTACTTTTCTAAAAGCTACCTAGTTGGTTTTATGCCAAGAGCTGTAAACCTATACCACATCAATTTCCATTTTTCCTTAAATTTAATTATAAATCTATTTGAAATAAAGTCTGAAAGACTCTTATCCACCTTTTTAGTACAAAAGCATGAATCTGAATAAAATTTAAACCAAAGAGATTTTTAAGTTACGTATACCTTTAGCCCAACAAACTGGGAATGGACTACAGCCGCTCTTCTCCATACAGACGGCACCTGCTGGTCTCAGGGCCGCTCGGCCCGCCAGTTCCAGCCACATAAACTCAGGCCTCTCAAGATCAGACCAGGCGTCCGCGCACCAAGTCCCCGTTCACCGCTCCCACAGCGTTCGCTTCGATCCACAGCCACACTAAGTTTCCCCTGTGTGCTCCTTTTCTCAGAGCTTGAAGCAAAATTTGGGAGGTGCTCCTTCTGTAATATTTTCCAGCAGCTTGAAGTTACAGAATCTTCTCCTGCTTCCGCAATCTGAAACACAGACCATCCTGGCTAGATTGAGCTCCGGAGCAGAATGAAACCAGCTAGTAATGTGACCCCAAGGGCCTGTGCTCCTAGATTCATTCAGGGAAGGGGAGAGGGAGGGAGGGAGGAGAAAAAGAAGGCCAATAGGCAGCAGCTGATTAATATGCTAATCCACCAGGCCGCTCCACTCAGCTGGCAGACCTCTGCTCCCAAACCCAACAGGCCATTCTGAAACTGAGTAAGCTGCAAATCAGGTCTGCCCCAGATCGCGTCTGTAGACGGCTCCTCCAACAATTCCTGTTTTGCAGTCATGCCTCTGGCCTTTCACCAGCTTAATTCTGACCTTAAGACTTATGATAATTGCCCTGATGAAAAATGAGTAATACTGGGGGGGGGGGGGGGATCTTGATCAACATTAAAAACAAATCTGTAAAAACTATGTCTATAGGAACCCAGATATTTCCAAGGTAAAGATATTTTCAGATTGATAGTTTCAAAGTAAGTTTGCAAATTTATAAAGGTTCTTAAGCAAACAGGTAAAAACAAGAATTTGAAGTTACAAGATTCTTTTAAAACTAGCTAAGAAAATACCAAGGAATCCAAAATACCTGATTCCTTCATTTCAGAACATGAGTGAGTACTACACTCATGCTCCTAAAAAAAGAGGGCAGAAAAAACTCGAATAATCTGTACTAGTAACTTTGTTCAAAAAATGTAAAGCTACTTATACTCACACTTTTTCCACTCAAACTGAGAGGCAGTCTCGGGCGTCTCTGAAATGTAGTTCATTAAACACAACACACTCTGGCAGTAAGACAGCCTGTTGTCAGAGCACACACGATGCACATGCAAGACACACGGTTCAGCTCTTCCATTACGTGGGTAATTCTGTTTGTAGCAAATCCCGTTAACGAAGAAAAAACCGAGTCCTCTACTTAACTGTAAACACAACTAAGACTTTACGAATTCACGAACTTGTGAAAACAAGCGCTGAAAAAGGCTAGGGGAACAAGAGGCCTATCTGTGTCCAGTGACGCCCAGGACGGCTAGTTTCAGTTCTGACACACTACTCTCGATGACGGCTTTGTCTCCAGGCCTTACATTCAGCCTCCTAAGAGCAGTCGGAGCTCAAATAACTGAGATGCCCCCAGTGAAAACATACCATTCACCAGCGTGAACTCTGACCCCAGGCGACACTGGGAAGCAGAGGGGCCCCAAAAAAACACAAGTGAGTGAGCTAGGAAAGAACCAGAAGAAACAAGCAGACAGATCACCATTGCCGAGGAAACTAGGGACACGAAGGCCTGCTCTCCTCACAGGAGGAGGCCAAGCATACTCCATGATTAAGTCTGCTATCCGGCCCAGGCCCCTGGGAACGGCCTGGGGTTTAACCTGAACCACCAAGCCACAGACACAGCAACAGCACAAGCGAACCCTCAGTCTCTCTTGGAACTAAGGGCTCGAGTTACAACATAGAAGCTACCTTTACTAGTTGCCAACAGTATTTTACTCACCCAATTTTTACATCTTCTAAGCAAAATCAGTGCCGTCACAGCTTTGAAAGATGAGTTAAAGAGGGAGTCAGACAGCTTGGAAGAGACCCAGCTCCGCCGAGCCCACGCGTCGCCCCAGAAGCCAGAGGTCTTCATGTGCGCACACCCGGAACGGGCTTCTGAGCCAGAGCGACGGAGTGCCACCGCGCCACCTGCACAGCAGGGAGAGGGGCCGGAGCCAGGAAGTGGCGGTGGAGGCGGGGGCCCCCACAGCAGGAGAGGAGGGGACAAGAGCACAGATGTGGGAGCGCTGCAGGTGAGGGAGAGACCCCAAGTCTCTGGCTGCAGAGTGACGGGGGCGGGGGGTGGACAACACGACGGCCGCTTCCTCACCCACCTGCCCGCCCGCCAAGCTGATCTACATTCATGTCCGTGTCCAAACAGCAGCCCCTCCTGTGCCAAGGCCTGAGGGTACAAAAGATGACGGGATCCAAGGAGCAAAGACCCCTCCAGGCTGCCTAGCAGAGCCCAGCCAGAAGCAGCGGCCTGAAGAGCGGAGAAGAGGACGGGGCTCGGCCCAGAGGGGAAGCTGCTGCGCGGCCGGGCGCCCCCAGAGAAGAGCAGCGCGACCGGAGCACGACCACGTGGGCAGCAAAGACGAGCGCGCGCGCGGGCGGTGGGGCCCGGCCTGTGGCCAGAGGGCTGAGCCACAACACAAGGACGAGTCCCTCAGTGACGACATCACTCCTGCTTTCTTCCCATTCAACAGGAAAGCCCGATTATGCTCTCAGACCCCCGATCCAGTGACGTCCCGGGGAGAGGAGGAAAGGCTAGCGTGCCGTGAGGGAGACCGGGGGGCAGTCCTGCGACGCGCTCTCAGCAGGACACTCCACAGGCGGACGAAAGGCCGTCGTTCCTTAAGAAGCTCTGTAGCTTCTTTAAGAAACTCTTCATCGTATCAGTAGAGTTAAAAGCAACCCTGGGAAGTCCTCCCTGATAGGTAAACTCTTCAATCAAATTTACAAGACAGAACGATGGGCTCCGACCCCACTCCGCAGTCATTCTGGACTCTTCTCTCCTCAAAGCAATCCATCAGCAAAACCCAATATCCTTGCCTTTACAATAAATCCAGCCCACATATGTGCCCCCGTGTCACTGGCATCCAGGCTGTCTGTGGTCGTGGGCCCCGGGCCGCGGCGATGGGACCCGCCACCGCCCTACACTCTCTTCCCCACCAGCAGCCACATCAACGGCTCGCGAAGCCCATCGCACCATCACTCTGCTGCTGAAACTCACAGCGCTTCCCAGTTCTGCCCACAGCGGGGTTGACGACACACTCAGCAGGGTCCGCAAGGCCTTGACCTGCACCCTCCATCTCGCCCCGGCCTGGCCCCGTTTCCTGGGCTCCGACGCACCGAGCTCCCCGCCGTCCTCTGCCCACACCAGGCGTGTGCCCACATTTAAGACTGCCTGTCCCATGCCCTCCCCCTGCTTCGGCCCACAGCACTGACATCTGCTCCAATACCACGGGACCGACAGAACATGTGTTGTCTGACGCCCCCACTACACCCCAGTCTCCATGTCAGGAAAGAATCTGGTGTGTTCTGCACATACGGCCTTCTGGGCCTTATTACTGAGGTGGTCAGTAAGAGGCATGGGCCACATCTGTCACCACATCTGTCACCTCCAGGTAACAAGGAGATGGCAGGGGGAGTCTCTCTTCTCTTTTAGAGGCCGTGGCCACAGCGAGGCACCTAGATGCTCTTGGTGTCAGGACGTGCACGAAGCTCAGCACCGGCGTGGCCTGCCTCGACGCCGGCACCGCTCCACCTGCGAGGCCGCTCGCAGCTCAGGGGCTTCGTGAGTACGCACTGAGTGAGTGAGTAAGTAGAGAAACTGACCCAGAATCCAGGAAACCACGTGGACCACCTCTCCCCATCCCCCGTCAGAAACACATCCCGGACTGCAGCGGTCTGCTACTCCCGGGAGAATTTCCGCGGCCAACTTCCATACAACGTAAGTGACAATGCTGTGTGAGATGAGACAGAAATCCAGCAAACAAGGTGATGCGCCAGATCAGGAAGCAGAAAAGGGAACTCCAGGACCCTCCGTATGTGTGCAGTTCTGCCCAACACAGCTCCCCTACAGAGACCGGCCTTAGGTGAGAAAGTCCCTGGAAGAACTATTCAGAAGAAAAGTCGCTTCTCTCTCTCTCAAGTAAATAAAATCTTAAAGGGGGGGAGGAGCACCTGGGTGGCCCAGTGGGTTTTAAGCCTCTGCCCTCAGCTCAGGTCATGATCCCAGGGTCCTGGAATCGAGCCCCATGTGGGGCTCACTCCTCAGCAGGGATCCTGTTTCTTCCTCTCCCTCTGCCCCCTCCACCCCGTGCTTGCTCTCTCTCTCTCTCAAAGGAATAAATAAGATCTTTAAAAAAAGAAAAAAGAAGCTGTTTATAAATGTCACCAAAGCCATATCTGACTCTCATGTTTCTCATGTAGTTACACGGTTTTATTTGTTGGCTTTACTAAGACTTGAGGGCAGTACTTCTTGGAAGAGCAAAGCCCCAGTAAATGCTTTCAAGTCAGCTAATGGGAGGAATGTGAGAGAAAACTGTAATTCATATTATATATACAGAATTCAAAATTTACCTTTCTTCTATGTTTGCATTAATCAAGAGTTATAGATTCAAGTAAAATCAACACCATTACACCACGAAAGCTCCGACTAGCAGCTGACCACCACAACACGCCCTCACTTCCAAAGCCGGGCATCACATCCTGAACTTAATTCTGTAAGACTCACAGAATTATCACTTCTTTGTCATTGTGCCTCACTATTTCCACCACAAGACAGAAATAACTTTTCTGAAAATTTAATCTATCAACAAAAATTAAGACTTGTTAAGGACTAAAGAAGTTTAGTCATGAGGAAGGATATAATCACGTTCTGAAGACACAGCGATAACAGGTCTCAAAATACAACATACTCCAAAAGGTGACGGTATTACTCGCAGTCCTTGCAGCTTCCAACAACCGCCGTACGCTCTCCCTCCTCTCGCGCAGAAGCAACTCTGGGGAAGCTGAGGGAGGCACTACATTTCACTGAAAGACACAAAGGACCCCAGCTCTATCTGTGAGACAAGGAAAGACTCATTTCACCATCCTGAACCTCAGTCCGTCACCCGTACAAGGACAACGGCAATACCTAACGTGAGCGGTGACTCGGCGCCTGTCATCAAGTGGCGAACGGCAGCATGAACAACACCAAAAACACAGTGCCACCGACACAACGTGGATGCCGCTGCAGGCCAGGCTCACGCCGCGCCAGGCCCTATCCTAAATACTTCAAGCACAGGGACTCGGGTATTAACAACCAGCTCCGTGAGGGGGCCTCTACCACCACCACCACCACCCCCCACCGTGTGAGAGATGATGAACAGAAGCGCAGGGCGGGCGAGGAGTGACCTGTCTGAGGCCACAGACCTCCTGCGGGGCAGGGCGGGGCGGGGCGGGACGTCATACACTCCCCTGCTGCAGGAATTCACCAACAACCAGCAAGTTCACGAGCCACACGGACACGCGGACATACCGAGGAAACGGGAAATGAAGCAGCATGTTTGATGCCACAGCTAAGTGGTCACTGGAAGAGCTGGCACCAGCACAGGGACACCTGTCAGGGCACAAACTCAAGCCACCACCTGTAATGACACTACCTCTGGAGGCTGCAAAGGCTTCCAGAGAAGCAGGGAACAGGCCTCACTTGGCGCATAAAGGATGAGTGAATCACAGCAGGAATAGGAGACGACAGGCCGCTCTCATCCCCACACAACACTCCCATTCACCCAATCCGGCGGCTCCCGTGACAGTCCTGCGCAGTCTGCAATCCCGCCCCCGGCTGCAGATCAGGCCACCGCGGGACATGCTGGACACGAGGCTGGGACTGGGGAGATGCACCAGCACCAGGAAACAAGCACAGCAATGAATGAAGCAACGCAAGGCGTGTCGGAGAGAAGGGAAAGCGCAGCTCTGGAGAGGCAGAAAATTCTGAAGTCATTATCAATTTCAACAATACCCAACTAGAGTATTTTCCCAGACACGAACAGCCACCTCCCGTGTGTTTTGCCACAGAGGAGATGAAAGCTAAATTCTAGGTTTAGACACTGTTGGGAGGTTACTTGCCACCAAATTAAAAAGAAAAAAAAGGCCCCTGAGACCTCAAAGAAGATGCCACTTGAGTTTTTCAAATATACTAGCAGAGGCCTGACAACACAGAACAGCTCCAGAAACTTGCCAAAACTGTCAACCTAACTGCAAGTGTCATAAAACAGAGGGGTGCTCCTAGCTAATACTGACCAAATAACACACACTAAAAGACAGTCAAGTCACGCTTTACCTGAGCGTTGCCACCACCGAATAAACTCTGTAGCTTCTGCTCTAGCGGCCTGCACATACGCAGCCGACTCACGGCACCACTTTGTCGCCACAGCTGACTTGACCCAGTCAGCGCGTTCCACCCACAGTGTGACCACTCGCCTGACCGAGCACACAGCCGGGTGCCCTGTGAGGACTGCGGCAGAGAAAACCTCGGTGGCTCGTGGGCAGTCGGGTGTGCGGGAACACCCACACAGCCACACAGGAAGGCCCGTGGGTGGCAGGGGCCCTGCAGGCGAGCGGGACCCGTCTCCCACCTACGCTGCCCATTTTCAGGAAGGATCAGGAGCATCGTTGGGGTCCGGTCCTCCCCCAGCCGTCTCCTAAGGATAGCCCCGAAGGAGGTGGTTCCTCTTCTCGAACACAGATACACAGTGGTGAGTTTTCTAGTCAAAGGCCCTCCTCCATGTTTTTGGTTTCCTCGCTCTGGTATCAACAGATACTCTTCCCACTTAGCAAGAAATTTAGAGTCATTTTTCCAATTCTCCCTAAAACTTTTTATCATTAAAAAATGTTAAAACTGGAGTGCCTGAGTGGCTCAGTGGTTAGGCCACTGCCCTCGGCTCAGGTCACGATTCTAGAGTCCCGGGATCGAGTCCCGCATCAGGCTCCCAGCTCCATGTGGAGTCTGCTTCTCCCTCTGACCTTCTCCCCTCTCATGCTCTCCCTCTCTCTTACTCTCTCTCACAAGTAAATTAAAAAAAAAAAAATTCTTAAAAAAAAAAAAAAGTTTGGGCGCCTGGGTGGCTCAGTGGGTTAAAGCCTCTGCCTTCGGCTCAGGTCATGATCCTAGGGTCCTGGGATCGAGCCCCGCATCGGGCTCTCTGCTCAGCGGGGAGCCTGCTTCCTCCTCTCTCTCGCTGCCTGCCTCTCTGCCCACTTGTGATCTCTGTCTGTCAAATAAATAAAAAAAATATTTAAAAAAAAAGTTAAAACTAACCTCACACCTATCAGGATGATTACTATATTTTTCTTTAAATGGGAAGTGGGAAATAGCAAGTGTTGGCCAGGACATGGAGAAGCTGGAACCCTTGTGCACCATGGGTGGGAACATAAAATGTTGTGACCCAAGGTGCCATCACGTCAGAAAACAAAGGGGACGGAGCTTCAGATGTGCAAGACAAACAGTGTTGACATCTGGTTCCCAACAACGTGAATATACGTCCGACCACCAAACAGTACTTAAAAATGGTTAAGATGATAAATTATGCTACGTGTTTTTTGTTTACCACAAAAAAATGTTTTTTAAAGAAGGGAGTGTCTCTTGTGTATTTTACAAAACGTGGCAGATATAATTATGTCTACTTTTGTAGATGAGGGGAAAAGCCTTGAAATGTCAGGAATAAACCCATTTTCGCTGGTAAAATGAGTGGCAGTTTTATTTTTAAGGTTAACAACACTACTTTCAAGAAAAAGGGAGCTGAGGCTCACGGTTAAGATCAGACTTTGTAAAATCAAGTTCAAGCTCAAACTGACTCATCTTCCCATCACCTTCAACCGAAAAGTCCGATGTTGTCCACTCAGCCTACTGCTAAGTACTCCCTGAATCCCCACGTGGCAACATACTAGCCAGAAGACTCTGGGCACTTATTAAAAAATCTCCTCTGTTGGTTTTCTCATCAGTCAAACAAAGTCAAGAACAGTTGTAATGAGAACCAAGAATTATAAGCGGGAAGGGCTGTGAGAGTGCCATAAGCCAGTGTGTCGTCTGCATCTTCCCTGGCAGTGCGGTTAATTTCGCACCAGGGGTCTGAAAACACCACGGGCCCAGTCCTGGCCCCTCCGGAGTTCAGAGCCCACCAGAAGCCAAGCACGTCGGTCACAGCACCCGCAGACTGTGTAAGAAACCTCCAGTAACCCCCTGTAAGGTCTAAGGCAGTATGAGGCTTAAATGAGTCATGGGTTTATTTACAAAACTGAAAAACTAGGAACGGCCTATGTGTCAGCAGAAGAGAAATGAGTCAATAAAGTTTGGAAAAAGGTATTTGGTGAAAATGTCTCGTTGTTACTGGAAAACACTCTTCAATGAAAAAAGTCCACATAGTAGAAAAGAAAACTGCAACTCCCAGTCCTAAATGCAAGATTCTCAAGATATATACTATGATTGTTTTGAGAGAGCGAGAGTGCATGCAAGCTGGGAGCTGGGGGGCAGCGAGAGAGACAATCCCACACGGGCTCCTTGCCCAGAGCAGAGCCCTACATAGGGCTCAGTCTCCCCACCCTGAGATCACGACCCAAGCCAAAATCCAGAGTCAGACGCTCGACTGACTGAGCCACCAGGCACCCAAAGATACATATTTTAAGTAATAAAAAAGGTATAGAAGAGTATGTAGACTGTGGTATTTCATATGAGCTTCCTGGCACGTGCTCAGGTCGCTCACAGACGTTTACAAAATCACAAACAAAAGATAAAAACATCAGTTGTCTATGTTTTCACCTTAAGAAATAAGGAAAATAAAAGCCAAAACTCCAAGTAGAAATAAAGACAGAGTAAGGGGCATGCTACACACGAGCACGCAAGGTGAAGGAAAAATGAGTGACACTGATCCTTATCTCTATTTGAAATTTTGGTAGCTTGTTCAGCACAGATGTTTTTGCATTCATGTGCAAAAAGAAAGAAAAAACACTGCATCGAGCTATTACTTATCTTGATTACTGAGGTTTTTCGCTGGCTCCACCAATGCCTCACCAAAATCCTGGTTCCTCCCCACATTTCACTCTCTCCCAGCGGCTCCGTCTACCTCAACTCCAAGTCTCCCCACGCCCAGGCCTTATCACCTAAGGGGTTTGTAAAACTAGAAACATTTCTGCCCACAGCATGTTAAATACAATCAGTCGATTTTTAAAGGTATCTAACGCTTCTTTTTCAAGGACCAGAACCACAGTAACTCAACTGTCAGAGCCTTATCTTACTTGAAACAGTTACAATGAATTTTTTACATTGGACCAGCCATCTCCTTGACTTATAAATGTCTAAATTTAAATAAAGGAGGCAAGCCCTAAAAATCTATTAGCAAAATCAATGCGTGATCACAGACATTCCCATGTCCCATGACGCGGCAGAAATCACACACGTTCTTTCCTTCCTACTCCAGCCCAAAGGGCCGGACGGCCAGCAGCAACACCTCAGGTCCACAAGCCACACTGAACCTCACCGGGGCCCGACGTGTTCCAAGATTCCTCCTTTCCCCTTCTTCTAGCTCAAGAAATCAATCTCTAACCACTAAAATGAAAAAGGAGAGGAGAGGTTTCGGAATCCAAGACGACGCAACAGCCGGCAGGAGAAAGTAGTGAAAAGCACATGAAATACTGTCCCCAGGGAGCTGCTGGGGCAGGGGGACGAGAGAGGCTGTGAGAGCTCCAGAAGGTCAAGAGCAGGAACCCGGACCAGGCTTCCGTGGCTGCTTCCACCTTTGCTACGCATCTGTCAAGTTGGGGAACAAGACAGAGGTTGGGCCCCCGGGGCTCTGCGCACATACAGCTGCGGCCAGAGGCCAGAGCCATGGGCTTAACAAGCAGGGGCAAGGGCCGGGTGTTCATGGCTGCACACCACTCACAATAAAAAGCAAGGTGCCGACACCTTCTACCACACAGATGGACCCGACGTGAGCTGTGGCCACGAAGGATCACAGACGGGATGTAGGATTCCACTGACACGCCATGGGCACACCAGGCAAGTCTGTGAGTCCAAGAGATGCGGGGCTGGTTGCTGCGGGCTGGGGAGAAGGAACGTGACTACCAACGGCCTCAGGGCTTGGGCGGGGGGTGGGGGGTGACTAGAAGCTGATTTTTCATTTCTTGTCATTTTAAGCAAGGCTAGATCCAAGAATTATTAGACTCCTCCTCATTTATTTTCGACAGTAGTTACAGTTCCTTTAGGATTTATGGGTACTTCTTCTTCTTAGTTGACTTTCTAGAGACCTACTTCCAGATACCAACCCGTAACTTATTTGTTAAATACATTCCAAGTCACATAAAATGATAGATTCCCTTTTTCCACTTTAGCTAGTGTAAGTTTCTGCCATCTGCACCTCAAAACTTCTTCAGTAATAAAATTCGTCTGAGAATCTGGTGAGCACCTCCACATGCCAGGCACTGTTCAGACACCATGAAGACCTCAGGGCTGTATGAAGACAGACAGACACCAGGATGCCCTGGTACGTATTCGACAAGTGGGTCTGAGGGAGTGAGTGAGAGAAGCCAGACCAGCGGGCATCTGCTGATCTCTGCGGTGTCACTGTGCCCCCACTTGGTTTCAATCTACCAGTACTACTACAAGGCAACCAGCTGCCACTGGCTCTAGGATCATTCTTTTGCCCACATCAAGTTTACATTCTATCAGGGGAGACAGATTACAATTACACGTAACTAGGTTTTACAGTGTACTGTCAAGTGGCGTTATTATAAAAATGACGCCGCTGAGCAGGGCTGGGGCCAGAAGTGAGCACACAGGGGACGCAGGCGGCCGCACTCAGCACAGCGGTCCAGGCGAGCTACACTGAGAAATACACACACGTATACGTTACAATGTGGACATTCCCAAATGTCCTTTTGTTTCTGAATTTACAAGAAAATCACACAGTACGTACTCTTTGGGGCTTAGCCATTTTTTTAAAGCACATTATGGGAAGCATCTGTGCTGGGCCATGGCGCTTGGCCATCACGTCGTGCGGGCGCACCTCCATCCTCTGCCCGCTCTACCGCTGCTGAGCGGGGGGCTAGCTCCCCCCGGGACTACTACAAATCACTCGTTTGCACGTGCACAATCTCTGTTGTGTGTGTGCCTGGAATGGCACCACAAGGCCCGTGCGCTCACCCCACGTTAGTGAGCGCTGCCAAACTACTGTCTGAAGTGTGGGAACGAGGTGATCCTCCTGTCAGCTGTGTCCGCCAGTTCCCACTGCTCCCTAACCTTCAAAAGCAAAAATGAAACCCATTAGCCTAACTTTCAAAGTGGTGGTGTAACCTCAGGGAGGAGCTATGTCTGTCTGTCCCACGGTGACACCTCCCACGGCATACGAGCGCTGTAACGAAATCTAACACTACTTTTAGTGATAATACAAATGAAACCAAGACAAAACAGAGAAGGCATGTTCAAATGCATTGAGAGGTCTTGTCAGTGGTGACACTGGCACTGTGATTCTGAAATGACACACAGGTGTCACACACATGAACGAGGAAGCAATGACATAAACGTGCTTGTGTTAAGAACCAAGATTCTAGGGCGCCTGGGTGGCTCAGTGGGTTAAGCCGCTGCCTTCGGCTCAGGTCATGATCCCAGGGTCCTTGGATCGAGTCCCACATCGGGCTCTCTGCTCGGCAAAGAGCCTGCTTCCCTCTCTCTCTCTCTCTCTGCCTGCCTCTCAGTCTACTTGTGATTTCTCTCTGTCAAATAAATAAATAAAATCTTAAAAAAAAAAAAAAAAAAAAAAAACTTAAAAAAAAAAAAAAGAACCAAGATTCTAGGGGCGCCTGGGTGGCTTCAGTGGGTTAAGCTGCTGCCTTCGGCTCAGGTCATGATTTCACGGTCCTGGGATCGAGTCCCGCATTGGGCTCTCTGTTCAGCGGGGAGCTTGCTTCCTCCTCTCTCTCTCTCTGCCTGCCTCTCTGCCTACTTCTGATCTCTCTCTGTCAAATAAATAAATAAAATCTTTAAAAAAAAAAAAAAAAAGATTAGAATCAAGATTCTAAGCAAAAGAGAAATGAGATACAAACATAAAGAAGTAAACTATTTTAATTTGCTTTTAAAGACTGTAATTATTTGACAGAGAGAGACACAGCGACAGAGGGAACACAAGCAGGGGGAGTGGCAGAGGGAGAACAGGCTTCCCGCCGAGCAGGGAGCCCAATGTGGGGCTCCACCCCAGGACCCTGGGATCATGACCTGAGCCAAAGGCAGATGCTTAACGGCTTTGCACCCCCAAACTTCTTCAGTAATAAGCCATTTTAATCTTGTAATTATTTTTAATTTTAGATTTATTTGTTTGAGAGAGAGAACAAGCACGAGCAGGGTAGCAGCAGAGGGAGAGGGAGAAGCCAACTTTCAGCAGGGAGCCCGAGGTGGGGCCCAATCCCAGGACCCCAGGACCATGACCCAAGCAGAAGGACCATGACCCAACTGACTGGGCCACCCAGGTGCCCCATTTTAATCTTAAATTTAAGTTGGAAGTATTGAGGTAAACTCATGACTTATTTTTTTCCTCTTTCTAAACAATGCGCACTTCCGACGTGTATGCCCTAGCCAAGCCTGGAAGCAGTGAAACCCTCAAGGTACCCTCAAAGCATCCATACTGGAGCCCAAAACACCATTTTCCACTGAAAGGAATTAAGGCTCCCTAGAGAGACGGCTGATTTCAGGTCTGTGGCAAGAAGGGTAGAAACTGAGCCTGGAACTATGTTATTGTGCCCACAAATAAGAAATCTAAAAAAATTACTGGAGCCATTTCCAAAGGACACAGAAGATACCCATGAAGGGCAACCACCGAAGAGAATGATGGCAGTAAATTCACATACACATCATATGCATGCGTGTGTGTGAACATACATATATACAGGTCATCTTAATATCCGTGCACTTATGATGCCAAAAATAACTTTCACTTGCCTAAGTCACCACTTGCATTCTGAAACTAGTAAATGTAAGAATTATGCACTTATCCTATGTTTTCTGTGTGAGTTACGTTTCAGGATACATTTCAGGATACCCAAGCAGTAAACCAACAAACAAGAAAGCTCCAGCTAACAAGTAGGGAAGGCATGGCCGAGTCCGGTCGCCACCGCTTCTGCGATTCCCACGGAAGGACCCAGGCCACCACCTTCAATGCCCACGGAAGCCACCAGGGGGAAGAATCACAGCACCGTCTGAACAAGTGACTAATGTCACCGTCCCTGAGTCGGGCTTCCAGCAGCCAGTTCTGAAATTTATGAATTAAACGACATCACATGATACAATCAGCAGAACTCAGAATGTGGTGACGTCTATAGGATAAATGACAGTTTTTTCAAAGAGCATCAACAGAAGCTGTTATTTAAAAATGAAATTGAACCGGTGCAAAGCAGGGAATGGGAAATGTCAGCGATCCGCCAACCTACAGGTTAAAGGCTCTTCAAACAAATGGGGAAATTAGAAAATCAAACATTACCTAGTTTTATTAGAGAAAAGATTCCCTCCCTCCCCTTCCCTCTCTCTCTAAGTAGGCTCCACACCCAGCGTGGAGCCTAATACAGGGCCCAAACCCACCACCCTGAGATCAAGACCTGAGCTGAGGACACTCAAATGACTTAGCCGCCCAGGTGCCCTGAGAGGGAAGATTTTAAATTACTTTTAAATACGTGAGGGCACGGTAAAGGCTGAAAAAGGTTCATTATCTGATTCTAGTTTTATGTATATTTCACATTTTCCACAATAAAAGCTTTTTAAAAGAACCAAAGAAACACCTAGCACACACATTCATTGTTCTGATAGCCAGCTGAGTTAGAGAAGCAGTACTGTAAACACGGTGTTGGCACATGGAACCTAAGTACACAATCAGAGGTGAGTCTGTGTAACGTGTAGAGCCAATCAGCACCCAGAGTTGTAAAGAAAAGGGGAGGGCAGAACAACCTGAGCAATGTATAAGCGCTTTCTGTATACCTGTTAGGCAAGCCATCTACAACAGAAAGAACCAGAACGGAGAAAGAAGCCAACATTTCCCACCCACGCAATGCTCTAGGATGCTGCTCTACTACACACATTATAGCACAGGCTACACTGGGAAAAAGCATTCACATGAACCCCTGGAGAAGGGATCCAGAATCGAGATCATACTTGACCCGAGGTACGGCTCCCCGGCCCAGAAGTGGGCGTGCACATCTCGTCCTTTACCCTGAAGGACCCTTAGTATAATAACGCGCATGCTCCAATGTCTCCGCGACTCTCTAGTTGCAGGAACCACTGACTGGACAAGTCCTTCCAGAAGGAAGTTCCCTCACCTGCTCATACACAGGGTTATCTCATACTGGGCTGGCTACGAGGGATCCAGAACCAAGACCCGGTCCTACACTGGATTCTGATGCTCTTTCTCAGATTCACTCTACTATCTGAAACCAGCAAAAGGGAAATATGTTTTTCTCAATGTGCTGACAATCTATGTAATCTTAATTCCCAGTATGTTTTTATCCTTGAAGAGTAGGCCAAAACTTTCTCAATTCAAATCTTTTTTTAACTAATACAATCGACTGTGGGCAAACCACAAGAAGACGCAGCGGGAATTTTAATTTTATAAATCCAAATCCCCTGAAGAGGTCACTGGGAGAAAAACATGCGCAGATACATCAACATTCGCAGCTAACGCGCAAAGCAGTCACTAAGTCCACAACTGGCTAAAAGGTAAGACTATAGAATGAGCGGGGAACCCCACTGTGGAGGACAGCCCAACGAAGACAGAAGGAGCGACCGGCTGGCACCCATCTCACCTGGAAGGCAACTGTGGGCACGTTCCTCCTCTGTTGTCACATTCCAGGGACCTTAACTGACCTGAGAAAAAGACAAGACTGAACTTGACTTACCTCAAGGACAGTCTAATTCCCAAACTGAAACTCCTTCTAAGGCCTGTGCGCACCTGCAAGAGCCAATGTGAAAAAGGAACTCAAAACTTACCAGTCCCACGGTACATATCCTTTAGTGTACACATTTTAAAAGCAGACAAACTCATAAGCTGCAGTACGATATAACATTTTCAACTTAAGCCCCCAAAAAGTTTGAAATCTAAAAGATTAAAAAAAAAAAAAAAAAAAAAGAAATCTAAAAGATTACCTGTACCTGCAGCCTTCAATCCATTAAGTTAGAAAGTATCCTAGAGAACTTTTTTTTAACTTCTTAGAAAGCTAATATTTTAGGGGAAAAAACCATCTTTCAGTTCATTAAATAAAGCCGTTACAATATCGACTACTGTTCTCCGGGATGCAGTCTTTCCAGACATCTTTTTTTTTTTTTTTTTTAAGATTTTATTTATTTATTTGACAGAGAGAGATCACAAGTAGGCAGAGAGGCAGGCAGAGAGAGAGGAGGAAGCAGGCTCCCCGCCGAGCAGAGAGCCCGATGCGGGGCTCGATCCCAGGACCCTGAGATCACGACCTGAGCCGAAGGCAGCGGCCTAACCACTGAGCCACCCAGGTGCCCTAGTCTTTCCAGACATCTTACAGACAGTAAGACAGTTCATTAAAAACAAGAAAAGCAAACATCAGAAACAGATAGAAAGGTAATTCACAGCAACGACTAAGCACATCCAGAATCTAATCCTAGAGGAGAACAATATGACCTAATTATAGCGGAGAGGAATGTGGGTCTCCTATAATATAGGAGTTACTTAAAAAACAGATATACCTAATTTGAATATTTTTTTAGAAATCTATTTTATTTCCCATTAAATGACTGGGGGGAGAAGGACCAAGGAACTGCAAAAATTTGTTAAAAGTATTTAAATCTCCTTCTTAAAATCATTATTACATTTTTTTTTTTACTTCCTAGAGAAACTATAATTTAGTTCAGCTATGGTTTTAAGTATTTCCACAACTCATTACGCTAAAAATAAAGTTACGAAGCAATTTGTCTACATAAAGCACATTTAAATTATTTATGAGAGAGAGTACGTTTGTTTTTTGCTGTAAGTACATATAAGGCCTGGCTAGACTCAGAGATGCCTAAGGCGCACTCCTCTCATTGGTATCCTTGAATTCCTGCCTAAGAGCCACCTCTAAGTACAGGGATTTTCTAATGCATATTTCCCAAGCTTTTTACAGAAATCAAATACTATCTTTAAGTAAACAACAGAAGTGTAAATTAATCTATTAAGAATAAGAGAACACAAAAATAAGAGCATCACTACCTATAGGGTTTAATGTAAAACACATCTACACATTCCCAGTCCCAAAACTTACACTGTACATTGACAGCTGTTCACACGTGACCTCAAAGCCACAGTCCACACACCCTGTAAACACGACCTTGTTACACAGTGGAGAACTACACTGTGTACACTCATTCTTAACGTCTTCTGGTTCAGCTGAGCCCAGCCTGGGGCTCACAGGTCTTGGAGAACACAGCACACTCCTTCCCTGTTGTGCACCTATCACGGCCCCCCCGTCCCCACCCCCTTACACAAAGTCACATGCTGCAGACAGAAGGCACAGGTCACCACGGCCACAAGCAGCAGCAAAAGAAACACATCTGCACTACCATCGGGGCTGACTCCTGGCAGCAGCCACAGGAGGTCCTAATACGAAATCAGGCGGCATGATCACCCTGTAAAGGCCACGCCAAAATCTGACCCGGCTTTCATCCTCCTCCTGTTGATAAAATCCACTTGTGAAACACACTGCCTTCCTTCCCTCTCGCATCTTCCTACTTAAATAAAAGTAAGGTGGGGGAAAAAGGTGGGGGTAAGGGCAACCAGAAGGGAGGGTACATCTTCTTCCACTACCTGAACAATCTTCCAGATGTATACAACGTAACAGAAAACGACCTTCGTTACCTAGTAAGTAAAAGTATATCCTAATCTTTAATAAACCTGAAGATTTAAGATTGGGGCACCTGGGTGGCTCAGTGTGTTAAAGCCTCTGCCTTCGGCTCCGGTCATGATCCCACAGTCCTGGGATCAAGCCCCACATGGGGCTCTCTGCTCAGCGGGGAGTCTGCTTCTCCCCCCCCCCACCCGCCTACTTGTGATCTCTGTCTGTCAAATAAATAAAATCTTTTAAAAAAAAAAGATTTAAGATTAAAAGTCAAATTAAAGAGAACCAATAAATTGCTATTAATTTTTAAAATGTTATATATTCACTAATTCAAAATTTTTCATTCAAGAAATTTATATCAGGATTTATGACAAAACGAAGCACACACAAGAGAGATTAATGTTTTCGCAGGTACAGCTCAGTCCAAGGCTGACCAAGTCTTCTCTGCTCTGGGTCCACCAACAGATGATAGACGTAGGATCAACAGTCCCCACAGGAACACAACACCAACATGGCAAGTCCAGAACAAATCCGTCATTTCCAGGTGCCCAAATCCTTCCCTGTTATGTTTCAAGTACTAGTCTAGCCATGGGGCCCAGAAATCAGTCAGTCCCTCACTCTAGAGCAGGTCCTAATCCGCGCTGCACTGAGCTTCTGCCGTATGCACACCCAAACGCCACCATCTCCTGGGCTTTTATTTCAAAGCAGCCATCACCAGCAGGTAAAAACTATGCGGCACACACACACTTGCTTTGTGGTATGTCATTTCATAAATTTACATAATAAAATTATCAAAGTCACCGTTCAAGCATTAATTTTTTTATAAAGATTTGTTTATTTATTTGAGAGAGAGACCGAGTGAGAACATCAGAGGGGAAGGAGGGAGAAGCAGACTCCCGCTGAGCAGGGAGCAGAAGCAGGACTCGACCCCAGGAGTCCAGGATCATGACCGGAACCAAAGGCAATCGCTTCAACAACTGAGCCACCAAGACATCCTCTAGCATTAATTTTTAATGATAACCTCAATTTCACAAATTAACAAAGGTATTTTTTTAAAGTGATAGACTTAGTTACTAAAATTTGTATCAAAAACTAGAAGAAAAGCCAGAACCAATTCCAAATCTCCATCCAAACATCTGAAAGATCAGAGGGAAAAAATGAACAGTCCTCTGTACAGGGCCTGGGTCACTGCAGGAGCTCGGCCACGACTGACGGAGTGACCTGTCCCACACTTCCTCCTATCCGTGTTCGCGCACGAGCAGGCCCGGCCGTCCCCGCTGCTCAGCCACTAACAGCACCGACAGAGCGGGCAAGAGACTGGAACAAACGGGCTTTTGCCTGGAGTTGGGATTAACGGTTACACTCATGACAAATGGTACAGCATGTGGCAAGCCAGGCAGGAAACGCTACTTTCCATTAAATACAATGCAGAATAAACCAATCAGCCTAAGCCAGTTTAATAACGAAATACCTAAAACGAAAGTTGGGCCAAAATACAGATTCCCCTGTCAAAATGGAAATACATTTGAGATTTTCTAGACCATAAAAACAGTAGCTAAATTAACATTAAAACAAAGTAAATTTCTGTCATAACGCTTTTCACAATATTTAGAAATAGAGCATAAGAGCTGTTTTCCATTAAAAAGCACTGACTTAAGGGGGCACCTGGGTGGCTCAGAGGGTTAAACCCTCTGCCTTCGGCTCAGGTCATGATCTCAGGGTCCTGGGATCGAGCCCCACATCGGGCTCTCTGCTCAGCGGGGAGCCTGCTTCCTCCTCTCTCTCTCTGCCTGCCTCTCTGCCTACTGGTGATCTCTGTCTGTCAAATAAATAAAATCTTTAAAAAAAGAAAAAAAAGGCACTGACAGGGACATCCACTTCAGACGTGAGGGAGTAACGCACCCCGCCCCCCACCATGTTAAACAAATAGAAAAATGGTCAAAATCCATGAAACTACTTTTCTCAGATCTTGAGCCAGTGAGCAGCGCAGGCCTGTGAGCCCCCTCACCCCCTCTCTGTCCAGCTGGGGGCACCCATGGCCCAGGGCACAGAAAGGGAAACCAAGAGCACAGGAGCCTCAGGTGGTTTGATGAGAGAAAACTCCAAGTTTTGGGAAGCTGAGAGGCTGAAATTTGCAAAGCAGAGCATCAAAGAAGATAAAGTTGTAGAAAATGAGTTTCAGAAATGTGCACAGAGACCAGAAGATGATGGAACAGTATGTTTAGCAGGCAGAAAGAAAAAAAACGGCAACCTAGAATTCTGCACATCCAGCCAAAGTTTCTTTCAAAAGTGAAGGAGCTGACCAAGAAAGAATGGACAAGCAAGATCTGAGACTCTCACGACGAACTACAGCTCTGCGATGAAAAGGAGCGACGGGGAGCCCGGGTGGCTCAGGCGGCCGAGCACCCGACTCCTCGTACCAGCGCAGGCCGTGATGCTTTGGTCATGAGATCGAACCCCACACTGGGCCTCGTGCTGGGCGTGGAGCCTACTCAAGATTCTCTCTCCCCGCCGCCCACCCCAACCCCTCTCAAAAAGTAGTAATAGTAATTTAAGAAGGAGCGAATGACAGGTATGCACCACACGGATGAACTCAGCAATGCTATGCCGAACCTAGCCTCATGCAGCTCGCACACGGTCTGATTCTGTTGACGGGAAACCCCCGGGCAGGCACAACTGACCTGGGTGGGGGACAGCAGTGGCCAGGGCTCAGGGTGAGGGCGGCGGCAGGAGCCGGCACCTGCAGGAAGGAACCTTCAGGGGGATGACAACGGTCTACGTTTCAGGACACATTCCGGCTAAAGGCAGACGCGTCCAGCACAGCTCGGAGACGGGCCTGCGGGCGGAGCAGCCGGCGCCGCAGCCCCACACCGAAACACGCCCGTAAAGAACGAGCTGCGGGCACCACACACGCGCTGAAACACGCGGGGCGGACCGCGGTACGGAGGAAGGGATAACCCGCCGTCCGCGGGAGACATGAGAACAGTAACCCGTCACCGGGGTGGGGGGGTCCGCGGGTGTTAACCGGGACTTCTTGCGACTTGGCCATTTGTTTGAAAATCACCATAATGAAACGCTGGGTATAAAAATAAAGACAAAGCTACATTTCAGGGGGAAAAAAATAACAGGACAAAAAGGCGCATAAGCCTTCCACGATA
Organism: Mustela lutreola; assembly: GCF_030435805.1. Lineage (NCBI taxonomy): Eukaryota > Metazoa > Chordata > Mammalia > Carnivora > Mustelidae > Mustela > Mustela lutreola. The sequence continues at coordinate 2,870,445 of NC_081292.1, read as the reverse complement.
GTTACATGAAAATGATGGAGCAATTCCTCCCACAGATAATTATAAATGTCAGCCAAATTCACCAAAAACAACTATTTGAAGAACGGGAAAATGACCGAAGGCAGGCAAGCACTTGAGAAGAATTTACTGTCAGAACTGCCCCTGCATCTGGTACAAACTAGGAGTGTCTGTCACTTTCCTGCCCAGCAACACTGGGAGCCCCAACTCCGGGAGGCCAGGGCTGCGGCCTCACGGTGCCATCTGTAGGCGCAGCCGGGTGGGTATCAATTTAAGGGGGAAATTTTGGAAATAAGAGGGCTGCAAAACACTTAGCTCCAAGTCCGAATATAAATGCACGGCCCAAATCCCTGGCAGATAGTCACACCGTGCATAGGCAGGACAGCCCAGGAAGCACAGAGGCACACACAAGAGGTGAAGGCTCGCCCCTAAAAAACGGAGTCGCCCCAGGACATCTGCCAGTCTGTTGCGCCTCTGATTAAACGCGTTTCCCAACCCAGGGCGAGCTTTAGTGGCAGAAAGTTAAAGTCTCACTAGGATGAGGTCTTAGAAGAAATGGGGGCTGGGGGCCAAATGAAATTTAGAGGAGGGATGCTAGAACCAGGGGAACCCCAACATCAATCCCCAACCCGAGAATACATTCTACTCTCACATTTGACTAACCACCAAAGTACAAAGATGCATGTGACACGCCCCCCCACCCCCCACCCCCGCTGCAGGGGCCCAAGAAGGAAGGGGAGGGGAGGGTGGGGGAGGGGAGGGCAAAAAGGAAGGGAAGGGGAGGGGAGGGGAGGAAGGAAGGAGGGAGGGACGGAAAAGGCAGGAAGAAGGAAGAAGAAAGGTCGGAACCAGAAGCCGGTACAACTGATCAGAGACCTCACCGGCTCCTAAAAACACAGTAAGACGTCTGCGTCTGGAGTACAGATGCGCATGCCCGTGTGCACACACACAGAAGGCGCGGGGAGCAGTAACACCGGTGACAAAGGAGACACTCACCATTCAGATCTTGGCCTCTCAACTCCATTTCCCACCAAAAGGAACCAGGGATCCTTGGAGAAACAGCTGATTCCATGACGGGGCAGAGAAACCACAAGAAATGCCGGGGGTATCTTACTGTGCCAAAAGGAAGGAAATGCTCAGAAAAGAACAGGGACATGTCCAAACAACACAGGAGATGACCCCGGGAAGGCCTCGTCAGGAGGCCTCCCAGCATCGGTATGAATGACAGGTACGGACTACAAGCCACTGGGCCAAGCAAGAACCCGTGAGGCGCCTGCGGGCGAACGGTGAGTAAGTGGCCAAAGGAGGGTAACTCTGCTCTACGGGAGCGCGCCAGCCGACAGGGGAGAGGGGACAGCACCCCCGCTGCGGACCACCCAGCAATAGCTGTTTCAAGCAAGAATCATCGGTGGGGACCAGACGGTCAGTCTCGAAGTCCGAAAGGCCACACAGCCTCAAATACTCCCTACAGGCTCTTCATCAATTCCAAAGGATGGCGGCTGCCGTGGAGCGCGGCCGCGGAGCAGAGGCCCCACCTGATCACCCGACACCAAGAGTCCTCAAACGTCAGCACACATCCAAATCATTTTTAGGGCTTGTTAAAAGCAGAGCCTCAAGAGTGTGTTTCTGAGTTTCTGACTCGGCAGGTCATGAACAGGGTTGCAGAATCCGCAGCGGTGTCACAGAACAAGCCGACGCCGTGTGCCATCCTGAGACGGACAGAACAGATCCGGGAAACAACACGGGGCCCCGAGAAAGGCACAGTACCACTTCTCCGAAGGTCTGGCCCCAAAATGCATCATCTGAGTTTTAGCAAGAGCAACTCCACAGGAGCCCAACCAGAAGACTGACCTACAAACCCACCAGAACAGGCGATGCCATGACAGAGAAAGGCTGAGAGACACATCCCGGCTGAAAGACCACACGCGAGTCTAGACTGGCCCCTAACGGAGGAAAACCGCCATCGTTAACAGAGCAACTGTGAATACGGCCGGTACGTACACCAGAGAACGCGACAATGTGAGATTTTGCCAATTTCATGACTGTACTGATGATTTTTGGTTATATGAAGAGGCTTGTTCTTAGTAAATCCTCCCTGAAGTATCGAAGGGTAAAGGGCATGAAGATGTACCAGATGTACCTTAGGCTCCGAGGGCTCTGCGGGCACATCTGCAGCCGCAGCTGGGGCGGGGGGGCGGGGGGGCGGGGGGGGTTGTGCAGACGAGCGTCCCAAATGCTAACAGCCGCGGAATCTGGGCGAAGGCTGTCTGGAAGCTGGCCACGCCACTCCTTACAGCTTTTCTGTGAAAGAAAACATTTCACTTAACAAACCAAACCAACAACAACAACAAAAGGGAGCAGAAGTCTAGCAAAGCTGGGGGCAGAGAGCTTGGAGGCTGCCCCCGTACAGCCCGATGTTAAGGGAAGAGGCAGTAGCGGGGCCAGCACACACTGAAGACGCCTGTGTTCGACTGAGGATCCCGGGTCCTCCAGGAAAGCCGGACCGACTTTACTCTCTTCCAGCGGATCTTGTTCAAGAAGACCCAGGAAGTACCCTTTGGAAAAACAGAAGAAAACAAGCACGGCTGAACACTCGTACGTGTTTCCTGTGCCCTGGCGTTTTACTCTGCAATACAGCTTCTCAGTCCAACAGGGAGTCCCACTGCAAGTGTGAGCAGACACCGAGCGTGCCAGTGACCCTCCACCGTGTCGTACGGAAGCACGCACTGCCGGACTGCACGGTGACAGCTGTAGCAGGACCGCCACCTGGTTGACAGCAGCTGGAAATGTCACATCCCAGCACGGGCCAAGCCTTCAACACCAGTTAAGGCAGAGATTCCCACAGCAAGACACAGGGAGGAGGCCGGACATTAAAAAACGGGGGCAGAACATCCTGCTCTCTCCTCTGTTCCTAAACACGACTGTCAAGGAGGCGATGAGTGCGTACTTCCCGTGAGATGACCAAGTACAGGGTTACCGGAGACCGTGAGGCCAGCCCCCAGGATCCAGGGCCATGCAAGCCGTGCACAGCAAACCTGAGGCAGCTCAGGGAGCGCCTCTTATGGGGCTGTCGCTGCGTCCCGGGTCCCATCACAATCACACACAGCAACATCCTCCAATCATAAAATAACAAAGACCTCACCATTTAAATGGATGGCCTTCCTGTTTTCCGAAGTCAAACAAATTTTGATTTTTAAATGAAATTCCACAACGTTCCACTCAAATCCCCCTCCATGCCCACTGTTGTGGCTTTGCTAAGAAGGGTTTACTAGGACAGAATGCTAGCCCACGGCTCTGCAGGAGACCACGAAGCATCACACGGTAATAGCAAGCAGCCCCCTCACGTACCGCGAAGAGACTGATTCACAGTCACAACTAGGTCTTGAGTTGGTGACGCCAGCATGTATCTCTTTCTGTGTACATTCTTATGTCTGGTGGTTTAAAATGTAATTGTATCGTACAACCACAGCTGAATAAAGATAGAGCAAAAGACTGTGTGATTAAGCTTGTCATGAATCAAAAAACACTTTTTATTAATTTTTAAGGCTAGTAAAAACTATTTTTCTCCACAGCTACAATAGCTTGAACATGGACCCTTAAAACAATTTAACTTTTAAAACATCTTTTACATATGTGCTAATTCTATGACACCTATAACCTGGAACTGTGCCACACAAAAACAAACCACATTATAAAGCCTTCAGGTCGTGAACGGGAATACAACATCAACCAAAGACTTCAAGGTCCTGTGTTTTCAGAAAGTGTGCTACAAACTTCCAGGATACCTAACCCAGAAAAATAAAATTTAATCCACTAGGAAGAAAAAGTGAGCTCCAGTGTGCGCATAAATGTGTGTGCCTGTGTGTGTCTAATACCTACGTGGGTATATACGTCAGTCATCTACCTTTCTCAGGTTCGGCTTATAGAGGTAAAACTTGCATCCAGTAAACCAGAGTTCGCTGGGTTGTAACCGACACGCGCGGCGTGTAACCCCCATCACAGGGAAGATGCGGCCTACTTCCATCACCCACGAGGCGCCCTCAGCCCGTCTGTACTCCATCCTCTCCTCCCTCACCTGGGCCCCCGCAACCACCAATCCGATCTGTCCCCACAGTTTTGCCTTTATCCAAACGTTCTCAGGGTGGAACCACAGCGGTACGGAGCTCTGTGCCCGCCCGCGGCTCAACGCTCAGGACACTCGCCTGTGTGTCGCGGTCAGTGCCTCTCTGTTGCCGAGCGCGCTCCCACTGCAGAACGCTCCCAACTGTTCCCCATGTCCCACCCAACGGACCTTCAAGCTGGCCTCCATCTCCATGACTATGAACACAGCACTGTGAGCAAGCATATCCAGGCCTCTGTGTAGACACGAACCTTCATTTCTCCCAGGTAAAGGCCTCTGTGTGGGCCTGCTGGGTTGTATAAAAAGTATATATTCAAGTTTACAAGAAACTGCCAAACTATTTTTCCAAGTGGCTATAACCTCTGCGTCCCCACCAGCAAAGCAAGACCTAGTTCTGGCTGCTCCGCCCGCCTGCAGCTGGCCACTGTCCCCTTTTGCCGCCTTGTTGTGGGGGATGGGAGGCTCTCTCACAGGACTGCAGCACTACCTCACGGTGACGGTCACGGGCGTTTCCCTAATGATGAAGGACGGTCAGCGTCTGTGTGCGTCTTGTTAGCTACAGGAAATGAAATACCTAATTGAATCTTCTGGCCAATTCAGCTGAATTTTTTGCTGAGACCCCTATCCTTTTTAATAGACAGTGTATCAAAGAAGGAGTGATGGAAAGTTTGTGTATTTTCTTAAACCACTTAGGATGCATGAGCAGCAGACACAAATCTAAAATGCTTCCTCACCATCCCCACTCCCAACACCCTACTTGCCCCCTGCCCCCATACCTACCATATGCCAAGGCAGGTAGAAAGAAAGAAACATCCTCTCTCGCCCTTACTCGGAGTGTAAGAATCCCAGGAAAAGCTGCCTGCCTCCTGCTCGGTCAGAAACAGACCTGTTTTCTCATCTTTATGAGTCTTCAATGAAGCCACGATCTTTCTTCAATATGAGCAGGAATGGGGCACCTGTGTTGTTCAGTCGGGGACGTGTCTGCCTTCGGCTCGGGTCATGATCTCAGGGTCCTGGGATTGAGCCCCACATCGGGCTCTCTGCTCAGTGGGGAGACTGCTTCCCCCTCTCTCTCTGCCTGTCTTTTGCCTACTTGTGCTCTCTTGGTCAAATAAATAAATAACATCTGGGAAAAAAAATATGAGCAGAAACACCAATGACTGAGAACCACGTGCAATGGTCGGCAACCCTGGTGACAACGCATTCCTACGCGGCGGAGGCGCGGTGGCGCCTGACGATGCTGCCCGCCTGCAGGCCGCCGTTGGGCTCTCTGTCACAGGCAGGGCCCACACACAGGAGCACCACGTGCTAAGCTTTCGTGTAAAGGGACAGGAGAGCCTGCGGCCACCACGTGGAGCCTCAGGGGGACAGTCTGGATCTGGCTGGGGGCTCGCCTCGACAGTGGGGGCAGTGAGCACTCCCCTGTTGCCACAAAACCACGTACGCTTCGAGAACGCACGGTGAGCGGCACGCGTAAATGGCCGGTATCCCAACTCTGCGACTTCCCTGCCGTGCGATTCTGAGTCCCAAACGCCACGAGTACTGGAAAGGCAAAGGGCGTTCTTCGCAAAGCTCTGAGCACGAAGCGGAAGCGTCAGACAGCAGGCAGCCTGCGGACACGGCGGACCCGCTGAAGCAAACCCAGGGTCCTGACCGTCCGTGGGAGCAGCCAGGCAGCGACACAGAAGGTGGCCCGGGGTCGGCAGTCCTGGAAGGCATTTATGGACTTTACTTCCTACAATTCTGCCTCAGCACTTCAAACCGAGCGATGCTTCTCTTCAGAGAAGCCAGCCCACGCATTCTTGGTTCTGCAGCCCTCGTTCCCAGCCGGCCTCCCAAACGGGGCCACAGAAACCAGGGCGGCGCCCGCTTGCCCCCTCCCACGACGCCCCCAGCCTCCCCGCACACCCTCCTCACGTCCAGCTGGACACAGAGCGGCTTCTGAAATGTCCTGTGGTCGCGCATCCTGCCCCTGCCCGACAGCCGCAGCAGGCGCTGCCGTGTCCGCACCTGCATGACGAGAGGCTGCGCCGCCTCCTTGGCAGACAGTCCATGAAGATTTTTTCATGAACCGGGATGTGAATTCAACAAGTTAAGATTATTTCTTGGATGAAATGTTTTAATATAGCTTACGCTCAGGTTTTAAGAAAACATTAAAAATTTATGACAGGGGCTCCTGGCTGGCTCAGTCAGTAGAGCATATGACTCTCGATCTTGGGGTTAAGGTTTTTTTGTGGGGTTAAGGTTTTTTTGTGGGTTTTTTTTTTTAGATTTATTTATTTATTTGACAGAGGGAGAGATCCCAAGTAGACAGAGAGGCAGGCGGGGGGGTCGGGGGGGGGGGGGGAAGCAGGCTCCCGCTGAGCAGAAAGCTGCATGTGGGGCTCGATCCCAGGACCCTGAGATCATGACCTGAGCCGAAGGCAGAGGCTTAACCCACTGAGCCACCCAGGTGCCCCAATGAAGGTTAAGTTTGAGCCCTACATTGGATGCTTACTTTAAGAGATTAGTTAAAAAATAAAATCTTTCAAAAAATAAAAAAATTGATGACAGATGTTTAACAAACTGAATGTCCCATTTCCCATGGAAACCTATCTAAATCTCTTAAAGGAAGAGTCTGTAACTAAGTTAATTTGTACCACCTAGCAAGGCACCACAACACAGGCTTTGCAGGTTAACGAAAAGGAACCCGTCTCGTCCAGCTCAGCTTCTCACTTTCTCCACCTGGAATGCCTTTCCCCAACTATCGCAAATCACGCTCACCCTTCCCAGACCAGCTCCCTCAGGAGGATGCTGTCCCCCTCCCTCTGAGCCCCTGGTCACTGTCTTCCCCATCAGCATTCTGTTCCAGCAGGATCTGCCCTGCACAGCTCAACCCTGGTACCATCTCTAGCCGGCCAGCAGAGCAACCTGTCCAGCATGCAAGAAAACAAATGTCCCTGGGGGTGAAGACAGAAGTAATATGCCTGAGCACACAGAATATTTTATTAAGAGGCCTAACTTATGAGCTGTCAGAGAGAGTGAGAACTCTTAAGAATATCAAGCAAACAGGGATGCCTGGGTGGCTCAGTGGATTAAAGCCTCTGCCTTCGGCTCAGGTCAGGATTTCAGGGTCCTGGGATTGAGTCCCGCATCGGGCTCTCTGCTCAGCAGGGAGCCTGCTTCCTCCTCTCTCTGCCTGCCTCTCTGCCTATTTGTGATCTTTCTGTCAAATAAATAAATAAAATCTCAAAAAAGTAAGATTAAAATAAAAAAATATATCAAGCAAACAGGAAAAAAAACAGTGGTAATTGTTTAGTTCAAGAAAACAGGAAAACAAACAGTTGAACAAAAAGGAAATCTATCAGGCTACACTAACCGGCTCAAGAGCGAGCGACATTTACAAAGTCAGAACGATTAACCAAATTATGGATCTAAGCAAAAACTGACCCAATCACGTGGGGAAGATGGGAGTTCAGAACACGACTTTTTCTCAAAGTGACACATCAAAGACCCCGCCCCTACACAGCTACTGCTGGGGACGTGGACGCGCGCTGCAAGAAGCCGCTCACGGGACCGTTCAGGGCTCTGACCACCCTCGGACAGAATGAAATTTCTAAGTAAGAAGAAGAAAGAGAATCTCTAACAGAAGCATTTCAAGCAGGACTTAAGTGTTTTCCTGCAACTTCAACTCGCTGCTCCCTTTCCCCCTTCAGCAGTCTCTCTCCGAACCTCAGGGGCGGGCAGCGGACAACAGCGTGCGTGCCTGGGACCTGGCGCCACAGCCCGCCGGCTCCGCACTCTCGAGAAAGCTGCGCTGAGCTCTGACCCTGCGCCTTCGCCACCCGCAACGTGGAAACACCACCACGGACCTCAGGGGCCCGGCGGGGCTGGGCTGCTCAGCACCCAGATGCTGATACACCCTGGACCGAAGTTACTGGAACCCTCTCTCCCGCTTCTAGCACCGTCCAGGTGGGCCTTCCCTCTGACCAGGCCCCACAGCACCGCCAGCACTGCCACAGTGCCGTCCACGTCACCAAACTCGAAGGCAACCCTCAGTCCTCCTCACAACCTTTCCTGACATGTCAGAGTGGACCACATCCTCCTCCTGGAACTCTCTTCCCTTCTTCCCGGGGTCTTCCTCACACACAGCCACTGCTCACGTCTGTCCAGGAGCACTGGCCTGGGCTTGCTTGTCCCCTCTGCGCGCCCTCCCTCAGTGAGCACAGCATCACCCATCTTCATTGCCGCTTCCAGCCGGGACCCCTCTCCCAAGCTCCGATGCCCACTTACAACTGCCCCCATGACAGCTCTGCTTGGATCCCAACAGAATCGCAAACAATGGCTACAAGTGAGCTCCCCAGCTGTCCCTCGAACCAAGCTCTACCCACAGCCTCCCTCCCCTTCTCGTTGCCCAGGCCAAGAGCCTTCTTGTCAACTCAACTCCTCTCTCTGTCCTCACACCCCTTAGGCACTCTGTCAGCAAATCCTGCTGCTTCTACCTTTGAAATACATCCAGGCCCCCACTGCTTCTCACCACCGCCAGCTTTCCTGCTCCAATCCAAGCCCCCACTGCTGCTCACCTGCTTTCCCAAACGGCCTGCCGACACATCTCCCGGTTGTCCCCTAGTCTCCCCCACTCCCCACCCCTGGTGTCTGTACCCAACACACCAGTTTTCAAACCTTAGCCGAGTCTCAGGTCTGAACGCTGAGGGATAGCTGCCCTCTGCAGCCGAGAGCCAGCACCGTCTGACCCTAGTGACTCTTTGTTTGGATAAACAGCCCCAGAAGCTCAGAGTTCAATCTATGTCAATTGTTCTCAGTGGTCCTGATGCCAGAAAAGCTCTTTTTTTCACAAAACGGGGGTTTTCAGACGGGTCTCCGAGCAACCTTCCTTTCTGTCTACTGCCTCTCCACACGCCATTAACCCTGAAAACAATCCCCATACATACGCCAGCAATTCAACTCCTCCAAAACCTTCCTTCCCTTTCCCAGAATTCTAGCGTAAAACACTGCTATCCCAAGCTTCTGCCTTATAATGCAACGCCCCAAAACAAATCAAGAACCAAGAACCTGATCCATCCCACAGGAGCTCGAGTGGACCAGGGCACTCAGGTTCATCAGGGAACGTGGACCTCAGCAGAACATCATCAAGCTGATGCTGTACGAAGCCAGGCTGGCCCATGTGGCCTCACCACGTGTCCAGAATTGGGGGAAACAATGACAGAAACCCTGGTTATAAGGTTATATTCCCGGGTTTACATATTTTCAAAGAGGAGTGGAGGGGAGGGGAGTGCTGAAGTAGAAGCAGATTATATCGCGGTGCTCAAAGCTCTCGGGAGCCATGGACAGGCCCGCAGTTCCCCGTCGGGCCTTTGTTCCAGCGCACATCGCATTAAGAAGTTTTTAAGTTTTTAAGTTTTAAGAAGTTTTTAAGATCGCATTAAGTTTTTGTGTAATTTCTGCTAAACATGAAACTGTCTCATACTCTACCACACGAACTATTTTAATAGCTAATACTGCTGGAGAGTTATACTTGATATTCTCCCTCTTGTTTGGATCCACTAAGAAAAGAGAACTTACTTTGTGGCAAACATTAAATGCTCCTTCCTCCAGCATTTAGTCTAAACCACCTATGGGCCAAGCAGAAAACACGCAGAGATCAAATAACAGAATCTTTGTTCCTGAAGATGCAGAAGCAGACTCATACCCAGTAAACACAGCGCACTGTTACAGGAAGAAACACTGAACGTGCAGGGAGCCTGGGGAGGAGACAAGGGGTGTGAGCCGCGGGGCATGGCCTTCTCCAAAGACAGCACAGTCACGCCCCGCACCACACAGAGCAGGTGCCTCTCGCAGCCAAGAAAGGGCGGAAGGACTTAGAGAAAAGGAGAAAGACTTCCAGGACTTACTTAGAAACTGAAACTGCAAGACATAATTTCCCTTCCCTAATACCTCATCATGGCAGAAACGAAAGTAGGCTTGGGGGAGAAAGGAGAACAAAAGAGGAAAGTGAACTCACCCCCAGAAGGAAATGGAAAAACCATCCAGGGCCCAGCCCCTTGGATATTTAAGACAAAGACACTTGCCAAAGTCAAATCCAACATAATTATAAATGATCCTGAATTCTGAATCCACAAAGTCTAAATTCATGACGCTTTAATTAAAGCAACGTACCGGTAAAATAAAACGTTTACCAATGCTAAGACCTCCAAGAGAGATTTATGAACCTTCCATCAGCTATCCGTCCTGGATTTGCCACTAGGCCTACCACAAAGAGCAGCCTTTGGAAATAAGACAACTGGGACAGAATCTCAATTCTACAACCTCTCAACTATGGAGTGCAGCACAAGTGCCAAGGTCTTAACAAAATTCGAAATTTAACAAAATACAAATAACCCACCCTCTGGGGCTCAGTTTTCTTCTCATTAAAGTGGGGGAAATGCCACCGAATATTCACTGCTACCGTCTGCAAATGCTGACCACATGTCACATTTCTTATGGCATCTTCAGCACAACCCTGGGAGAGCACCCGTTGTCGGAGAGAGCTAAGTTTAGGCAGTCAGCAGTGGGCATGGAGAGAAGCTAGGTTTCAGCAGTTAGTGAAGAGTTACTAAGCAAGTAGCCAAGCCAACATGTGAATCCAGAGCCCGTAAGAAGACGCGAGTAAAAAGCACACACTCCAAAGCCAGAAGGAGTCTGAACCCCAGCTTTGCCATTTGCAGAGTAACCTTTAACCTCCGTTTCAGTTATGCAAATGTGACACAGGGCAAAGGCAGCCCGGTCCTGGGGTTGCTGGGGTCCACAGTGCTCTGGAGCACATGCTCCTCCCCGCACCTGCTCCCAGTGTTTCTGTCCCGGACACTACTGCCATCCTGCCCACCTCTGTCCACACATAAAAGCCACTAAACAACTAATCTTTCTTCCCTCACCTACTCTGCAAGACCAATTGGCGTCTATCTGTTTCTAATACATGTCAAAGAAACCTACGACAGATGAAAGAAAAATCAAAAACAAAACGAACAACCAAGACGCAAATGTAGCAAGAGAATTCTACTCACAGATCCGAAGGCCACGGTAACTCTGCGAAGAAATCAAACTTCAGTTTAAAGGAAAGGCTCCTAGTTCCTCTTTCCTCATTGCATAGTCCTCAGAGAACCTGACAAGGAGAGAGAACACGCGTGCATCAAACCACCGTCCTTCGCCTTTTCAAAGCTCTGCTGCACTCGGCATCTCAGCCAGTTCCACCACCTCCCAGGCACGCCTACTGCGCAGCACCGGGGATGACGGGTAAAAACTGGGCACTGCGTCCCTGTCTTCAAGCCTACTGTCTATGTAAGAAATACATGTGAAGCAACTGAAAGCCATTAAAACGTATCAAAACCCATGAATTAATAGAGGATACAGCCTACAAGTGTGTGGCACAACGAGGGAGTACAGACATCTACTCCACGGCCTCCCGTTAAAATTATACTGACAAGATACTTTTTTTTTTAAGTTTTAAACAGGGCACCTGGGTAGCTCGGTCAGATGAGCATCTGCCTTTGGCTCAGGTCATGATCCCAGGGTCCTGGAATGGAGCCCCGCATCAGGCTCCCTGCTCAGCGGGAATCTGCTTCTCCCTCTCCTCTGCTGTTTCCCGTTTGTGCTCTCTGCTCTCTCCCGTGTACCCACACACACTCTCTCTCAAACAAACAAATAAAATCTTTTTTTAAAAGTGTTTGAAACAGGGGCGCCTCCGTGGCTCAGTGCGTTAAAGCCTCTGCCTTCAGCTCAGGTCACGATCCCAGGGTCCTGGGATCGAGCCCCACGTCGGGCTCCCTGCTCAGCGGAGAGCCTGCTTCCCTTCCTCTCTCTGCCTGCCTCTCTGCCTACTCAGGATCTCTATGAAATAAATAAATAATCTTAAAAAAAAAAAAAAAGTGTTTGCAATAGCACAGGGACAAGTGAAAGGAGAAAAGGCCAAGATTTTGGAAGGTCTGAGAAAATCTTCTAACATGGAAGATCTAGACCCAAAGAGTAAAAAGAAGAAACCTGGAAGAAACAGAAACTAAGAAGACTGAAGTACAGTAAATGAGTCAGCAGGCCCAAGAGAGGCAGATTCGAACTCAGTAGTGGAGCACGCTGAGAGCCAGCTCCGCTCGCACCGCAGTCCTCGAAGACAAGAACTGGCGACAGCAGCGCACAGGGAACGGGGGAAAGAGGCACAACCTCCCACAGCAGCTGGGGAAGGCCGTGGCAACAGGAACTAGAACCTCAATGCCAGGTACAATGGGACTCCCCTCACTCGGACAGAAGATGGGGGAGTGGGGGAGGATTCTCACTCTCCCTGGAAAAAGCAGAGGCATCTACAGACTGAAGTCGCCCTGCCCAGCGGCGCTGAACAGAGCTGGATTTAATGACTGCATACACAGTGAGCGGTGACTTCTCCAGCTCCCCTACAACACACCACACAGGCACACCCTTAACTCCCAGATTCTGAAGTCAGAATTCTGCAGGAAGAGACTGGAAAATATTTCTGGGGAATCTGATCAGCCCCAAAAGACAGACCTAAAATCCTAACACTGGAGACCCCCAACACAGGGCCCACCAAGAACACCCCAATGTAAAAGTCAAGAGGCCCCACCTGTCAGACAGGAGAAAGAAGGAAAGAACCTGAAAGAAACTGAGTCCATACAAAGTACCAAGAATACAGAGGTAAGACGCTGCGATCAATCTACAAAAGGAGGATGCTCTTCTAGAAGAACAGGAAAAGAACTCTTAGAAATCTCGAGAACCTTTCCGCAATCAGAAATAATAAACTAAAGAAGAAGGTTAAGTCAAACTGAAGTCATGTCTCCCTGAATGGAGAATAAAAAGACAAAAAAAAAAAAAAAAAGGCAGAGGAGGAAGAGCAAAGGAAGAAGAAAAAAGCATTACGATGATTACAACCTCTGCCCAGGACAGCCAAGTGCTGGATAATAAGACTTCCAGAAAAACAAAATAAGGAGACGAAATGGAGAAAACCTCAGCACAATAATGCCAAAAAAGTATTCCCAGAACTGAAAAATACCAGTTGCCAGAATGAAGGGACCCACTGAATGCGCAGCACTGCAGATGAAAGCCGACCCACACAGACTACAATGTCGTGCCATTTCAAGAGACTTGTACAAATTTTAAGACTCCTACAAGCTTCTAAAGATGGCAGGGAAAAAGTTACATACAAAGGATAAGTAAGAATAGCTTCTGAGTGCTAAAACAGTGACATGAAAACAAGAAGGCAATGGAGCGATCTTTGAGTTTATGAACAAAAATGAAAGCCAACACAGAACTCTATACCCAGCCAGACTGTCCATCAAGTTTCGTTCCTGCATGGTCCCAACAGGTTTGCCCCCGAAGCATCCTGTGTCAGAAAGCCACTGGAGAAAGTCCTCCACCAAACAGGAGCATCAACAAAAAATGAGCAACACATGACCTTCCATGAAGAAGGGGTAAGGTCCTCCCCAGGATGACAATCAGGGAGAGCTCAGGCGGTGGTGGGCATCAGGAGAGAGGGAGACAAGTCCAAGTTGGAGGAGCACAAGAGGAGCGCAAGAGGAGGCGATGCTGACGGCGGTCTTCACCTTGTCCAAAGACACTGCAACATCTTTCTAAAGTGATTAACTCCATGAAGATGAGGAAGTCAGTGAAGAAAGACAAAGACAAGAGTTGCCACAAACTTAGAATCCCACTCTGGACAGAAGCCAAGGATGAGAACAGAGGAACGTCCCAGAACAACACAGTAAAAGGCCTCAGGCGCAAGCAGCTTGGAAAAGAGAACAGAGATCTCCAGGGAATTGTCTGCCAGCAACAGAATGTGAAGAAGAGCTGAGTCTAGATGACGAACCACGCAGAGAAACTACTAAGGGGCTCCGGGAAGGTACGGGGGAAATGAACGACAGGTGTGAAGAAGGTGAAGAATGCGGGGGCTGACGAAGGAAAGAGAAATGCCCGCGCTCCTGTCCTGTGCGCATCTCCACCACAGGACTGACCACTGTGCCACCCTTGCTGGCAGACTCTCCCTCTCCCTCGCTCGGCCGGGAAGACCTCTTGGAGAGGATTTCTCATCCAGCTGTCGCCTTCTAGAATCCAATACAATCCCCGCTACAGGAGTACAGGCAAGAGCAGTCTGGGGTCTTTTTACGTTTATTCAGGTACTGAGCATCTACTGTACACACCTGCTATCCTTCCAGAGAACTAGAATTCAAAGACACACCAACCTTGCTCGCCTTTAAAGAGTTTCAACTTTTTTTTCACGCCTGAGAAAGCACCTAAAACACGCTCAGAACACGTGCACGTGACATGTGAATGACCTAGTGATGAATCGATGAACATACACACTGGCTTTGGGGGCCTTATAACTGCTCCTCACTTGATTTCGTATTTTAAGGAGAATTCAAGCAAACACTAACACTGCATCCTATGGACACTGGCCCTACGGCGTGCCTGCCCCCGAATAGTGGGCAGCCCAGGGCATGCAGCATCCAGCACAGAACTGACGTACATATAAGCCCAGAAATCTGAATGAACGTAGTTCAAATAGGGCAGAAAACGAGAGTATTTCCCAAACCCTGTAATTAAAATGCTTAAATTCTTTTGCTCCAGACAAAGAAAAATTACACTTGGCTCATTATACAGTGAAATACACTGTCAGCTCCTTGTTACTTGTATGACGGACACTCTCTGCATCCTGGCATGAACGGGTGTGTGTTAAGACACATCAGAGATGCTCAGGCCACTCTGACCTCTCTCCAAGACCCTCTGATGTGCAAATGAGGACTTCCCAGCAGTCACAGCACACTCTCGCTCTATGCTTCTGGAACACGTAACATACTCCGCACCATCGCTCTGCTCAGAACGTTCTCGTTTCAGTGCATGGTCCCACCTGGACAGGCCCTGACCCCCGCCCCCCACCGCTCCAACCACAGCGACAGCCGCCGTCGGTGGAGGGTGTGCGGGGCAGCGTTCTCTCCCAAATGCTGAACAGGCACCCGCTCCCGAGTTCTCGCAGCCCGGACGACTGCTCTCTTGCCCTTTTACATATGAGAAAACGAAGTCCAGAAAAACTAAGAAATTCTCCAAGGTCACAGAGCAAACAAGGGAGAGAGTGCTCAGGCAAACAGCAGTTTCTCTCAGCATCACAAGCTGTGCTGCTTCCCAAGTTTCCCAGATCCCCACGTGAAAACAATGGGCACGATTTGGGCTTTCCGAGGCACACATGGCAGAACGACTCTTTCTAAAGCTGCGAACATTCGACACGACATATTGACGAACTGTAAGATATCTGGCTTGGACCAACCAGGCAGGCTCAGCCCCTGGCGAAGAGAGGGTCTGCTCAATGCTAAATGCCAAGGAAAGCCCAAACCCACCACGTCCTCATGTGTAACCGCCGGACAGCTGGCACCGCGGAAGTCCCAAGTGTCTGAAACATACCGCCACGCCGCCCTGGCGTCGCTCCCTCTGAGCCGGGGTGCAAGGGCTTCCGAAGCAGGTGGCGCTGCCACCCGCGCTCTGCAGACACAGGTCAGGGTAAATTTCTGAAAAACCAAAAACATAAGAAGAAGCTGAACATGATTATGAAAGTTATCTGAGAAAACGAACACTTGTTTATGCTTCCAAAGACTTTTCTAGCCAAACACACTCAGACAACAGCTCACGGGCCACCGGTCAGGGCGGCCCGGGCATTCACGTGCCAGTGCGGGTTGACAGGCTGCCGTCCAGCTGCTGGTGAGCAGGACGACAGGAGGACAGGAGGGAAATGAAGAGGCAAAATGACCAGTTTCTGAAAACCCAACGGAGGAACCACCACCACAACAAAGCGCCGTTTATGTGCGGGTCAGGGGTAGGCACCGCGGCTGGCTCTCCCACATGCTGGCCGGACACGTCCGGGAACGGCTGAGATTAGCTTCCAGCTCTCCCGAAGGAAAGGACCGCACCGCCAGCAGCTCTATTTGCTGCCTTCAGGATCCCTCCCTGACCAGCCATGTACCAGGAACTGTGTCCCATCACATTTCTACCAGAGTCATGGTACTCTCGCCCTCACGGATGAGGAAAGAGACTTAGAGCGTCGGGAACCTGCTCAACAGGCAGCGAACAAGGATCAGGTCTGAGATTCAGAGCAAGACCAGCCCGCACCCATTCTCCTAACCACCGCTGTTCTACACGGTAAATAGTATCCCCAGAAAATTCGACTTGGCAAAGGCTTAAAAATATGAAAGAAAGGCGCCTGGGTGGCTCCGTGGGTTAAGCCTCTGCTTCAGCTCAGGTCATGATCTCAGGTTCCCGGGATGGAGCCCCGCATCAGGCTCTCTGCTCAGCGGGGAGCCTGCTTCCTCCTGTCTCTGCCTGCCTGTCTGCCTACTTGTGATCTCTGTCTGTCAAATAAATAAATAAAATCTTTAAAAAAAAAAAAATAAGTGAAAGAAACACTATTCTACTCTAACTGATTAACAGGCACAGCTGACACACTCAAAGCAAGGCGACCCTTCAATCACACAAGAGAACTAATGGCTGTGACAGTCTACCGACGGGTCATTTCGTCTGCCTGAGAGACACCAAAAGGAGGACCATGGACCACGTTCCCGCAGCATACAGAATGTGGAGCAAGGCCGGAGCGCAACTGAGCGAGAGACGCAGCCCAGTGGACACCGGCGACCTCCGGGTGAAACAGGTCCCTGTGTAAGTAGAAGCAGTTCACCAAGCAAAGGGTCCCAGATCGAGGTAAGGAAGAATAAGCCATTCCTTCCTGCCGCTCCTAGAAAGGGCGATAGGAAAAGCTGGACGGAGTAACTACAGAAACAGTGTGGCCGCTCTCAAAAGTAAACCGCAGCAGGTGCCTTAGGAAGCAAGCTGGCAGTCACACCACCACACGGGCAGATCTGCACACGACAGAAAGCCTCCTGAAGTAACACCTGAAGTGTGGAGAGCACACCCTAACACACTCAGTGCAGCAAGAACCCGAAGAAGGTCAGGTCCTGCGGGAGAAGAGCATCAGCGTAAGCCGATAGATACCAAGGAGGAAGCTAACATCAGAATCATCCCCCACACGCTTTAAAACAGCCAGCGTCCAAGTAATTCCGCAAACCAGCATACACACAGCACACTCGGTGTCACAAACTCTTGTTGGCCTTTTACCCCGTAAACCCACTGGCTCCGGCCCCCCACGCCACGGAAACTTCTTCTAAGACTACCAATGACCTGTGCACTGCTCAGGCCAATCACCAGAGCTCAGGTCTCGACCTTTCGGCAACAACGGACCAGAGCTGATCTCCCACTCCTGTTCTCATGGTTTTCTTCTTACCCCACAGATGCTCTCTCCTTCCAGAGGCCCGGGGCTCTGTACTTTCTCATCTCAGCTATGCTCACCTCCCAGGCAAACTCACATCAAATGCTGTTTCCAGGCTAACGAAGCTAAAACTGCTCCCTCCAGCTCAGACCACCTGCCCGGCTCTTGTGCTGGATGGACTGGCGTTCCCTCTGCAGGAGAGCCACCATCTCCGCCTTCTCCTGGCCTCACCGAAGAGAAGGCAGAGCTACACCTCCCAAAACCCCTTCCTGCTACAACTCAGGGTGGAAGTTGAAGTTGACTAGTAAAAATTGCCTAGAATGGTCCGTGTTTTCCTGACCAAACCCCTGGCAAGTGTACTCTATGCTGGGACCCACTTCTAGGTCCCTTGGAGACCAAGTAAAACGTGCAACACCTCCCAGGCCAGGAGCTGACCGACCCGCCCCCTCCACAAACCTTCTTACACAGTCTTCTCCGTTCCTGACTGCGTCCCCTTCCAACCGCTGGGGCCATAAACAACGGCTATCACCCCTGCCTCCTGTCTCCCTCCCACATTCCTCATCCTGTCTGGTCAGCAAGTCATGTTGGCTCTTCCCACACAACAGGCCCAGACCCTGTCCTCTTGCCATGGCGTGAGTTCACCAACACCATGGTGCCGCGAACCACTATCACCACTCGCCCAGATGACTGCGGCGCTCTGGGACCGGCTTTCTGGGCCCCGCCCCACCGCCCTAGCGTACACGTTGGTTCCAAACCTAGAGCAGGTGGTGTCACTTCTCTGCTGCAAACCCTAAACAGTCCCCCCACCTCACATGGATGACAAGGAGTTCATTAAATCATGTTTAACTCAACAGCAAAGGAAATGTGCAGAGGAAAAGTGCACTTGTTGGGGCGCCTGGGTGGCCCAGTGGGTTAAAGCCTCTGCCTTCAGCTCAGGTCATGATCCCAGGGTCCTGGGATTGAGCCCCACATCGGGCTCTCTGCTCAACAGAGAGCCTGCTTCCTCCGCTCTCTCTGCCTGCCTCTCTGCCTACTAGTGATCTGTCTATCAAGTAAATAAATAAAATCTTTAAAAAAAAAAGTGCACTTGTTGAAAACAACGACCCTTTCGGCAAGAACGGCCGCTCCGAGGGGGACCCCAGGAGCAACACGGAGAGTCAAGGACGGAAAGAGGCGAGGGACTGAGTGGGTCTCCTTCGGTGCTGCTGAGCCAACAGGTGTAACCCACACCGCTCGACTATTTGTGCATGGAGCAAAGGGACCGAGGACGGGGCCTCTGGGAGCAGTTCTTGGTGGGGAACTGCTAGGAGAACACTTTCAAAGAGAAAACACTGACTTAACACGACCTGGAGCAGAATCTGCTAACACATACTATAACTGAAGACAGCAAAAATGTCTGCAGAGCAGAACAAGGGTTACCTGGAAATGTCACCAAGCGTATGAAAAGAGAAGTTGTTCAAAGCGTTGAGCTAGGGTTCTCCAATGTGTTAGTCAGCAACAGGTGCCCGTGGGAAATGTTCCGACCCATCGTGAGTTACCCAGCCAGGAGCACCGACAGCAAGCGTCAAGAAAACAGCCTGGCTTGTCCTGCCGCACAGCAGGTCAGCGCGGCGTGCGAGGCTTTGGTGGGACTTTTCAGCCTCAGAGCCAAGACCGAAATCTTTCCGAACTCAAGACCCTCCTTCAGGCATCGCTCTTACCAAACACCGAGCTGCTGCAGAGGCCAGCTTTTGCTCACACGTGTGAACACTTCATCGTGAGCTCCCCTAAACATACACGGCGCGGGAGGGGCCTCGGGCGGTGACCGCAAGCAACCTGATCACAAGCAGCCTCCCGCGCCGCCAGAGTGACAGCGGCGCTGGCCGGCTCCGTCACAGGAGCGTGGGACTCCGGAGCTCCGGGTTCAAGTCCCAGGCTGGGCACAAAGGTTACTTAGAAATAAAAAAATAAACAGCTAAAGAGAGAAGCGGATTTTGTCCCCGCGCAGATCTGCAGCGTTGTGTTTTCTGAGTTCAAACTACTGTTCCAGCAGCATTTCTCAGACCTCACTGCGGGTACAATGAGAAGCCACGTACTTCAAAGCCACTGAACCACGCGACTGAGGCACTTCCTTCGGACCATCACCGGAAGAGACGAATCAGCGCTGGGATGACATGCAGAGAAGCAAGCGTCAAAAAGAGCCTCCTGCGGGACGCCTGGGTGGCTCGGTTGGTTAAGCAGCTGCCTTCGGCTCAGGTCATGATCCCAGCGTCCTGGGATCGAGTCCCACATCGGGCTCCTTGCTCCGCAGGGAGCCTGCTTCTCCCTCTGACTCTGCCTTCCACTCTGTCTGCCTGTACTTGCTCTCTCTCTCTCTCTTACAAATAAATAAATAAAATCTTAAAAAAAAAAAAAAAAAAAAAAAAAAAAAAAAAGAGCCTCCTGGAATTCTACAGACGTCTGCCAAACCGCGAGCACGCTCAGCTGAGAGGACAAGCTTCCACACCGGTGTCCGCATCCACGAGCACCGCCAGCGGGAAGCTGCCGCCAAAGATGCCACGTGGAGACGTTCCGTGCAGATCAGCACCGACAGACCGACCACCGGTAACTGGCCGTGACATGAGGGATCACGAACCTCAAACTCCAACCAGGAAAATTGTTATCCAACCCTCCCCCCGAAAAAAGAATTCCACTCTTATTAGTAGACCTGTATAATATTTACATACTCAATTATTATTTGGAATTCTGTCAATAAAAATTTTGTAGAAATTACAGTGTTTTCTCTTGTTATGTAAGTACTTACATAATATCCTTCGTTTTGCCCATTAGTCTGCAAAACCTAAAATATCTACCATCTGCCCCTTCAGAGAAGCCTGCCGATCCTTTTCAGTCAACTTCCCCAGGTTTTCCGCACACAGGTACAGCTAAGGCACATTTCACACATCTTTAAGTTCTCAGCTGGTTTTTTCTTTTTAACTTCTCTGCCATTTTACCTTTCTTTATTCCTTATAAATTTTACCTTGTTGATTTTAGCACTTCGTCACAACCTATCGAAATATTTTAAAATTCTGATTCTAAAAATGAACAGTCCTCCAGCACGAACTCCTGATCTTTATTCAAATTCCTGATGAAAACATTCCGACAGGTGTCAAGGATGACACTCTTCTGGAGACGGCTTCACTTGTGTGCAGAAATTCTGGTATTTTAGTTTTGTGGCAAATCACACTACATGTGGTTGCAACATACCTCCTACCTAAAAGCAGTAATTTCTTGAACTCCCTGGTAATGACAGAAATAGTAATTTACTTTGTAGGCTTCATGCAGGAAAGGATTAAGCTTGCCCCAAGCAGATTTGGCCATTGCCCAGTTCCTGGGAAGTCACCTCTGAGCCCTTGGAATGTCCTGCCTGATGAGGTAGTCTTTCAGTCTTCGTTTAGCTGGGGGGCCTTGGGTCACACCAGACAGTCTATGCTAACAATGTGATTTCTGGTGGAGCCTTGGGCCACACACAACACCAGCTTGATTTCCAGAGGGACTGCAGACTAAACCTGGCCATGCAGCTGGCAAGTGCCTACGGGATAACCCCCCATAAATACCCCGGACCCCAAGGCTCAGGTGAGTTTCCTGGGCTGGCAGCGTCAGTGCTGGGAGAAGTCCACACACCCGCACCGGGAGAAGACGACTAGAAGCTCCTGCTGGTCTTCCCAGGACTAGGCCCTGTGCTTTCGTTCACTGACCGCCACCTGCATCCTCGCCCTGTAATGAACCATAACCAGGAGTGTAATGGCTTCTCAGAGTTCTGTGAGTCCTTCTAGTGAGCCACAGAACCTGCAGGGAGTTGTAGGGGCCTCTCAGATTTACAACGTATTTTCACCAACAGTACAGCAGTGTTTCTTCAGCATGAGGGGAAGCTAGTTTAAAAGGCAGGTGACTGGCTTCCACATCAGGAATGGTAACTCAACATCGCTGTGGGATGATACCATCACATTGGTTTTAATTCTTTTTTTTTTTTTTTTCCCCAAAGAAAAAGCCAGATCATGAGGGGATGGGGCAGGGCAGAAGGAGACAGAGAATCCCAAGCAGACTCCACACTGGGTACAGAGCCGAACATGGTGGCCGGATCTCATGAGCCTGAGATCATGACCCACGCTGAAAACACGAGCAGGACACTTAACTGACTGCGGCACCACCGCGCCTGTTTGCGTCTCTCACACACGGTCCTCAACAATTCTTACAAAACCTCAGTGTTTCAGGACCACTGATACACCCAAAATCTTCCTGGGGACGTGACTATCTTTTTTCTATTTTAACTTACTTTATTTACTTATGTAATCTCTACATACAAAGTGGGGCTCAAGCTCACAATCCCAAGATCAAGAATCACACATTCCACCACTGGGCCAGCCAGGCACCCAGGACTGTCGTCTTCTTAATGAATCCCCGTCATGGCAGATGCTCAGGAGTCAAGAGTGACTCATGAAAATGCCTTAAGTGTGACAGATAAGTGTGCAGAGCTGGCATTATTAGTTTTCTGAAACTCAGACTATATACATGTGTGAGATGTTGTGTCACTTCTCAAATACCCACGATAATGCAGAAATAAATAACTAAATGCAAACCAGATGCTACTTGGATACAGTTCGAGCAACAGACTCAACGCTGTCCCCTTCTTACCCACTTTCCAATTACATCAATTTTTTCCAAGCTCCTGACAGTTAACAGGAAACCGGAGTTTTACAAGGTGTCTTCACACCCTGCTTATCTACTCGAAAGGTCACCAGCGAGCTCGGAGTGAAGTCGGCCGAGACTGTCTTGCGAGCCCTCCTCTGTTTCTATCCAAAAGCCACTCATCCTCTCTGGGTTAGTTCTTCAGCTCTGAAGTGGGAGCCCCGAACCAGATGATCCCTAAATTTAGATCAACCTCTAAAATCCTAGACTATCTAAAGCAAGAAAAATAAAGGAGGCAAACACCCAGTGGAAAAGTTAGAACTTCCAATGAAATGGCCGAAAGGGCAAAGTCAAAGACAAACATGAACTCTTTAGCAGCCAAACACTTAGTCGTGACCCATCACACATTCCTACATAGACAACCTGCATTTAAACTAAGTCACTCCTGCTACCTCTGTTACCAAGTCAGGTCCTTAGAACACAACTACTGTATTTTTTCCAAAGCAAAAAGCAAAGCCTTCTCTGCCATGACACAGACAAGGAGATTCCAAACGTTTCGCCAATACTGGAATCACAATTATCCCCAGGCTGAAATCTTATGGGTAATATCTTACACAGCCCAGGGTTTTTCACTTCTAACGTCTACACCATCACTGAATTCCATCATTTCTTATATCTTTGCCACTCATGATACTTGGCCCTTAATGGAGGTCACAGTTGTTCTCAAGAGGAAAAGGAAACTTTTTCAGACATATACCCATGTCTAAACCCTCCCCTCTAAGAGTCATCTTCTAAGGGCAGCCATGTATCTCCAAAACCAGCAGCTCTCTGCAGGGCCCGCTACAATGTGTAAGTCTGCACTTCCTACATTACACATAACGCTGAGGTCAGACATGAACCAACCTGCTCTGGACTCCAGAACAGCGCACCGATCTGCCTGGCGCAAGCGAGCCGCCGGCTGCCGGGCTCCTCCTGCACTTGTCCGAAGAGCCACCTGTGACAGTGGGCATCAGGCCCTGTCTTACAACTATGAACCAGCAACACGCTTCTGAGCGGACAGAAAAACGACACTCCTTTTTGAACCGACACAGCCGACTAAAAGTGACACTGGACCATCTCTCACAGCCACGGGACTGTTAAGATACGCCTGACAGTTCATGAACTGTAGCTTCCTCTAGTGCACAAGAGCAGTGTTGAAACCCAGGCCAATCAGAGTCCCAAACAGCTGGCTGGCCTTCTGTGTACCAACACTGTGCCTTGTGGGGTCTCTTGGGAGGGCAGGGGAGGCCGGGGAGACGTCTCCACTGCCGACTGGCAGCGTTTGGTTGGGACAGTCGGGCTTCGGCGACAGCTTCGAGAGTCTGTTCCATGTAGCGGTCTGTGATGTGTTATATTTAAAGTGAAAGTCCTGTGGTTTGGATGCTTAGCCTTCCCTTACAGCTCACACCTGTGCCGAGTGTCAGGTGTCTACAGTCTAATAACAAGGAGTGCCCGGAGTGCCCTCCCTTGGGTTGGGCTCACTTTGATAATGGGACGAAAGCCCAAGCATTCCTACCCCAAGAAAATAACTCACACAATTCTTACCATTTCTGGGGTTCATGGACCTAGGAGAGAGCATTTCCTCCTTAAGCAACAGTCTGATCAGCAAGCACTTAAGAACAGAAAGATCTTCATGGTCTTTCCACCACGGGAGAAATCCGGGAGCCATCCTGGAAGTGCTCCGCACACCCCCTCGCTCGGGCTCTGCCTCTTCCTCCCCCTGGTCAGAGCCTGGAGACGGACTGAGAAACAGGCCTCCAGTCACTCTCTCTCCAGTTCCTCAGTCATGCCCTTAAGTGAGACCTTCTTCACTCGTGTGTACAACGTAATTGTGTAATTAAAGGAACACAGGCTATTCAGCCGGACCATCTGAACTTTGCCCATCACTTTACTAGCTGGGTGACAGACACCAGGCAGCCGTTCCCTCAGTGACAAGGGTCAGGTTTCTCCCCTTCCGAAGTGCATTACTGTAACACCTCCCTGACCCACTCTAGTCCTGACGCAGCCGCCCTCCTGCCACATGAATCTGCTCCTGTCAGGGTCAACCACACGCTGCTCTGACCTGCCAGCAGCATCAACCCCACTCCTGCTCGACCCAACCCTTTCTGTACTGCTAAACGCTGGTAAAAACGTTCAGTCCCACACACCCCGGCTCTCACACCTCGGCACTTTTACAGGGGGCATGTCCTCCACAAGGCCCTGCCTGCTGCCCACCTACTATTCAATTTCTCCAGATCCCTGCACACAACCAGACCTGCGGAGGTCACAGCATCTGGTCCACAGCCAGTTTTTGTATGGCTCCTGGGCTGATAAAGGCTTTTACCTTTTTAAAGAGTTGTTAAAAAAAAAAAAAATGACAGGCCCTATGTGGCCTACAAAGCCTGAACTGTTTACTATCTGACCTTGAACCGAGACAGTATGCTGACCTCGGGGCTTGACTGTGACCCGGGACATACCTCCAGGTCCTCAGAGCACTCTGCTCCAGGACCACTACTGCTGGGGACACCACACGGCACACCGAGTGCGTCACCCCCTCCTGCTTGCCCCAGGGGCTTAGCACGACCCCAGGCACAAGACAGCTGTCTAATAGTGCCGGCTCTCCATCAACCAGGTCCACTCACACACAGATTTCTCCAATACATGCCACACAGTAAATGTATTTTCTCCTGATTTTCTTAACATCCTCTTTTCTCTAACTTACTTTTTTATAATACAGTATATAACACACACACACACACAAATATGTGTTAACTGTGGATTTTCACCTATGGGGGGGTCTGGCGGCCTGCACTGGTCAAAGGTCACCTGTGCCAGCACATGTGCACATGACCCCACGTGGCGCCAGCGCCCGGAGCCTCGAAGATGGCAGATGCCAGACTGAAGAGCTACAGCCGGTATCGGATGCCACGGGACTGAAGGCGAAGCACCAACATTCCAACCTCCACCTTCTGTCTCCTAGCTCAGATTTCTTTGTTAGAAAGACCTGCCTCTCTACAAAACTACAATACCCTGACAACTTCAGTTACGAATACCTGACACTTTAGCTAAGGGTACAACTTAATTTCTGATCCATTATTTAATTTTGATAATTTTCAGTTAATGCTACTCTTCATAAACAAAACAAAAATAAAACAGATACAACAAGTAAGCACTAGGCAGATCAGCACTTACTGGTTTTCTACTCAGTGCACCCAGCCCCCCGTAATGCCGCCTGCACCAGTGTGAGAACCCACACCTCCCCTTACGGACAGGCTCCACGATGAGCCTATCAAAGAGGCTCAATCACCTGTCTAGCTGTTCCAGCTCTAGGCAGACTCCAGAAAGAGTCAAACTTGAAGCATCGAGGACACCTGGACTGGTGGTTCTCCAAAGCGGACGCATGCACCGTTGCAAATCCCTTGAGGTTCTCAAGAGTCTGGCTAGCACCGCGTAACAGACACTCCCCAGTGACGACAACGCCCCATCTCTGCCTGCCCAACGCCATAGCCACTAGTCACACCTGCGTGCTGAGCACCCCAAGTGGGGCTAGTGTGACTGTCAAACAGAACTTCTAATTTTATTTAATTTGGTTTAAAGAGCCACACATGGTTAACAGGGACTACAGGAGACACAGATCCCAGTCTAGACTCTGGATTGAAACACTGGAGTGAAATGGAAAAGAATCTCCTCTGGCTCCTTAACTACAGGCTACGTTGTCAGGCCCAATCCTCCCCCTGAAAAAGACTAAAAAAGATGGACAGAGTACTTTTAAAAATCTTAAAATCAACCAGAAACTGACAAGATAATAAGGAAATACCAGGCCAAAATTAAAGTGAAATCAGGAACCCAAAGAGCTCAACAAGCACAGAAACCACCTTTGTCATGAAGTCACTTGCCAATTCTGAAAGTTCTCAACTTTCATTTCTACAACCATGCGGGGAAAGAGGAATAGGAATCAAAAGCTGGGTTCCTCAGGGTGTCTAACCAAAAACCCTACCTCAACAAGCAGGACCCTAAAGGCTACAAAGCTCCAGATCAGTAAAATGACAGCATTGGGTGGTCCAAAACCTCATGCCTTAACCTTGCTTTAAGGTGATTCCCAAACTGGTTGAAGCAAAAAAGGGGGGAAAAAAAGCTCTCTCGAAGGAGCTACATCTTTGTTCTATACCTCAAAAGAGTCGTACAAATAATCAGAATTAAATTAAGAATCCTACAAATAATATCTCACACCATTTAAAAAAAAAAAAAAAGTATCTCAAAATGAATCACAGACCTAAACGTAAAACCTGAAACTTTTCTAGATGGGGATGGAGGGAAACATAGGAAAAAAACCTTTGTGACCTAGGATTAGGCAATGATTTGTTTTGGTTTGTTTTAGGCAATGATTTCTTAACTATGACACCAAAAAAGCACAGTCCAGGGGTGCCTGGGTGGCTCAGTCAGTTAAGGGTCTGTCATCGGCCCAGGTCATGATCTCAGGGTCTGGGGAGGGAGCCCCGAGTCGCACTCTCTGGTCAGTGGGGAGCCTCTTCTCTCTCTGCCTCCTCCCTCTGCTTGCACTCTTGCTTTCTCTCTCAAATAAAATCAATCTTAAAAAAAGTAAACTTTAAAATAAAAGCAGTCCATAAAACAACAAACTGACGAGCCATCATCAAAATGTCTAACTTCTGCTCTTCAAGACTCTGTTAAGAGACTGCAAAACACGGGAGGCCTGGGTGGCACAGTCGGTTGAGTGCCCAACTCTTGGTTTCGGCTCAGGTCATGATCTCAGGGTCGTGGGATCCAGTCCCACATGGGACTCCATGTTCAGCGTGGAGTCTGGTTGGGACACACTCTCTCTCGCTCTGCCCCTCCCCAACCCCACATACAATCTCTCTAAATTTTTTTTAAAAAGAGAGAGAGAGGGCTACCTCGGTGAACGTCTATCTTCAGCTCAGATCATGATCTCAGGGTCCCAGGGTCGAGTCCCCCATCAGGCTCCCTGCTCAGTGGGTAGTCTGCTTCTCCCTCTGCCTATGCCCCTCCCCAACCCCCCACTCCTGCTCTCTCTCACCATCTCAAATAAATAAATAAAATCTTTAAAAGAGAAAGAGAATGCAAAAACAAGCCACAGCATGAGAGAAAAGCAGAGCACACATCTGATAAAGACTTGTATCCAGAATACATAAAGAACCCACCAATAAGGAAAAAAAATTTAATAGGCAAAACATTTGAACATCAAAGAATACATGGGTGGCAAAGAAGCATACGGGAAGATACTCGACATTATCAGGCATCTGGGAGACAAATAAAACCACACCGGAAGACCACTGCACACCTACCAGAACGGCCAGAGAGCTAAAAGACTGGGCATGCCCAATGGTGCCCCAACGGTCAGAGTGACGAGAGCTCCCACAAAAGCCTGGGGTGGGTGTAAAACGGTTCTAGAACAGAGTCTGACACTTACTTTTTTTTTTTTTAATGATTTTATTTATTTATTTGAGAGAGAGAGAGAGAGACAGGGAAGGAATGCAAGCAGGGGGAGTGGGAGGAGAAGCAGTCTTCCCACTGAGCAGAGAGCCTGATGCGGGGCTCAATTCCGGGACCTGAGATCATGACCTGAGCCAAAGGCATACGCTTAACCAGTCGAATGAGTCACCCAGGTGGCCAAGGGTTTGACACTTTCTTAAAAAGCCAAACACACACCTACCACGTGATGCAGCTGTTCCAGTGTGCGACCCAACCATTCCCAAGAGAAATCAAAGCCTGTGTTCACATAGAAAGACTTCAACAGTCATTCAAAGGCTTTATTTGTAGAAGTAGAAATGAGGAATGACTCTCCACACTCTGATCCCATTCGATGTCATCCCAAGCAACAACAGGAAGAAGTTTTTTGGAAGTTAGCAAGTGATTCTAAAATAGACACAGATCCGCAAAGGGTCAAGGACAGTCAAGGTGTGCCTGCAGAGGCACCAAGCGGGAAGAGTTGCACCGCAGGACTCGGGATAAAACTGAAATGATGGAGGCAGCTTACATGGGGCAGTACCAGGGGAATCCAAGAGTCCAAGACGCACACACACATGGACCGTTCGTTTACAGGAAGGGGGCACTGCGCGGAGCTGAGGAGAAGATGCTCTTTTCAATAAGCAGTGTTGGGACGGCAGGACGTCCACATGTTCACAAAGCTAGATCCCGTCTTCAGATTCTACACCCACACCAATTCTGAGAGAACTAGAAAGTTAAAGGTTAAAAGCAGAAATATAAAAGCACTTAAAGAATAAATGAGGAACTAGTTCATGACTTCAGGGCAGGGAAAGACAGAAAAAGCATTCAAGGGAAAAGACCCATAAATGCCACTAATTAAACTTAAAAACTTCTATTCATTTAAAACAAAAAAAACACTGAGTCAGTGAAACTGCATATGACAAAGTGGGAAGAGACAAGCAGCAAAATACACAACCAACAAAGAATGTGTGTCCTGCATATGTAAAGTCTACAAATCAATTTAAAAATAACCTAATAGGAAAATATAGGCACTTCGCAAAAACAGTGAGCCTGAAAGGCCAGTAAATGTATAAAAAGATGTGCAACCTCACTGTAACCAGGAAAAGGCTATTTGAAAGCACTAGGCAGCGACGCAACAGAAACCACCAGAAGGGGCGGGGCGGGGAGACCGACGGGAGACCAGAGGCAGCTGAAGCGGTCATCAGAGAGGAGCCACTGGAGAGGCAGTCCCTGAGCGCTGCTCCAGGCCCGGCGCTCCGACATGCATGGATTGGGGTCACAGTCTATAACCGACGATAAACTCCAACCCCACCGGACTCATACAAGGTGAAAGAAGCTGTCCCAGGTACTGGTTCCCACCGCTCCTCCCCTTTATCTTCTCTATCACGGAGCCGCATCACTAACCCAAGTCTGACACGGACCAGAGGAGGGACATGGGAACAGCCTTTGGCTCTGGGCTGCACAGTCCAGTCCACCGGGTCCATCCCTAATTCTTCTTCTCTGCCTTAGCAGCAACCTTCACGTACTTAAAGACCACAAGACCCCCTTGGCAGGAGTACGGACTCCTCTTCAATCCTAAACCAATCACTGAGGGCCAACCCACTGTGCCGGTGGGAGGGAGCCACGAAGGCCCCGCAGATATGCACGGAATGACAGAATCCGTGTCCCCGAGCTCACAATCCTCTGTGTGCCTACAGGTGCGTCCAACTCTGCAGCAGACACAGGAGAAAGCAAGCACATCACCAACCCTGTCTTTTAACACTTTCATCTAGGTCTGGTCTTAGGCAAAAAATAAAGGACAAAGGCAAAACAGTATGTATTAAATTTGGATATGACTTTCATGCTAGGGCTAGAATTGATTCCCACAGAAGTGCTTCAGCAGTCACCCCAAGGCTCGGAGATCCTCCTGACTCCAGTAAACGAGCCAATCTCTCGGCACCAAAACAAAACCACCAGCAAACTCGTGCCTTGAGCACCCACACATACACACTCTCCAGCTGTTTGCCAAAAACCTCAAGTCTGGGGCCACACAAACTGCTATTTCAATGCAAAGTTGCTTACTTAAAATCCAAACCAAGATTCAAAAGAATTAAATGACCTCAGCATAAAACATTCAACATCCCTCAACAAAATCAGTTGTAAGGTCTTTCCAAGACTCTACAAATCCTAAAAACCACACTCGGGAGTCCTGAGGCGAAGGCAGTCTCATCAGCAAATCAAAGTGATCAGAAGCCACCCGCTACCTCTGCCATCCACCACCGAGTGCCACCAGCTACCTCCTGCTTTTCGCTGGAACCTTCTGTAGCAGCGGCTCTGCACAGCAAGCCGACACTACCCGCGGGGCACCAGCCCCAGAGTCTGGTTCAGGAGGTCGGAGGAGGGGCACAGGCATCTGCGTTTCCAGTTCAAGTGACGGTGAGCAACCAAACCTCACAAGTCGCTGCGGAACAACCAGGTCACCGGTTTACCAGGTGTGGGTGGGCGCAGGCTTCCCTTCACGACAAGCAAGACTAAGGGGGAACTGCTGAGGAAGAACAAACGACTGCTTTTTTTTTACACAAATACTGACTTTTCCTGCCTGAGTGAAGAAGGCTGGCGTGCTGCGGAACTGACAGTGTTAGGAAGCTGCATTTCTAAAGACGGTTTCAGGGCAGAAGGTAAAACCCTTGTAAAGTACGTGATGAATCCAACCGATTAGTGAAAGACACATTACAGCTCCCAGACCAGTCATCAAGGATCCTGCGTGAATCCCGCTCATCTTGTGCCGCCCGAAGCAACTTCCGATGTCTTCAGGACACAGAATGAGTCCTACCAAACACAGGACCAACTCCTACAAAATCAATTTCTAGAACAAAAACGTGAGAATTGTAAAGGGACAGAGAAATGTTTTTTCCCTTAGCTCAAGACACAAATACGGAATGCATAAAATCATTTCAGCTCACTCTTCTGTCCATCAAAGACAAACACATGGTGCTTTGGTCACAAGTAGACCCCACAAGCCCCTACCATTCACAGCAGAATCCAAGGCACCAGATGGCACAACTTTCTGGAGGCAGAAAGGAGATCCTAGGCACAGACAGTCAAAGATTCAACTTTTTAGGTTCTTCTGAGCCTTGGTTTTGGTCCACTGGCCCCAGAGAAAGGAGTACAGAGTAGGTCAAGTCTTAAAAGCATGACAGAAAATTCTAAATCGGAGAATGAGCACATTCACTTCCAAACATTTACAGAGCAGCAATGTGTTAGAGATCATAAATTCTAGAATGTCCTACAAGGGGATTAAACCTGAATGATAAATGTACAATTCACTTTTCCCTCACATTAGTCCTTGCTTCCCATGAAACTATCTTCCTAAACACTGATATCCCCCCCCCCACCCAGAAAGGCACCAACGAAACAACTCTAGATGTAGAGGCCACTACAGCACAACCTTTAACAATAAGAAGCATCAACCACAGCCCTATGCATTACATATTTTTATTTAACAATTTTGAGTTAATTTAAAATAATGAAACAATTCTGGTATGTCCATTACAGTGTTCACCTACACCACGCTGGCCACATCATAGCTTCATGATACGAAAGTGTCAGACTCAAACAGAAAACATAGTAATTTAAACTTTCCCAGACACAGTAATTACGCTTGCACGTGACTCACTCCCCCTTTAGAAGATCAGTGAGGCAACTGGTTCCCCAGTCCTGCCTAATCCTAGAAGCTGCGCAGAAAAGTTCAGCAGGTCTGGCCAACCAGGATCTGTCCCTTGCGGGCCAAGCCTGTCCCCACGGCCGGCTCCTCTAACTCCAAATGGCCAGTGTTTCATCTGTAAAATGAGGACAGATATCACGCAACTCAATGGTTTTCATGAGGAACAGAGAGCACTCAGCTCAGGTCTGGCACGTTTCATCTCCCAGATTTAATTTGTCGAGAAAAAGGTAGGAACTCCTACCGACAACACCCAGTACCCACACCGGTACCCAGTAACATTACATCTCTTCCCTGTCAGTGGGTAACATCCCCATGTATAACTTTAGTCACTTTTCTTGTTCTGAAAAGTGAGTTGACAGTAAGTAGCAATGTACATCAGTAAGATCTAGGCAGGATTACTTTAATTAAATACAAAGTTCGCAAGGAAACAGCTTCAGGTCCTGACAAACAAGGAAACTTTGAGGTGCTGCTACTAGATTCCTCCTTGGAGGTGTTCAACTGCTAAGAAGTGGCAATAGTGCGGCTCGTGCGAAAACATCTATTTCATACTTTCCTCTAAAAACCATTTCATCTATGTTTAGGCAAATCAGACCATAATTAACAGCATTTGCTAAAAATCCCATCTATCCTGAAAGATACGCCTATCTGAATTTTATTTCCATAATAGAGCCTAGCAAAAACACCAAAACACCTGTTACAGACAGGAAGAGAGGGGGTTCTTCTGCTACTTTATTATCAGAAACACATTTATTCATGTAGTTCTGAACGGTAAGACTTGGTACAATTCCTAGAAATTAATGCCAGAAAGTGGTAGATAGGAATTTCATTTCTCCTACACAAAGTTGCCTTTTGGTAGTCATGAAATGAAGGGGGGAAGCCTTGGCAAAATCTTAGTAAAGAGAAAAGGCACCAACAGTTCAAATAATCCACTACTAAATATGGTTTTCAGCAGAGACGTAAAAAACCACTTCCTCACGCAGCCGGCTGGGGCCGCGGAACACAGGTACACCCAAACAGGAGCTGGGACCACTCTCATCCTTTCCCGCCAAGGAGCGTTCTAAGGACACAGATGCAATTTCATATTTGAATGCTTACTGCATTCACAAACTTCCTGGAGTTTATTACTACTGACTCAAGTAAGGTCATTTACTTGGCCCAAGTTTTTAAAATTTGCATTTTATTTATTTTTTTTTTTTAAGATTTTATTTATTTATTTGACAGACAGAGATCACAAGCAGGCAGAGAGGCAGGCAGAGAGAGAGGAGGAAGCAGGCTCCCCGCCGAGCAGAGAGCCCGATGCGGGGCTCGATCCCACAACCCTGGGATCATGACCTGAGCTGAACACAGAGACCTTAACCCACTGAGCCACCCAGGCGCCCCTAAAATTTGCATTTTAAATAACATACAGGCATCAGTAAAAATTCTCAAAGACCCCCACAGCAGTATTCTGCTAATTATTTAAAAGATTTTTAGTAAGGAGATACAGTAATGAAAATAAGTTCGTAAGCTAAAACTTTAAGGCAAAAGAAACTACTACAGAAACTAAACTTTACTCATTTATAAGCCAAAAAAACTCAATTCACAAATGACAGAAGTAATTTAACTTTTAATTATATTGAAATTTAAAACAAGATTTTAGCTGAAAACTAAACTGACAATGTTCAATTTCAAAAGTTAAAGACTTAGACATTAAGACTCTGAATCTCATCTTTTGTTATGTCACCCTTAAGACAATTATTTTCTCAAAACTAAGACACTTAAAAATACAGAAAAAGTTTCCATGAAATCTTTACAGAGAAGTGAACTAAGATCCTACTTCTCTAACTCAAGACTAACAACCAGTAAAGACTAGTAATTTTCAAAACTATTCTTTACTACACTATAGTGTATATACAGTACACAGAATATACTGTGATTTTTTCTGCAGGAACTAATCAGTATTTTTTTTTAAAGGGGATAGCTTTAACAATACAATTCTGTTATTTAGACAACTTCTCCAACTTCCTAGTGAGAAAAGTTCTGTGATTTGCTGAAGAACCCAATTTTAAGAATTGGGACATCAAGTTGTCATTTCCAGTCATGGGCGTGGAGCACTAAAGAAAGGATCCTAGTTAGAAGTGTTTTAAGGCTCCTCACTGCAGCTCCTAACTTCTGGTCTCCCCGGACACCCCAACACCATCACCCTCATGGAGCCTCACTGCTAATCTAACACAACTCACCTTCGGCAGACCGCCCCAAACTTAAATGCTGCGTTTTGCATTCAATGCTTTACTTATCCAAGGACCTGCTTCCTGATGTGCCAGTGTCTCTGGACAACGTGCAGGTCCTTCTAGTGAGTGCACATACTCAAGTGTCGGGTGGGTTACGGGACCCTTTAAGCAAGAGCAAGGCATTTTAAACAATCTCTTCCCAGCTTTCACTATTAAATTGGATTATTTAATAATCACCGGAAAGATACGATTCAGAATTAGGCATAGTTGATCTTGCTGCTTCTACAACATTTAGTACAATCAAGTACTGAAGACGCTAGCGGTAGGCCAAGTTAGTACCTCCCCTCCAAGCACAGCCCCATATAAAACAGTGTACTCCTAAAGACACCAGAACAGGGCGTCTGCGTGGCTCAGTGGATTAGGCCTCTGTGTCAGCTCAGGTCATGATCCCAGGGTCCTGGGATCCAGCCCCGCACCAGGCTCTCTGCTCAGTGGGGAGCCTGCTTCCCCCCACCCACCCACCCACCATCTGCCTCTCTGCCTACTTGTGATCTCTGTCAAATATATAAATAATTATTTTAAAGACCCCGGAACACAAACTTTAGAAGTTTCATGGGTATAAATATTGCAGGACGCTAAAAATGATCTCCCCAGGGCAGCTGCACGAAAAAATTGCCTACACTGTACCCCGACAAAAGCAAGGTGAGGCTACCTCCGAATGTACCTTCCGATCCCTCGGCCGCCGCCCGGGTTCCCAGAGACACACACCTGACCCGCGCTCACAGACTCCTCGGCCCGTTTTACAGATCACGGGGGGCGGGGGCGGGGGCGGGGGGGGGGTCTCTGCATTTCATTTCGAGCCGTGGCGGCCCATTTCCACAACCGTGACAGCGCTGACGTTCCACGTAAGATCCCGGCGAGGGTCGTCTGGCCTGCGGACCCCTAAACCCTCACGCGCCGCAGCGAGGGCGCATGTCCCCGCTCCCGGCCACGACAGTGTCACTATTATCCCGGGCTCCGGGCCGGACCCCAGCTGCAGGCGGGCCGTGCCAGAGCGACACAGCGTTGAAACCACTCAAAAGAAAGGTCCTCTTGCCCTCGGTGCACTAAGCGAGATCCCGCAGTTAAATAAAAGCAAGTCACACGCGCGCACACACGCGCACACGCGCGCACACACGCGCACCCTCCCCGGAGGGAGAAAGGGGCCGAAGCCGGCAGCGGGGCCGGGGGCTGGTCGGCCGCAGCGGAAACTTGGAGGCACAATGAGTCCACGAGGTCCCCGCGGCCGCCGCCGGGCAGCCCCGGGCCCAGCGAGTTGAGCGCCCGCGGCGGGGAAGCGCCCGGCCCGGCCCCGGGTTCGAGGCTCGCCCCCGCCTGCCCGAGGGCCAGGGAGTCCGCGTGCCGGGTCCGGGCGCTCCCCGGGGTCCCCAAGGGCGTCCCTTCACCTCCTCCTCCGTCTCTCCCCGCTTTTGTTTGTGAGGCCATCGGCCCGCTCCCGAGGCGGCGGCCGCCCCAAGCCCCGGCCCCCCGAGCCCCGGCCTCGAGCCCCCGCCTCTCCGACGCCCCGAGTGCACCGCCCTCCCCGCGCCCCCCGCGCCCCCCGGGTCCCCTCGTCCCTCCGCGGACCCGCGCCCCGGCCTCCCCTCAGGCCGGCCTCCTCCCTCGCCGTCCGCCCAGAACCCGCCCCCTCGCCGTCCCCGTCCCCGGCCTCCCCGGGGCCGCCGGGCTCCCCACAGCCCGTCCGCCCGCGCCCCGGCCGCCCGCGCCCCGGCCTCCCCACAGCCCCGGCCTCCCCACAGCCCGGCCGCCCGCGCCCCTCCCTCGGCCCCCCCACGTCCTCGGCCTCCCGAGCCGCGCGCGGGAGGGGCCGGTCTCCGCCGCACCCGCCGCCCGGGCCGGCTGCTCGGCCCTCCGCCCTCCGCCCGCCGGCCGCGGCCCTGCCGAGCCCCCGCGCCGGGAGGCGGCCCGCCCGCCCGCCCGCCCGCGCCCCGGCCCCGGCCCCGGCCCCGCACTCACTCGGACCGCGCTGGCGCCGGACGCGAGGGCAGACACCGCGAGGCGGCGCGGCGGACGCAGGGGCGGCGCCCCCTCCCACAGCTCAGGCCGCGGGCGCACAGCGGTCCCAGCCCGGCGGCGGCGGCGGCGGCGGCGGGCTTGCGCCCTCGGGGCCGTGCTGCGTCGGCGCGGGCCGCGCGTGCGCGGCGACCGGCTGAGGCGCGCGACGACGCCACGGCGCGCGCCCGGCCGCGTCCCCGCGCCGAGCTTCCGCCTCTCTGAAGGACCGGGCATGCGCCTGGCGGCCCGCGCATGCCCAGAACGCCACGGCGCCCGGCTCCCGGGACCGCGCAGGACAGCGACGCCGGGCTTTCGGGGACTGCGCGCGGGCGTGGCGGCGGGTCCCGGGAAGCGTCGGCGCGGGGCGGCCACCGGCGGCACTCCGGGCGGGCGGGCTCGGGCCCACCTCGGGGAAGCCCTCCCCGCTTGCCCTGCCCCCACAGCCCGGACGCGGCCCCTTGGCGGGGCCTCTCTCGCCCGCCGCCCTGCAGCCCGGCCCCAGGGCCCGAACCCGCGCGGTCGCGCCCCGCTGTGGGCCGGGGCCTGACCCGAGTCCTCGCGGGGGTCCTCGCCAGGCTTCCCGCCCGCCCCGGGCACCACCACACACACCCCCCAGCGCACGAGGAAAGCGAGGCTCGGGGGTGCTTGGGGACGTCGGCCCCAGCGCTGGGCCGCGCTTAGATCGGCCTGGAAGACGGCCCGGAGCGGGCTGTGGGGGCGGCCGGACGGGGCCGGAGGGGGCCCGCGCGCTGGCCGGACGACGACCGCGGGGCTGGGGAGGCCGCGGCCCAGGGCAGCCGAGCGGAGGCAGGACGCGGAGGGGAGGGGACACGCGCGCCGGTCCTTCCTGGGGCATCCCTGGGCTGGGGGTGCTCGGGGCAGGCGGCCTGCAGCGGGTTTCAAGCAGGAAGTCGCACTGATTTGTGCTCTTTCAAAAATAAAACAAGACGACCTTGCGGTTGGAACCGAAACCAGAAGCAGGCCGGCTTTCATTCTCACCGCGTCGCTTTGATGCCCGGGGCGGGCCAGGGCGCAGGTCAGGCGCGCGCTGCGGGAGAGGGGCTGCCGGCAGGGCTCCGGTCGCAGAAGCTGTCGTTGGCGCCAGGACAGCCGAGGCAGCTGAAAGCACAGTCCGCCTCGCAGGGGTTTTACGGGCGTGTTTCTGTCGTTCTCTGACCACATGTCCTGTTGTTCGTGGGTCTTTTTAACCCATCAGAGTTTGCGGGGCGTGTGTCTGTGAGCCCCGGGGCCCTGTCCCCAGTGTTTGCCCCACCTGGAATGCGCCGCCCGTGGCGTGGAGCCTCTCGCGCCCCTCGTCCTTCAGGCTGCCCTGTCCCCTCCCTCGCCGCCAGCTGACCTCTCTGTGTGTAACAGGAACCCCACCGCCCTCGGCGCTCTCACACCGCCCCCCAGCACCCCCCCCACTCCGCTCCGTTGTTCTCCAGAGCAGCTATTGTCCTCCTGGGCCCAACACTGGGGGTTTGTCTTTCCCTGATTGTCTGTCCCTCTCTCAGAACGTGAGGCTCACGAAAGCAGGGACTTGTTCACCCGTGGGTCCCTGGCGCATAATGAGATCCTTGTGAGCGAGTGACCGCAGCTTTGGGTGATGGGAAGTAAGACACTGTTATTTCAAGTACAAGAAGGGAGTGGGCGTGGGGAAGGGAGTGGAGGCACAAAGGGGATACAGTGAGGAGAGGCAGCGGGGGCGCTTTGGCAGACTAGGAATGACCACCAACTTGTTGGCACTGCCCCCCACAAGCCATGGAATCTAGTCATTCACCCCTTGAAGGTGGGTGGCTCTTGTAACTTTGGACCAAGAAAATGCACGGCAAGGGATGTGGTGTGAGTTGGGAGCCCAAGGCTGCAGATGGGATGGCTTTCTTGGCTCCTTCTCAACCAGTCCAAGCAAGTCTGGGGACCCTGGCTGACACGGGGGCGAGGCTGTGCTTGACCACCCACCCCAGCTGAGTATTTAGCCAGCTGGGGACACCAGAGACCCAGACAGACCAGCACAACCGCGGCCAGCCCAGACTGGCCGGCCAGAGACTCATGAGCAAAGAAAACACTTGTGGTTTTAAGCCTTTAGACTACACAGCCATAGGTCACGGATACATGGGGTTAGCTCACCCTTGCCATGGCGCGTTCAGAACTGATGTTCTTGAGGGCAGCTTTGATGATCCTTCTGCCTAATGAAAGCAGAAAATCGGGAAAGGGTGAGAGGAAAAAGTAATGCAAAGAGTACAAAGAGGAGAAAAGGTAGGCGTAGGCAGTGAGCAGGACCTTGTCCAACAGAGACCCTCTTATCCCCTGAGCATGCCCTGTGGTGCCTGAGAACTCAGGCTCAGGAGTCCATGAACGATGGAGCCGACCCAGGTTCAAGTTCACCTCCTCACCAGGGTCCCACATTGAGCAGGCTGTATGACGTCATTGCTCATCTGTTAGAGTTTATAGAGAATCTCTGTAACATTGGGTTGTTGTGGGGAGAGATGAACCGTTCTTGTAAAACAGCAGAGTGCTTGGCTGAGTACTCAGCTAGCGGCGGGTGGTCAAGCAGAGCCTTGCCTGTGTGTCCGCCAGGAAGCTCTGTGCGCTTCCACGCGTCTTCTCACCAGACCTGCTTGGACTTGTTGAGAAGTGGGCCAGAAAGGAAGACCATCTTCTGCAGCTTTAAGCTCACAAGTCACACCACATCCCTTGTGCTTGGTACACATACCCTCAACGAGGGTTATTGCTTAACAATAGCATTACTATACAGGTTACCGTTAATCTTGATCACAGAGTGGGTATTTGAGAATCACCCAGAGTGATCCTCATGGTAACAAAAGCTGGTTTTACTCAGCTCTGTGGGTCAGAGGCTGTCTCCAGGGTGTCCACACCTTACAGCAACCCTGTGGCATGGGCATGTGAACATCATCCTCCTTTCTTTGTTGTAAAAACTATGACCAAAAAAAAGGAAGTGATGGGACAGGTAGCAGGGCTGGAACTCAAAGCCACAGTCTGTCCCCCTGCAAAGCGTGCACTCCTCCCCCGTCCTGCACAGCCTCTGCCACTCTCAGATCCCACCCAAAAAAGCAAAACGCGCAAGACCATGTGGCTTCTCTCCTTCCTGCGCTGCCAAACAGGCTGAGCACTGACCTTATGTGGGAAGCATTCAGGAAGGGCTTCCCGTGCATTGGCAAAACAGCTGCACAGACCCTGGGAGCACTTCCCCTTGAAACGCACCCTCCCACCTCCCTGGGCTGATGAGGGCTTGTTGCTAGGAGGGACTTGCTCATAGTGGAAACAGAAACACACCTTAAGGCTGGGGGTAGGTGCCCAGTCAGGAGGATGTGGAGCGAGAAGCTGATTCAACAAAGAACCACTGAAGCCCAGATCTTTGGCCACCTCATGGCGCTGACCAACCTGCAGAGCCACACAGAGACACCAGAATGAGAAAAACTGGGATCCGGGAGACTGGTGCCTGGGGCACTTGGAGATCCAGTATGACAAGCTGTCACTGGGAGACATGGGTGTGCCACACGCCCTCCAGGGATGCTGGCCCTCAGCGGCGAAGCATCAGAAGACTGGTCAGGAAGGAGGGTCACATTGCAGCAAAACAGAGGAATCTGACTGACCTGGTTCAAACCCCAGCTTGCCCACGTGACAGCCAGTGGGCCTTAGCAGGCCACTCTCTGAGTCTCAACTTCCTCATCAGTAGAATGGGGAGCGGGAGGGAGGCCGGCTGTAAGAGCAGAGGGGAAGGGGAGGGGGCACCCCTAAGGAAGATGCTCAGAAGGGAGGTCAGGTGAAGGACGGCCAGTTCGAGGGACTAGAAGCCAGATTCCCTCCTGCAACATCTCGCCAGTGTAAAGGCAAGATGGGCCACCACCACCGCGTGCCCCAGCCCGGAGGGAACATTCTAGACTTTCAGGAGAACTAGGCTGTTGATGCAGGTTTCGCTACATGTTTGTAATTTCACTTTCTACAGGAATTTAACGTAGGGATGGGGGTGTGTGGGATTATAATACCTGTGGGGGGGGAGGTCATGTCCCCAGTGGTGCTTGCAGGGGGCGCACGTCTCTCCAGGGGACATGTGAACAACTTGTCCCAGGTGTGGGTCCATCCTCAGCTGGTGCTGGGGGGCCCCAGCCACTCCTGCTCCCACAAATCCCACACCTTGCCCCACCATGGTGATCCGCACTAGCTGGACCTCCTCCAGGCCCCACCAGGGGCCCAGCCGTACGGGCTAAGCTATCTATAGCAGCAAACACAAGACCTCTCTCTGGGGTTCCCAGGGCTGGGCTGCACACCCACTTCCCAGGACTCACAACCCCACCCCCCAATGCACAGAGGGGGAAACCCTTTCCCTGTACAGTGCTCAGCAGGTCCCACACAGGGACAACCACCCATCCTCCTAACCTGAAATGCCCCGTCAGTCTGGAAAACTTGCAACTGGGCCTCAAATTAGCATCCAGCCAGAGCGCCCACATTCCTGCACTTCTAGAAAAGCGAAGGTCTACATTTTCCAGGAGATTCTGCCCCAAAGCACTGGTCATCGCATTCAATTGCTGCAACTCCTCAGATAAGTGCTAGTAAATGCATTTTCCACATGGGTAGACTGAGGCCAGAAGGTGCTGATTACTCAGCTCAAGTCTACCCAGCATGTAAGGGGCAGAGACGGGACTCGAACCCAGCTTGTGGGGCTCCAACGTTGTGCTCTCAGTGACTGAGCTCCCTGGCCTCCCCGAGCCGGAGTGGCGACCAGGACGGAGTTCAGAGGAGGCCCTCTCGCCTTCTCTCTGGGGTGAACAGTGCGTCGTGGTTTAGCAAAGATGATGCCATTGCTGGGGCTCCCCCGGACCTGTCCCATTGTGGGCTGGACGAAAGTAATTATCATTGCTTTGATCCATATTAAATCCCCACTAAAACAATGTCCTCTCTGCAAATTCTGTGGGGGTCACACTCAGCACGGAAGGCTGCCCACTCTCCGGTACCTGCAAGCCGGGCAGACAGCCCTTGGAGATTTCCCACTCCTCATACCTTTTCTGCTGTTTCTTCTCTCCCAACCTCCAGCTTCCCCGCCCCACTCTACTTTCTCTCTTTCTCTCTCAAGTAAATATGTAAAATCTTGAAGAGAAAAAGCCTAGAGTCAAGCACTCAGGGACCTTCTGGTCCGGCTGGCTAAGGCCTATCTCTCAGGGACGCTCGCTCCCTCCTGAAGCTCCAGGGTCCCGTCTCACACGGGTTTCCGCTTGTGATCGCCAAGGGGCCCCGTCCGCTCCCCTCAGCAGCCTCTGGGGAGAATCTGCCCCTTTTCCAAGTGTCCACAGTCTCCTGGCTTCGTTCGGCCACGGACCCGGAGGTAGACTTGGTTTCACCCAAAGCGGTCCAAACCAGTGAGTGGGCCGGTAGGAAGGGAGGGGGTGGCGGGAGGCCCAAATGCCCCCCTCCCGTCCTCTGGTCCCAGAGGACCCCACTCTTCCCTCGGAGCACGGCCTGCCCCCACGTTGCTCATGGCCCCGAGGTACCCGGCAGAGCCCTGGCACCCGCGGCGCCCTCCTTCGCCGGTGGTGGGCTCTCTCCCAGAATGTGCCTCTGCAGCGACTTGGAGAGAAAAGGCTGTCGAGGCTGAGGCGGAGGACGGGAGAGCGCTCGGGGCCCCTGAGGGGATCCGGTCAGAGGACATCTAGGGTTGACCTGGCCGTTCTCTCCTTTCAGTGCCCTGGGTGAAGCTGTGCCCTCCCGCTTCTGGCTTCCCCCAAGTTAGCGGGAGCAAGGAGAGAGAATATGGACACGTGGTAATATCAATAGATAATAGATATTATTGGATGGCTCAGTCGGTTCAGTGACCGACTCTCGATTACTGCCCAGATCACGAGCTCAGGGTCAAGAGATGGAGCGCGGGGAAGGGCTCCGTGCTGGGGGCGGAGTCTGCTTCGAGCCTCTCTCCCTCTCCATCCGTCCCCCTCTAAAAAACTAATAATGGGTATTATTATTGTTATTTCTCCCTCAAGTCTGGGGAGTCTGATTGTTCATTTGAATAGACCTTATTGGGGGGAGCAGTTTTAAGTTCACAGACAAATGGAGTTACAGTGTAGAGTTCCCATGGCCTTTCCCCGTTATCCACATCCTCCATGATACATGCGATGCGGGGCTCCATCCCAGGACCCTGAGATCATGACCTGAGCCAAAGGCAGAGGCTTAACCCACTGAGCCACCCAGTCCGCTACACTGACGGAGCCTCCCCGGCACCCAAGATTTCCTGTGTTTTAACCTCATCCTTCCCCTGCCCCAGGACCCCAGCCAGGACCCCACATGGTGTTGAGTTGTCCTGTGTCCTTGGGCTTCTCTTTAGCTGTGACCATTCCTCAGACTTGCCTCGTCTTTGATGACTTTGACAGGTTGGAAGATTGGTTGGGTACTTCTTAGGAAGTCCCCCTACTAGATTTGTCTGATGCCTTTCTCCTGATTAGACAAAGGCTGTGGTTTGTTGGGAGGAAGACCCAGAGAAAGAAGACCTACTGTCATCACATCAAGCTCCCATACCATCCACACGACCTTAGACTTGATGCTGGCCTTGGTCACCCGGCTGAGGTCCGCCCGCCGTGTCCACCATGAAGCTGCTCTCCCCACCCTCCTTTCCAGGCTGTGCACTTTGGAAGAAGATCACGCCTGAAGCGTAGAGAGTCCCAGTCACCCTCCTTGAGGGCATGGGGTTGGCATTTCTTCTTCGTAGGTCTTTGGCAGGGATTTGTCTCTTCTCCCCCACTTGTTAATTCCTTCAGTCATTTGCATCCATCTGGACTCGTGCGTATATGTATATGTTTTTTTACTTTGGGTTACAATCCACTGCCACTTTATTTATTTTGTTGCTCTTGGGGATATTGTTAACGTCCAAAATACCTTCAAGCCTGACATGATCCATTCAAAATCAGGCTCATGTCTGGCATGGATTAGAGCCGCAGGAAGTCAGCCCAGATGACACGCAGAAATCTCCAAGTTGAACAGAGCCAGGTAGGCAGCTGGTCTGTGGGAAGAGATTGATGGGTCTTGTTATAAAGCTGTAACCCACCTCGCATGTCGGCAGTGTTCTTTCTCTCCTTCAGCCCACTTGTGCTGAGCCCCTGGGACGTGCCACACAGCATGTCACAAACCAGGATCCTGTGGTCTGGTGGGAACAGCCAAGTAAACAGGTAATTATGACATGGACCCATCTGAGCCATGCTGGCACAGAGGGGGGCGATGTTTGTGTTGGAACTTAGAAGCAGTCAAGGTCGGGGAAGGACATCCTTGGGGAGGGCACAGCATAGACAGAGTGTAAGAGGACCTGTCCTTTGGGAGGGAACCAGGCTCTTCTGGGTCACTGATAAGGCAGACAAGGCATCTGGGGCCAGAATGTGGGCTTGAGATTGTGGGGGGGAGAAAGAATGAACTGAGTCGGTCAGTTCAACCGTAGCAACCGTAATGGAAATTAACCTTGATGTTCATAAGTCAAAGGAATTTTAGTGGAAGGCATGCTTGGAGGAAGAGCTTCAGCTGTGATGAGCAGAGACCCTACTGCAGCAGGGAGAACACACGGGGGTTTGTTCTGCCACAGAAACAAAGTCCAGAGGTTGGAAGAGGAGAACTGCTATGGGCACCCCATCAACTCCTCTGAGACCCCAGCTCCGTCGGTTTCTGCCCCACCGCACATGACTTCCATTCTCAGATCATTTCATGATCTAGAATGGCTGCTTGAGCTCCAGCCATTGCTTCCACATTCCAGGCAATAGGAAGGAGGAGAGAGAAATGACCAAATGACACACTCTCCTGAAAAGTCCCACCCAATATTAGTGCACACATCCCTTTGGCAAGGACCTACTCCCGGCTTGGAGAGAGGCTGAGAAACGAAGTCTTTTGGCCAGCAAATTATAAGTCTAAAGAAAAATGGATGAAACTGAGGAGGTCGCCCAGAGGATCTGCCACAAAAAATCGCCAGGGAGCTCCGTGAGCCAAAGCAAAGCTAGAGAAACAAGATGAACACTGGGCAGGACCCAGGGGCCTTCTGGAACCAGGCAGGAGAAATGACCAGGCCCTCACTGCTCTGCTGCCCACCACAGTAGGAATCTCTCCATGCAGGGATCTTAGCTCCCGACCACTTGCTCAGGATTCACATTCCCAGACAGCTGTACCCAGATGGCCAGTCCAGGTCACATGACTGAGCTTGCTGGGGTCGGGGGAGTGGGATGGAGGATCACTGCCACTTCCTGGAGTCCTGGCCACCTGCGGGGAGTCTCGTGGTGGGGGAAGGGGCTTGGTGAGGGGCAAGCCCTGCAAGACAGACAGCCCCAGGACTCCACACTGTGACTCCTCCTAGGTAAAGTCTCCAACTCGGGAGGGCCCAGAGCCTCCAGATCCAGCCCCATCCTCCACTGGCTTCTCTTCCCTCTTCCCTTTCTAGACTTTTCCACACTCTCAGTTCCACCCCGGCAGGAGGAGTGAATGAGACCATGTCAGAACTGGAGACAAGAGATGACCTTGTACTGAGCTCTTACTGAGTACCAGACCCCACACCAGGGGCTCTGTAGGCAGTGGCGTGTTGCAGCCAACCCTGCCAACTATTAAGTTTTTAGGATTCTGTGAGCCGATTGTTAAATATAGCCATCAATAGAGATCAAATTATATAAAATCACAATTACCTAAATTATATGGAACACGGAAGTAATAGGGACACGTCAGGGGCTCAGTCAGTTGAGCCTCTGCCTTCGGCTCAGGTCATGGTCTCAGGGTGCTGGGATCGAGCGCTGTGTTGAGCCCTGTGTTGGGCTCTCTGCTCAGCGGGGAGGCTGCTCCTCCCTCTTCCTCTGCCCCTCCCCTGGTCTCTCTCTCTCTTTTGCTCGCTCTCTCACAAATGAATAAATAAAATCTTTTAAAAAACAAAGGTAATAAATAGCCCGAA
Organism: Mustela lutreola; assembly: GCF_030435805.1. Classification (NCBI taxonomy): domain Eukaryota; kingdom Metazoa; phylum Chordata; class Mammalia; order Carnivora; family Mustelidae; genus Mustela; species Mustela lutreola. Next base: position 2,826,012 of record NC_081292.1, on the reverse strand, counting down.
CTCATCATTTCCTAATGGCTTTACTACGTATTGCCATCCTCTGAGCGCTCGTCTGTTGTATCTTTTTTTTTTTTTTTAAGATTTTATTTATTTATTTGACAGAGATCACAAGTAGGCAGAGAGGCAGGCCTAGAGAGAGAGGAGGAAGCAGGCTCCCCGCTGAGCAGAGAGCCCGCTGCGGAGCTCTATCCCAGGACTCTGAGATCATGACCCAAGCCGAAGGCCACCCAGGCGCCCCCTTGTCTGTTGTATCTTGACAGCAGAAATCCGCAGAAATACATGACGAGCTGCTGACATCTCTTCCGGACTGAATTCAGTAACACCACACTGGTAGCTTGAAATCAGCCACAGGAATATGCACCCCATGGACATGGGCACACGCTACAAATCAGGGCTCCCCCTCCCCGAGAGCCTGTGATGTTTACCAGCATACCACGGTCCGTCTATGTGCTGCGTGGTAAGATGACCTACAGTCCGGAAACAAACGAGACGGGACATTGAAAACAAAGCTTCCTCTTAGTCCAACAAAACGAAATTCATCCTAAGCACCTGTGAATCCTGTGCCGCTTCTTGCTTCCTCTGCGGCGACTCCTCGTTTTTGAGCAGCCGTCAGAGACTGAGCGTGTGAATTTGTATTCTGTCATTTCTCATTCTCACGTTCAGTGTGATCACTCGTCCCATTTCATGGATGGGAAAACTGCGGCACAGAAGGGTTAAAACACTGCCCAGAATCAAACCTTTTGCTCCCTGCCACGGGGCCTCTTGCCTGGCTCCACGTGCATCTGCCCCTTTCTAGCCCGAAACAGCCCGGAATCTGTGACTGCGTCATCAGAGGTGCTGTCACTTTAAATTCCAATGGGTCTTCATAGCCCCCTGCCCTTCCTTTTCTGAAATGTCCTTTATTCTCTGGCTTGAGCGATTTTCCTTTCCGTCTCCAGCTCTCTGTGATCACGTTTAACTGCGACGGTGATAAAGCCCTTTTCTCTTGCAGGATCTAGCCAAAGCGAGGGGTAGTTTATAACCCTCAGCCGGTAATTAATGCGTGTGACAACCCACAGACACTACACATACTTCAGCAGCGGGACGGGGAGGAGTTCACAAGCACCAGAGCTACAAATAAATTATGGGAGAAATGCCTGCACCCCCACCCCTGAGAGCCCACACTCCAAGCCGGGCTCCTCCTCCTCCCCACAGCATCCTTGCTACTGGTGTCGGCAGCCAGTGTGGTCCCCATAAGGGGGAAACCGAGGCAAGGAAGTGACTCACCCAGGACATCAGCAAATCAGCACCAGAGGTGTGTGGGGGCACAGGACCTGCGGGCCGAACCCAACCCCGCAAGAGGATTACCTTGTGCCAAATCCCAGTGTTTGTGGAGGGTCTGAACGACAGTTTCCCTATGTTTTCCTTTCTCCCTGTGATTATGAACAGTGGCTTTGTTTTGTGTTTCTTCACTTGCCTGCGTGGTAAACTCCTTAGGATAAGGAACGAAGTGACCTGAGCTCCCTAAAATTGAGCTCCTCTGTCTTTACAACAGGGATCACAGGGCTGTTACAAGGAACGAGCAGCATCTGCCTCGGGCAGAGCCGGCGTCTCACTCATAGCACAGGTCCTGTCGTACAAACACTGCTCTGATCGGGGCGCGCAGGGTGCCTGCCGCTCTGAGGCGGGAGGGTGCTAGTGCCCATGGTCACCAGCCTCAACACAGACCCGTCCTTTGTAGTGCATCTCGTGTGTCAGGGACGGTGACCAGGACTATCTGTGCATCCCATAAATGGGCTTTGGGGACACGTATCTATGTACAGAGACGCATGCCTGAGTCGGCAGCCTGGAGCTGCCTCCACAAGCAACAGAGGAACCCTGGGCTCTGCTTGGTGCTAATTACCATCTCCACCTGGAAAAACCCCTGGTGACTCAGCCGGGTGGAAATGCCACCTATGCCTCAGGGACAGGAAAAGAGCTGGGACCTCGGCCAGCCCCAACGGGAGGCAGCTGTCTGGCTCCTGGTGAGAGTCGACGTGGGCTCGCGCTAGCCTCTCAGGAAAGACCACACAGCTGGGGACCCAAAGTTGTCTCTTCCGTCACTCTCCCCTGCTCAGCCTTGCGTCCCTGGTCTGTGGAAAGACAGAGGACTTAGGTGAGCTCCCGGAGGGACCCTGAGCTCTGAAGTCCTGTGCATTCACAACAAGGTGGCATTTAGCCTACGACAGGCCATCTGCAGTCCTCCCCAGGAGCTCTCCAAGGGCAAGGACGAAGCCTGGTTCTCACACAGATCCCAAAGCCAGCAGGGAGTGCTCAATAAATTAAATCATTCTGCTTTCTTTAAAACAATGCTTCTGGAAAATTCCCCCGTCTCCAATGGACGGACGTGTGGCAGCAGGCAGATTTCGAAGACAAACAAAAGGCAAGGTCCTCGGTGTTGTGAACCAGCTGTGGTGTTGTGTAGATCCGAGCTGAGCCTGCGTGCACCTGCCAGGGGCCGGCCCGCAGACACGGACTTGACGAGGGCGTCAGAACAAAGGCTGCTGAGCTGGGGCGGTGGCCGGCCCGCGAGGCTGGCCAGCGTGGCCGAGAGTGAGGGGCTTTGGGAAAAGACTTCTGTGTAAACCCGGCCGGATCCGCTGGGATCCACCCCCTTCCGTGCAAGTGGGTGGCCTGTCTTTAAATATGTGGATTTATTTGTATTTCTCCGGAGAACATAGAGTTTGGGAGCTGGAGGGATGTGTCATCCTGTGTTTCTTTTCTCTCCCTGGCGATGCCAAGTCGAGGACTCTGGTTCAGAGGAATGCCGTTGTTTGCCTTAAAGGGTCAGGAGGCAGAAAGTGTGACTTAGCATGGGCCCGTGTTCTGCTGCGGGTGATGCCTTCTGGGTCATCCTTGAGGCCTGACATGTGGGAGAGCCTTCTGCATCCAGCTGTCTCCTTCCAGTTGATAAATCAAGCTCAACTTTGAGCACCTACTATGAGCACAGTGCTGGGCCATGTGCCCGTGGAAGGGCAGAGAAGCTGCTGGTTGTGCCACAGGCCCAGTGAGGAGAGGAAGGGCCTTGGGGGCAGTGGGGGCTGTTCCTGGGGCTCATGCCCAGCTCCTCCCCTCCTGGCGAGGTCCCTGCTGTCCCTCCAGACTGTCACTCTTCCAGTCACCCTGTGCTGATGACCCCCAAACCTGGACCTCGGCCCGGACTCGAGACTGGGGTCCAACAGGCACACTGAGTTCGCAGTACCCCCAGATGGAAGAAGCCCCCACTCCCAGCAGGCTTTCCTTGCTCCTGGAGCCCAGGCCTCTTCCTAGTCCCCTCCCCAAGTCTTCCCTCTGCCCGTCCCTCCAACCACCCTGTTACCAGGTCCTGTTGCTTTCCCAAGTCAGATCTTTTCTAATCCATCCTGTTGTTTCCAGCCCCGCCTGGACGTCCAGGGCCACCCCGGTTCCTGGCCTGCGCAGGCCTGGGCCATTGTGCCTCCCCCGGACTGTGCGGGCTGCTCTACCTCCGCCCAGTCTGCTCCCTTTGTGCTAAAGTAGGCTGGAGTCGTCAGGTTGCTTGTGCCCCATGAACCAGACTGCCCGCTCCTGCCCAGGTCCTCATGCGGAGCTGTGGCCCTGCTACGTTGAGTGCTCTCTCTAAGCTGGGCAAGGCAGCGTGTCACCCGGCAGGTGTGTCACCTGCTCTTCTCTGACTCCCCTCAAAAGAGCGACAGTCAGGCTGTGTCCAGATCTCGGAGGCAGAAGGCTCCTGGGACTCTAGGCCTGGGGTGCTCCATGGTGGGGACCATCTCCCTCCGCTCCGGACTGCCACTCTCAGGGGCCCGTCCTCAGGGCCTCGGGAGGATGCCGCTGCCCAGCCTGGAACCCTCCCCCACACCCCTGTGACAGAAGCCAGCCGATAAACACCGTCGTCTGAACCCATTGTGTCCACATCCTTGACCGGGCATCAACACCAAAGCGTGATCTCTTCCAAAGAAAAGGGACAGCTGACAAATTCCGCCAAACCTTCCCAGAGTCACAGCCGACGGGCCCTCCCCAGCAGCTCTCGTGGAGTCACAGTTGGCGTGGTGGCGGGGACGGAGCCCAGGCCTCCCAGCCCTAAAGACAAGGCTTACGTCCTGACTTGGCGGCTTCCTAGCTATGGGACCCCTGGACAAGTCACCTAATGTGTTAAGGTTTTCTTTTTTATTATAAGTTTTACTTATATAAATTGTTTCTACCCCCAATGTGGGGCTTGAACTCACGACCCTGAGATCAAGCGTCACACACTCTTCTAACTGAGCCAGCCCGGCATCCCACCCAAGGTTTTCAAGTCCTTGTTAATGTGTCTGAACAGTGACGGATGGTGACACTTCCTTGTAGACAGCTGTGAGCAGGGAGGAACCGAACACGAACCAAATATCCACCAGTAACATGCTTTCCCACTGGGCCCCTGCCCTCCACCCGGTGTTTGAAGGAAGGGGCAGGACAGCCCCGACCTCTCTGAGCCTCGCCTTTCCGCAGGGGGTGGAGGGACACCAGGCCAGACCAGGCTGGGCTCCACCACTCCCTTCCTCACTGCCCTGTCCTCTGGTCACAGCCTCACAAGTGACACAGGCAGCTTGCAGGACAGGCCCTGGCCAGCCCCGAGCAGGGCCAACTTCCAACTTCCTTTCCAACTGGGGCATCCGGTCAGGGCTGGGCATCAAGCCCCTTCAAGTTCAGTTTGCCCCGTAACAAAGCTGCGGTTTGGACCTCGTCTCCGGACTCTTTCTCATCTGCCTAGAGCTCAGGCGGGAGGGGGAAGAGGGAGTTTATTTATCCGGCAAATATTTGAATAGCGCTCTCGTGCCAGGCCTGGTTCTGAGACCTTCACCCGTCTCGACCCATTTAAACCTCGTAACGGCCATGGAGGTCATGAGTCGTGGGACTCTGGTTTGGCAGGTGGCCCTGAGCTCCAGGGAGGGAGCGGCCCCCGCGGCCTATAGCTCACTGCGAGGCGGGTGAGGGTTTGAACTCGGGCGGCCCAGCCCCCGGGGCCCTGCTCTGCATCTACCCGCGTGTCCTGGAACCCTCGTTCGAGCCACAAAGTGTCACGGCCTGGAAAGGACATCAGGCGGGGAGTTCGGTTTTAGGACAGAGCTGTGGCCAGGAGGAAATCGATAAGGAATTCGGGCTTCCCGGAGCTCTGCGTCCCACAGACCCTCCGAGCGGTGTGGAAAGGGGGCTGGGCCCCACAAGAGGTCAGGGGAGCACGCGGGGGGGTGGGGCCCTTCTGGCCTGCGTGACTGCAGGCGGAGATTACTAACTGGACATCAAAATACACCAGCCACGGCGAACACATTGAACGAACGTGTGGAGACGTCCCGAAGCAGGGCCGTAGAGGGAAGCGGGGAGCAGGCCCGGAGGGAGGCTGCTTCCGCTCCAGCCCTCTCCCTGACCCAAGTCCCTCCCCAGCTGTGTCCTGTGGCCCCCACAGTCCCTTGGCCCCGGCTTCTGGCTCCAGAGCTTTCTCTGTCCCCGGCAACCAGCTATGAGCAGTGGCCCTGCTGACCACGCCGGAGCCCCACTGACCCCCGGTCCCCAGTGAAGCAGGAACGGCTGGGTGGGTTCTGTCCGGGGGCCTCTGTGGAGCCTTCAGGGCTGCCTTCTGTGGGCACCCACCACTGTCCCCGGTTTACAGCTCAGAACATCAGGCCAGGGGACTTCCCTCGGTCACGCACCAGGGAATACATCTCTCTCCAGCAGACGTGCTCTGAAACCCCCCGAGATTTCAGAATACAGCAGCTCACCGACTCGTTGACCCCAGGTGACTAGTGTCTGCCATGAGGTCCCCGGGGGGACAGGCACGTGCTACCCACGCTCGGCTGGAGCTCAAGGCGGATCATTCCAGAAACTGCACAGTCGGGCCCAGAGCTGGTGGGGGCTCTTCTGGGGAGAGACAGGGGCCTCTCCAGAAAGATAGCGCTTGCAAAACAAGCCACTCAGAGAAAGACAATGACCACAGGATCTCACTTCTGTGTGGAATTCAAGAAACAAACCAGGATCACAGGGGAAGGGTGGGGAAAAGGAAAAAAGACAGAATCAGAGAGAGACAAACCATAAGAGACTCGTGGTCATAGGAAACAAGCTGAGGGCCGCTGGCGGGGTGTCAGGGGCTGGCGTAACCGGGTGACGGGCACGCGGGAGGGCCCTCTAGGGAGTGGGCACCGGGTGTTACAGAAGACTGACGATCACTGATCTGCACCTCTGAAACCACGGATACATTATGTTAATTAATCCAATGTAAATAAAAATAAATACATTGTTTTAAAAAAGAAAAGTTAGCTTTGGGGCAAAAACCAAAATGACGAGAGCGAGTCAGCCGCGTGAAACTCTGTGAAGACAGCAACGCAGGCAGGTGGTCACATATGTATCTGTTTATTTATTGAAGGCACAGCGACAGGTCAGCAGTGTTGAAGACGCATTTACAGTGACCTCGGGACAGTTGCAGAAGTGGCTAGATGGTTGCACAATGTGGTTTGCACCGTGATTTGTGCACGTGCACCAGGACTGGCGTCAGGGCGTGTGCGGCCTCCGGCCCTGTTCTCTGCTCTTCTTGCCCCTTCTTCGAGGCAGACCTCCTCTGACCAGACGGAATCTTTCAGTTTCCAGAGCAGGCGAAGGCAGGGGGTGAGGGAGAAGCAGGGAAGCGTGGTGGGAGGCTGAGCACAGGGGCCCGAGGGTGAGGACGAAGAGGGTATTTTTGGAAGCACCTCCATGAACTGTGTCACCTTTCTGGTATGTGACAAATACGGGGAAAGGACTTGAGGGCATGAAAATTGCCCTCGAATCCTGGGCCGTGCTTTTCTGGCCACGACACAACTCTGGGAAGGGGTGGTGTGGGCCACAGCTTCGGAGATGCTGCATTTCTCTGCCTAGCCTGCTGTCTGTGGCCTTGGGAGGGAGATTGGATTCTATTAGGAAGGTAACCAGAGGCCACTGAAGAGGTCATTGATGCAATGTCATTTACATTTTTAAAATATCACCTAGACTGCCGTCTGGGGAGCAGGCTGGTGGAGAGGCGCAGGCGTGAGCCGCAGAAGGCCAGGTGCCAGGCCCTCCATCAGACTCCCCAGCCCATAGGCCTCTGCTGCTGAGGTCCCAGCATGCCTTGCAGCCACCCCTGCCCAAGGGCGCACTGCGCCTCCATCCACGCATCCTGGTTTGGAGACAGCGAGGCCTCTTGCCTCTCCCCCAGCCTCCAGCAGCGCAGGGTGCCGGAGCCAGATTGAGTCCCTCCCACGCCCCGCAGCCTCCCCGATTCTCCGCACACGGTCTTCCCACTGCCGCGCTCCGAGGCTCTGGACGAGTGTTCAGAAGCGGACGAGGTGCATGAGCCTCCTGCGCGTGCACACCAATGCCATGGCAACGGCAACGCGTGACAGCAGCAAAGGAAGGCAGCCCGGAATTCGCCAGCCCAGAGAGCCAACCATCTGCAAGGCCGAAGCCTCCAAATGTCACCTTTCCCAAGTGCTCCTCTCAGCCCAGCTTTGCACAGAGCAGAGGCAACAGCTGAGCCACGTAAGAGTCAGCAGCAGGTGCACGTGAAACCCCTTTAATGTGCACATTTTCCTACCCCAGGGTGACCGCAGAGAGGAAGCCGGAGGGGCAGGCCTGAGCTGGCAGGCGAGGCAGGTTCAGTGACGGGGAATTTAGCTCATTTGTGAGTGGAGGGGTTCTCCACCCACCTCTGCGCCCACCAGTCTTCTGGACGTCCCCTGTCCATAGGGGCGAATGTCTGTGCCTGTTTGGATCAAAGGCCCCCATCAACCTGACCCTCCGGAACTTGGGTTTCTGTAGACTTGCCTGTCATCCTAATGACAGTGACAGTGATGTCTTTCCCACGGCCATGTGACATCTGTGAGAACAGGGCTGAGCCCTTCGTGGGCATTAGCCCTTCCACTCTGAGACAGCCTTTGCAGGAAGCACTCTGCTCACCTCCTGTACAAGGCTGAACGAGGATGCTGAGAGATGGTAAAGTGCCCAGGGTCCCCCGGCTGCTGGGAGGAAGAAGAGGGTACGGGAATGCAGCGGTTCTGCTCCAGAGCAGGACCTCCGTGGAGACGGAGGGGTCAAGGCAGCCTGACTGATGCACTGGTCCAAACACTGGCTCTCGTGCATGACTTCAGAGGAGCTCTTGCGCCTGGTGTTATGGATGGGGGCCAGCCATCTTGGACGGTTGAAGTCCGGCCTTGCTGACCACTGTGACACACAGTGACATCGTCATCATCATCATCACCGTGACACACAGTGTTTCCGGCTACAGCAAGCATGCCGTGCATGAGAGCTGGCGGGCACATGGTGACGGTATAATTCCCAGCAGCAGCCGTCTTCTCCGACCCCGGTTACTGGCTCCTTGTGGCCACCTGCCCTTTCACACACAGCTCTGTCACAGTCCTTGGTCCAGGCCCGGGTGTAGGACCCCCTCCCCAGCCCCACCCCTGCCCACACAGGGGCCTCTCCTTCCGCCTTTGTCCAAGCCCGAGTCCTGCCACCTGCTGCCAGAGTGGGAGGAGACGAGGGCGGGGGGGAGGTGCAGGCTCTGGGGACCAGTTTCTGTGGTCTGTGAGACGGGCGAGAGACCGCCGGAGAGGCGGCCATTTTCCCATGTGTGGCCTTTGAAGCACTGTGACCCCATCCACTGGGAATATGACGCATCCAGTAGGAAAGACCCAAATGTAAGAAGCGTTTCAGAGGACCGATCCGCGGTACCTGGAAACCTGTTGGGCATGGAATTTTGGAGCAGGGGGTTGAGAATAACTAGAGGTTGGAGCCCAAAGGCCCGGAAGCATCCATGTACCCCTCCTGGAAGCTGGCCAGAGTCCAGGGGATGGTCAGGGGAGGTGCGGGGTCAGAAGAGAGTCCAGGGGGGACCACCTCGGGAACCAAGGATGGGTAGGTTAGCCAGCCAGAGCCCCTAGGACATTGGGGCCTGATGGCCAAGAGTCCGAGGCCATGGCGGAACCCAGAGATCAAGACGTGTAGGAAGCAGGGGTCAGGGCTTCTGGAGGCAGGACAGAGCATGATGGGTTTCCTTTCACCTGCTGCCCACACCCAGCCTGGCTTTGAGAGGAGCTGGGAGCAAGTGACCGCTGTCTCAGGATCAGGAGGGGAGGCGGGGGGCGGGGCGCTCTGAAAGGGGGCGGGCCAGGATGGAGGCTGTTGGAAGAGTCAGTGGCAGGGAGAGCCTCGTGCATCTGGCTGAGAATGGAGAGTAGTGGTGGCCGAGGGGACTGAGCCAGCGGCCATATGTGGGGGCCAGGAGCTCAGGGGAGAGGTCAGGCTGGAGGCACGGCTGGGTCAGTGATGACAACAGGTGTTCTTGCTCCGTTGTAAGGACACTGCTTGCTGACCTGCCCTGCCCCTTCAGGCAGCCCTCTTGTCCTGGTGCCATGTCCCCAACACATGCTCACGGCTATCTGGCAGGTCTGGAGCTCCTTCCTGCCTCCCCATCTGACCCCAAGCTCTGGGCTGTGCCCTGTTCACCTCTGGAAGCTCAGCTTCCCGCTGGGCCATTCAGCCCCAGCATGTGTAGGTCAGAACTTCCTCCAGACCTGGGGGCTCCTCAGCTCCTCTCTGCCTCAGCCCAGTTGCCTCAAACAACAGAAACGTATTTCCTGCATTTCTGGAGGCCAGAAAACCCAAAATCAAGGTCGGCAGTGTTCTGTGTCTGCCGGGAGCCTCTTCCTGGCTCGCAGACAGCCACCTTCCCACAGTGTCCTTGTCTGGCAGGAGAGTGAGCTCTGGGCTTCCTCTGCTTGGAAGGACAACTGTTCCTACGGGGGTCAGAGCTTGACCCCGACGACCTCCATGAAGGCTCTGCCTGAGAGATAGTCACGGGGACGGTTAGGGCTTCAACATACGAATTTGGGGGGGGGGAGGGACACAGTGTCACCCACCTAACGGTGGCAAGTCCTGTTGCTTGAATGTTGTCCTCTGGAAAGATTTCCCTATGACCCCAGGGACCTGTGAATGAGCCCTAATGTGGAAAGAGTGTGTGTAGATGTGATCAGGTCACTTCGTTTGGGCGGGTGCTCACCGCATAGGGCAGGGGTGCTTATAAGAAGGGAAGAAGGGGACACAGACACAGGGCGAGAACTCCATGGGACATCAGGGACCAAGGCTGGAGGGACGCAGCAGCAAGCCAAGGGGCACCTGATGTCTCCACCCCAGCCAGAAGCCAGAAGAGGCAGGGAAGTGCCCCCTTCCAGAGCCTTCCCGAGGAGCCCAGCCCTGGCCACACTGCATTTCAGGCTTCCCGCTTCCCAAACTGTGAGACAACACGTTTCTGCTGTTTCAAGATGCCAAGTTTGCGGTACTCTGTGACGGCAGCCCCATCTCTAGAGGACCCGCCCCCTCCCGGGTACCCCCGTCCCTGTCTCCTGTCATCCAGCAGCCCCACATGCCAGGCAGGCTGTCACCTGTGGGTGCCCTGATGACCTGGGCTGTCCCATCCCTTTGCCCCTGCTGCTCCCTCTGCCTGAGCTCCCCTCCCCTTGTCTGCTGGCAAACTCCTACTCATCCTTAAAAGTCCAGATGGGAGGTCCCCTCCTTGGTGGGGCCGTGACGATTTCCAAGTATAGCTCTCTCTCACATTATGACGAGGTCCTGCCCCAATAAACCCAACCTAAGTTGAAAACATCCTAAGTCAAAGCGCAGGTAAGACACCCAATCCACCGTCCACACGGCGCGCCGTGCCTGGCTCAACGTGCTTGCAGCATTCCCGAGAGCCTGCAGGGGGGCGAACCCATCCCACACGAAGCCTGTTTTACAAGAAAGGGTTGACTGTCTCAGGTCATTCATTGAAGACCTCTGAAAGCGCCAGAAGGGCTCCGTGCGTACGGATCGGTTACCAGAATGTGGGACCCTCAAGATCGTGGACTGGGAACTAGGGCCGCGGCCATGACCCAGCCCCACCAGAGAGGATCGGGGAGACTATCATACCACACACCCCCAGCCCTGGGAAAGATCACAATGCAAAACTTCAGGAATGGTTTCTGCCAAGTGTATACAGCTTTCACACCATCATAAACTCGAGCCTTCGTAAGTTGAGTCATTGTAAGTCAGCCGTTCCTCCACGGCTTCTCCCGGCACACCGCCGGCACGCGCAGCAGCCTGGCTGAGCGCTTCCCATTTTCCTACGTATCCTCTACTAACCCTGCGAAGTGAGAGCAGCGATTACGGCCCCCGCCGTGGCCCGACAATGTCGGTTTGGTGGAAGGCCTGGGGAGCCGGCTGGCTGGCTGGCCGGTCAGTGGGTAGAAAACCAGCGTCACTTCCACACAACTAACTGGCTGGGGGTCAGCCGTCTGTCCTGTGCTCAGCCCTGGTGTTAGCAGAGAGCGAGCCAGGCTTCATGGGACCCTGATTTTTTTTTTTTACAGTTTGGGGAGGGATCCCCTTTAAGAAACAGAACCCCAAAACAGGTGCAGGGCATTGAAAGTGGCGTGTGTGAGGGAGAGCACCCTGGAGCTTCACGGAGCAAAGCTGTGGCTTAGGTGCAGAGGGGCCCAGACGCCCAGGACGCGAGCACTTCTGTCACGTTTCCCCACTTCCTCCCTGCTCTGACCACAGACCGCAGACCACGCTTTCGCCGAGATTGCTTCCCCTTGAAACAGCAGGTCGGAAGGAGGGAAGGAGGCGGCCCAGGAAAGCCCATGCGGAGTTCAGGTCATGTGGGTCCCTACCCTGTGCTTCCCAAACCCAGGTCCCTGGCCTCCCGGACTCCCTGGGATGTCCCCAGAGGCGGTGGGGACAGGGAAGGAAGCTGTGCATGCAGCCAAGTGGGCCCGCTCGGTCCCCAGCCCGCTAGTTGTGACCGTGGAGGGGGCCTGGCTCTCCTGCGCAGTATTCCTTTCCGAAGCCACCAGAGGAGCAAATGACCACCCGCTGGGCGGCTTGAGACAGCAGGAATGTGCTCTCCCACAGCCCTGGAGGCCAGAAGTCCAAAGTCAAGGTGTGGACAGGGTTTCCTCCCAAGGCCCTGGGGGAGGATCTCTGCTGCGTCTCCCAGCGTCTGGGACCTCCTGGCGGTCCTTGGCGTGTGGCCGCACCCCCCAGAGTCTGCCTCCGCCGCCGTGTGCCCCTCCGGGGTCCTCCCTCTCTCACAGGGACACCTGCCCTCGGACGGAAGACTCAGCCTGGACGGGAAGGAGGGCCTCATCTTGAGATCCTTCACGCCACCTGCCACGGCTTTTTCCAAATAAGGTCACCATCACAGGACCTGGGGTTAGGACTTGAACATGTCTTCCTGGGGACACAGTCAAGGAGAGGGCCGGGGGCAAAGGAAGGCATGAAGCAGGGGACCTGGGGGCGAAGGCTTCCGGCTCCCCCACGGAGCCCCCGTCCGGGGCCCACCACCTGCCGGGCTGCCTGCTCTCCAGAGCTCCAGGCTCCTCTTTTCTTCCATCTGGCCATGAGACCACAAGCTTGGGGTGCACCTTGAGCCAGCTCAGCGCCCCCACATAGCCCGTGTGCAGGAACCCTGGCCACTGCCCTGCTCTGCTTCCTGCTCCCCCTCCACCTCTGCCGGGACTTGTCCCTCGCAATCCCGGGCTCCCCTCCCTCTGGCTCCACATCCTCCCCGCACCCCGTGCCCCTGTACTCTCCGGCTCCTCTCTGGGGCCTCCCCCCTTTTCCTTGCTGCAAGCAGAGGGCTATGACCGTCTGTTGGTCACCTTTCTGGAGGATTCCAAGTGGCAGTGAAGGGAAGGCACCCTCTCCTGGGCTTCCAGCGTGAGGGACTAGCTCACAAGCTCACGAACACCGTGTGCCGGCTGTGTGTGTGTGTGTGTGTGTGTGTGTGTGTGTGTGTGTTGGGGGAGCTCCGGGCCTGCCTCCTTTCTGTCGTCTTGTGTCGTCTTGGCCCGGCTCCTCCCTCTGACTGTCTCTGTCCTTCCTCGTCTCCGCAGAAGGCCCCACGCACACCCCGGACTTCTGCTGGTCGCCCCGTTACCAGCTGGCGGCTGCCTCCTCCTGTCCCGGCCCCCATTCCTTAGGGGTCCAGCGAGGGAAGGGCCCCCACTGTTGGGGTGCGCCCCTGTCCCACCCGGCACCTCCCCTCCAGGGCCAGCTCCCTTCCGGCCCAGCCGGCCCACGGCTCCTCCCGGCCCGCGGCTCCTCCCGGCCGGCTCCCAGGCGGGCTCTCGCCTTCCTGGTCGCACTGAATACGTAGGAGGAGGCCAGGGCCCATCTGGTTCTGACTCAGCGTCACCGTCAACTTCGCATTTCCAGCAGCCGCGGAGCTGCCTGTGTCCTTCTCTGCCTCCCAGCTGTCCCTTCACAATTCAGGAGAGAGGGGAGGGGGCAGGGCTGCTCAGGGTCCTCAGCTCCCACCCCTGTCCCGGTCCCGGTCATTTGCGATGACATGCGTGGCACCTGCATGCCCAGTGGTCACTGAATACTGTGTGTCTGCCTGTGACAGAAAGGGAAGCGAGCGGCACGGGTTCAAGGTCACGCAGCTGCACACGCAGCCCGTGCTTCACGCGGCGACGGGAGACCTGAGCGGCCTGGGAGGGGGCCACCTGCAGTGGACCCTGGGACCAAGGGCCGGGGTGGGGAGTGTGCGGCCTCCCCCCCCCCCCTGGGTCCTTCCCAGCCCCTCTCCAGCTTGCGGGGCAGGAAGCCCTCCCTTGGACTCATTTCCTGCAGAGGAAACCTCCTTTGTCCGCCGAGGTACGAATCCGGCCCGAGATGGGCGGCCTCTTGGGGCCCATTCTCTGGCACTTCCTTCTTGGCATCGCGCCGCGGCTCCAGAGCGCTCCCAGGCTCCTGGCCTTCCTCGGCACGCCCGGCTGGCCCGGCTCCGGGGCTCCCGCAGGCCCTGGGCCAGGGCTGCGCCGCGGAAGCCGCCAGCAATTACTCAGTCAACAAACACTCTCTGGGGCCTTGAGATAACTCTGACGCAAGGAGAGAAGGGTGCGGTGAGACGTCTCGGGCCAAACCGCTCCGAACCACCCAGAACCACCCAGCGGGCCCTTCCTCAACTCCAGCCCCAAGACTGAGAGCGAGTAAACCGGTCACTCGTCGTCGACTAACAGCGTGAAGTGATCGGTCTCAGCCGTTCCCGCGCCCAGCTCGGGGGCTCCGAGCACACTCGTCGTCGTGCACCAGCCACCTCCGTCCGCATGCGGGACGCTCCTGCCCCCGGGGGATCCCTGACCCTGATACACACGGGCTCCCCTGTCCCAGCTCCTGGCTGTCCCCTCGCTGACGCCAGGGCCCTCGGGGGACTTGCATCATGGGCTGATCTCACTGGCCGCGGTGGCCCGAGCATGCCCACGGGTTAGCCGGTGTCAGGCGGTCCTTCCTTTCGGGCTGAGTAACCTTCTAGCGCGCCTCCGGGCCGCGCTGTCACCTTCCTCTGCGCGCCGACACGGGGGTCGCTCGCACCTTCCGGCTGCCGTGAACACAGGCGTGAACTTGTCCCTTGCACACTCGGCTGTCAGTTTTTGTCAGCAAATACCCAGAAGTGGAATCGCCAGACGAGAGGGAGACGTGGAGACGGAGACGAGGACAAAGGGAACTGGACATAGAGAAGCCGGCGGAGTGAGTCACGGAGAGACGGAGAGACAGACAGACAGACACACACACACACAGACACACACAGCCCAGTCGGTACACACGGCAGCTGCTCAGGACCGGCAGTCCACACATCTACACACGGACCGTTGTTGCCAGTGTGGACAAGGGCCCGCACCCCGGTTCCCCACCTGGAGCTGGTTTTCCAGCACCTGCTGGGCCCTGGGCACAGGGAGAGACTGGCGGAGAGACAGAGACAGAGGAGCAGGAGAGACAGAGACAGAGGAGCAGGAGAGACAGAGACAGAGGAGCAGGAGAGACAGAGACAGAGGAGCAGGAGAGACAGAGACAGAGGAGCAGGAGAGACAGAGACAGAGGAGCAGGAGAGACAGGCAGACAGACCGTCCCTCGGCGGGGGCGGTCCGAGAGGGACGGAAGGGTCCCTCTGCTGGCTCCAGGCTGCGGCCAGTGGGCCAGCACGTCCTCCTCCAGAACCTGTGCCCCTCCTGCCGGGCCTGGAAGGTTCTTCGGTTTCTAGCTTCCCCCACATGTGAAGCTATTGCAAGGCCTCCCCTGTGCGTCCAGGGCGGGAAGCGAGGTTCCACAGGCTAATATATAACGTGATGACACCAAGTTTGGCCCAAAGAAAACAACCCAGAGAAGCCCGGCTAGTTCTCAAATCAGCGCCGTGTCATCCGGCGTGAACTGTCTTGTGGCTAAGGTTGGTTTGGATGGCTTCCAAGGGAAGTTCAGGCTGCTTTGGCTCAAGAGATGAGTTCAAGCCTCTGTGTGTGTGTGTGTGGGCGCCTGTGGGTGTGTGTGTGGTGTGTGGTGCGTGTACTGTGTGTGTAT
This sequence comes from Mustela lutreola, assembly GCF_030435805.1. Taxonomy (NCBI): domain Eukaryota; kingdom Metazoa; phylum Chordata; class Mammalia; order Carnivora; family Mustelidae; genus Mustela; species Mustela lutreola. Next base: position 2,810,640 of record NC_081292.1, on the reverse strand, counting down.
GATGGTATGTGTGAGATGGGTGTGGTGTGAGGCGAGTGTGTGTGGTGTGTGTGAGGTATACGTGTGTGGAGCGTGTGCTGTAAGTATGAGATGTGTGGTATGTGTGAGGTGTATGGAGTATGTGAGGTGTGTGTGAGGTGTGTTAGGTATGTGTGGAATGAGGTATATGTGTGTGGAGCATGTGATGTGAGGTGGGGTGCATGGTGTGTGAGGTGTTTGTGTGAGGTATGTGTGAGGAATTTATGAAGTGTGAGGCGTAGATGAGAGTTGTGTGAGATGCGAGGAGCGTGTGGTGTGTGTTTGGCATGTATGAAGAGTGTGAGGTGTACATGTGTGAAGCATGTGGGGGTGAGTATGTGGAGTATGTGAGGTATGTGTGAGGCATGTATGGTGTGAGGTGTATGCATTCAGAGTGTGTGGTGTGTGTGACATGTGTGGTGTGTGTGAAGCATGTGTGGTGTGAGGTATATGTGTATGGAGCATGTGGTGTATGTGTGAGTTGTGAGGTATGTGTGCAGTGCATGAGGTGTGTGAGATGTGTATAAGGTGTGTGTGAGGTATATGAGGTATGTATGCTGTGAGGCATGTGAGGCATGTGTGGTGTGACATGTATGTGTGTGAAGCATGTGGTATGTGTGTGATGTGAGGTGTATGGACTTTGTGAGGTGTGTGTGAGGCGTGTGTGATATGAGGCCTATGTGTGTGGATCGTGTGATGTATTTGTGTGGCGTGTGGTGTGTGTGAGGTATATGGTGTGTGTGAGATGTGTGTGAGGCGTGTGTGAATCACGTGTGGTATGAGGCATATGTAAGGCGTGTGTGGCGTGAGGCATATGTGCGTGGAGTGTGTGATGTACGTGTGAGGTGTGTAGAGTAGGTGAGGTGTGTGTGAGGCATATATGAGTTGAGCATGTGGTGTGTGTGTGAGGGGTGTGGTGTGTATGAGGTGTGTGGAGTATGTGAGACATGTGTGGTTTGAGGTGTATATGTGTGGAGTGTGTGGTATGTGTGAGGTGTGTGGTGTGGGTGAGGTGTATGGAGTGTGTGAGGTGTGTGTGTGGTGTGTGTGAGGCATATATGTGTGGAGCGTGTGGTGTGTGTATGAAGTGTATGGTGTGTATGAGGTGTGTGGTGTGAGGCATGCGTGCTGTGGGGCTTGTGTGTGTGGAGTGTGTGGTGTGTGTATGAGGTGTGTGGAGTGAGGCACATGTGAGGCATGTGCAGCACGAGGCATGTGTGTGTATGTGGCGTGTGTGTGAGGGGTGTGGTATGTGTGAGGTTATGAGTATGTGAGGCCCGTGTGGCGTGAGGCGTACACGTGCGGAGCGTGTGGTGTGGGTGTGCACTGCCGTGGGTCCGCAGGAACTACAAGGCTCCGCTGGCACAGCCCTCCCCAGACACGGACGAGTAGACGCCGACGATTCGCGTGTGGCCCACAGTGCTTCTCTGTGTCCACATCTTTTCCAGACCGATGATCTCGCTTGCACGTCGCCCCCCAGGATGGGGCTCCCTGTGACTTTGAGGCTGGGAGACCAGCAGCTGAAAGAGGGGAGCGATGGCACCACGCTAGGACACGGCCCTGGGGATGGGGACGCAAGCTCCGGGCCTGAATGCTCTGCTCTTTCTTGCCGTGGGACCTCCCCAGGCGTGCTCGGCTCAGAAAGAAGGGGGCATCCCTGCGAGCTCGAGCGGGGCCCTAACCCCGGGATGTGTGTGTTCCGCGGTGGCCGGTGGCCGGGGTGCCTGCTTCTCTGGGAGGCCGGCGTTAACTGGGATGCGGAAAGAACCAACCCCGTGTGGGAACACAATGCCCGGGACCGCATCTGCCAGAGGAATCCAGGAGGGCATGCTGGAGGAGGTGTTCCGCGAACTGCTCTCTGTGCCAATTAGGATTTCTGTCACTGGGCGTCCCGGTTCACTATATGAAACTCAGTGGCTTTACCAGCAGGGGGTTTTCCTCCTCCTGACATGAGAAGCCTGGAGGAGCTCGCCCGGGGCTGGAGCAGCCACCTGGGAAGGAGGTCATGGAAGAGGCTCCTTCTGGCCTCCTGCTTTAGCATCCTTATAGGGCGGCTCCATGCCTGGGCTGCGGGTGGGTTTGCAGACCAGGAAGGAAGAAAGGGAGCGTGAAAGTCAGAAAGCAGAAGCTTAGCAGGGTCTGCCCTTCCCGCTGGGAATGTGGCCATGTCTTGGGGCGCCAGGGCCTTCCAAGTAGGGCAGTGCAGGGGGAGATAGTGGAGGGGGCCCTGAGTCCGCTGAGTGGGCCACACGGCTGAGACTGGCTGGGGGAAGGGGAGCCTGGCAGCCAGGACACTGGGAAGGGGGATCCTCTGAGGAGGCAGGTCCAACCACACAAGAAACGCCCATCCTGGTTTCAGACACGCGGCCCCGCTGGGAGGACCCAGGAGCCTCTCCAAGCAGGTGTGCCCGAAGGCCCTGGAAGCTCGGCCCAGCGGGCTTGGGGGGAAGCTGCCTGCTCCCCCGTGTAGCTCCAGCACGTCTAGCGTGGACACGAGGGAATCCTCTGGGCCTCACTCTCTGAAAAGCAGAGGCCATAATGCTGCCGACACAAAGGAGGCAGAGGCAGTCACATGGGCAGAGGGTGTGGCACACGTGTGCTGGACAGAAACTAGGGGCCATGGGGCAGACACGGCCAAAGGCCCCGTTTTCCTCAGACAGCCTAACCACGGTTGCTTGTAAAGGCACTGTCCTGTCTGCTCCCGTGCAGGCCACGTGCTTGCCATCTGCCCAGACCCACGCTTGACGAGTGGGCCCCTTAGCCAGGGCCTCCCTGAGCATCTGCTCCGAAGAGGGGTGGCCTTCTGGCCCCCGGCGAGAAGCCCTTTCCAGAATCACTGACACAAAATCCAAGAGGATTAGTGAGCGAGAATTTAGGTTTCTAGGAAATGTTCAGACAGAAGTATGGGAAGAGTGATAAAAAGGGAAATCTAGGAAAGAACATTAGAGAGATATGAGGCATGGTGGGAAAATGTGACAGTCCTAGAAGGAAAGCAGTGGCTCAGCCAGGAGCAAAACTTGAGCTATAAGAGCTGAGCATTTCCAAATGAAGAAAGACATCAAAGCACAGATTCCAGAAATTCTGGGAATCCCAGTAGAGAAGAATAAATAGAAGATCACACCTGGGCACATCTTTGTCAAGACAGCAAAAAAAAAAAAAAAAAAAAAAAAGTCAAAGAGAAAATCTTAGAAGTAGCCAGTGAAAAAGACACAATTACTTTAAACGGAGTGAGAACAGAACAAAGATAGCCTCTCAAAGACATGATGGAAGCCAGAGACAATATTCCAAGTGCCGAAGGAAAACTACGGAGAGCCCCTAATTTCACAGTAAGCTAAATACACTTCAAAAATGAACACGAAATAAAGATTTTTCAGGTCAACAAAAGCTGTCAGTCATCGCCAGCTGACCGGTGCTAAGAGAAACACTGGAGGTAGTTCATAGATAGAAGAATGATTATTCTAGATGAAGGCAGTAAGGTAGGAATAAAGAACCCCAGAATAAGCAAATAAGTAAATACAACTAAATAAATGTTGACAGTTTAAAATAATAGTAATTTTATGGGGTTTAAAAAACAAGTAGAAGAAAAATAAAAGCAGTGCAAAAGTCAGGATAGAGTTTATGGAGTTAAAATATAAGGTCCTTCCCTTGTCTAGGAAGTGATGAGTGAAAAAAATTGTAGTAAACTCTAAAAAGTCAAGGATGCATGTTGTAATTCCTAGAGTAACTATGAAAAGAGAAATGACTGAAAGCATAATTAACAACCTGTAAGAAGGAAAAGAAAGTAGTTATTTGAATAATTGAGTCAAGAGGCAAGAAAGGAGAAAAAGAACAAAGAATGGGTGGGCAAGTAGAAAATAAACAGTAACATGGTAAATTTAAGCTCAAGCAGATCAGGAATTGCACTAAATGTAAATGGACTAAGTACTCCAATGAAAAGAACAATTGCCAGATTGTATTAAAAAAAAAAAAAAAAACCATCCAGGGGCGCCTGGCTGGCTCAGTGGGTTAAAGCCTCTGCCTTTGGCTCAGGTCATGATCTCAGGATCCTGGGATCGAGTCCCGCATCGGGCTCTCTGCTTGGTAGGGAGCCTGCTGCCCCCCTGCCCCCACCCACCCATTTGTGACCTCTGTCTGTCAAATAAATAAAATCTTTAAAAAAAAAAAAAACACCCAACTATATGTTACTTTTAAGAGACTCGGTGTAAATTTAAAGACACAAGAAGATTGCAGTAAAATGATGGGGGAAAGACGGCATTCCAATGAACACAATACAGAAAAAAAGGAAGGGAAAGTGGAAGGAAAGAAGGTGGTGCAGTTAAACTAATATCAGATAGAAAGTTGAGCAGCCTTCATTCTGTCAATATTGGCCTTAGGCGTTAAAAAGGGACATTTCAAAATAGTAAAAGGGTAATTCCAACCGTAAGATATGAAGTCCTAAGTCTGTACGCACCTGATACATAGCCTCAAAAGATACGCAGTAAATTTGGCAACCTGATGGATTAACTACCATCAGATAGGACAGAGGAGCCAGGAACTAACCAGCTGCTAGAAGGTAAATGGGGCTTCACTGAGGAGACCTTTAAACTGGGTTTTCAGGCACGAGTAGGAGTTTTCTAGGTGGAAATGGCGGCAAAAATAATAGTAACTGCTAGGTCCTCATTTCTTCACCTACCCTATTTCACTCAACTCTTGCAACAACACTGTGATTCAGGCACCATTAGATCCCCAGCGGTAAAACAGGGACACTGGGGCCAAAAGAGCTCCAGTAACTTGACTAAGATGATGAAGCAAATGATCAATGAATCCAGGATTCAGGCTGATCTGTTCGCTTCCAGAGCTGGGGTGCTTTGCCTCTAGGCCACGCTGTCTCGTGTGCAGAAGCAACATGTTTGTTTGCTTTAGTCTCTTGTCCGGCTTGTGTCTGAAGTGTTTAGTTGAGGAAGACAAGTAGTTGCGCATCCTTGATTGTAATGTTCCCAATCCTAATATACCTATATCCATGTATAGATATTGCAGATTGTAGAGATAGAGACACAGATGTAGATATATGGGCATGCATAGACACATGCATATAGATATACAGATATAACAAAAATTCTGCCAATGAGAACTTAGAAATCAGGAATAGGTTTGAAATAAAGCCTTATCTCAGAGCGGGCAGCCCAGCCCAGAACACTGGTGTGTCTACTGCCATCTAGTGACAGCCTATAATAATTACAGGGAGAGTTCAAGTTCAAAGGCTTTACCGATCAATGTAGTGACTGAAAACCTGAAGCCTTAAAGGGATGGAAAATATGGAACCTTGGCATCGAGTGGTTTAACAAATATTTGGTGAACAAATACATCCTTGTCAAGCTGTTCTGTCAGCCGTTTTGGTTCACAGTCTCCACGATTTCCTTTTCCCCCTCATTTTAAAAGTAAATCAGTTTTCCCTTGGTTTTAGAAGTTAAAGAGAAAAATAGCAGCCCCCCCTGCCCCCGGCTTGGGTACTCAGTGTCCATAATGAATTCTGGTTCATGATCTTAATGCTTTGTTTCCATCTTACTTTTTAAGAAAAAGAATCAAATTTGCGACATGCTGAAGATCCCCAAGATGGAAGTGAGGAACCAGCCCCAGTCCCGCCAGCGAGAAATAGCCATGGGCATTACGTGAACATCACTGCGGGCAGCTTACGTGCAAATACACAAACAGAAGGATGGGTGAGGAGCAGACGGTAGAAAGGCCTTTATAAAACCACAAGAATCGTATACTGGATACGACCTTTATTTAATTTTACTTGAATTTAACAAAGGGAATAGAGGGGAAGCTAATGGAATTGCTGGGTTCATATCCATAGTTCTTCTATACGAGAGATATTTTCATTAAAATATCCCTCCAGGTTTAATGACAGATGCTGGCGAGGATGCGGAGAAAGGGGAACCGTCCTACACTGTTGGTGGGAATGCAAGCTGGTGCAGCCACTCTGGAAAACAGCATGGAGGGTCCTCAAAAAGTTGAAAATAGAACTGCCCTATGACCCAGCAATTGCACTACTGGGTACCTACCCTAAAAATACAAACGTAGTGATCCGAAGGGGCACGTGCACCCGAATGTTTACAGCAGCAACGTCCACAATAGCCAAACTATGGAAGGAACCTAGATATCCATCAACAGATGAATGGATCAAGAAGATGTGGTATATATACACAATGGAATACTATGCAGCCATCAAAAAAAATGAAATCTTGCCATTTGCGACGACATGGATGGAACTAGAGCGTATCATGCTTAGCGAAATAAGTCAAGCGGAGAAAGACAACTATCATATGATCTCCCTGATATGAGGAAGTGGTGATACAACATGGGGACTTGGGGGGTAGGAGAATAAATGAAACAAGATGGGACTGGGAGGGAGACAAACCATAAGTGACTCTTAATCTCACAAAACAAACTGAGGGTTGCTGGGGGGAGGGGGGTTGAGAGAGGAGAGGGGTGGGATTATGGACATTGGGGAGGGTATGTGCTTTGGTGAGTGCTGTGAAGTGTGTAAACCTGGCGATTCACAGACCTGTACCCTGGGGATAAAAATACATTATATGTTCATAAAAAATTTTTAAAAATTTAATTTAAAAAATAATGGACTCAATTGCCTTCATAAATTTAAAAAAATCTTTTAAAGGACGACCCTTGGAAGATTGATACAATTTTCCCTTCTCTCATAACATAACCTCAAATCACAAAATCCCATTTAAGCTTCTCTTTTCTTTGAAACAAATGAGAAGCAGGAAAGTGAAACTAAAGCGCCAGTGTAAATATGGAGCTTTTCTAGGAGTGCAGGAAAGTCTGCATGTGTATAATTTGTAAGTATTGCAAATATTTCAATAGATCTTTTTGGAAAGTTCAACACAAAGAACATCTACATTAACACTTAATCAAAATGCGCTTTGTATTTCCTTTGCTCTTGGCTCTCTATAATTAGAATGCAGCAGACATGAGTTTTTTTAGTGAATTCCTGCCTTGTAAATCAATGATATTAATGATGTTTCCTAGTGAAACCTTTTGTATCAAGTTGCTTAATAAAGATATTGGGAGATGGAGAGGAGAAGTGAGTTGGGGGAAACCGGAGGGGGGGACAAACCATGAGACACTGTGGATTCTGAGAAACAAACCGAGGGTTTTGGGAGGGGTTGGGTGCGCCTGGTGGTGGGTATTCAGGAGGGCACGCATTGCACGGAGCACTGGGTGTGGTGCATTAACAATGAAATTTGAAACACTGAAAAATAAAATAAAATAAAATTTAAAAAATATATCCCTCCAGGTTTAAGAGAAGAAACGTTGGTGACATTAAAAGTTGGCGACATTACGATTTTTCACGAAGACATGTTATCCCTTTTGCTATATAGACTGACTTCTTGCTGCGAAACATGAGCTCAGGAGCGTGCGGTTTTGAGTATACAGAGTCCTTTCGTCCCGGCTGGTAAGTACCCGCCGCTGGACTCTGTCCACAGTGCTCGGCATCCCGGCTACCCTGATGAGCCACCAGGAGCAGCCCCAACCCCATCTCCCCAGGGTGCAGGACGACGGGGCAGATGGGACTGTGGGCCCTTCCCCAGGACTGCCTTCAACACCCCAGGTGTGGAGCACAGGCACACCTGCAGGTGGCCGCAGGGAGTGAGCTCTGGTCAGGCTTGGCTCCTCCCCTGCCCGCCCCCCACCCCAGCCCAGGTTCTCCACCTGAAGATCTTCCCCAATCCGATCTCGATCCTCCCCTCTCCACACCCTGCCCCTGCTTACAGGCGAGCATGCTAAGGCTTGGAGGAGCGCGTGCTTGCCTGAGACCCTCCCTCCCCTCCAGACACAGCCTGGCCGTGAACTCAGGTCTACCTCATGCCCAAGTCTTTGCTCTTTCAGTCCGGCCTCTGAGGACAACCTGTCCTGTGCGGGGAGGGCAGGGAAGTCAGGAGCTGCTCCTGGAAGGGGCTGGGAGAGTGAGCTCAGCTCCCTTTTGGAGACAAAGCCCCTGAAACGTGACTTGGCACCTTTGTGTCCCTGAGCGCAGCAGGGCCAGGGACGGGAAAACTCTGAGTTCCTGCGTGAAGGGGCTTTGGAGAGCACAAGCCCCTTAGAGCCTCTTGGAGTCAGAGTGACGTCGGTTGGAGGCCCGGTACTGCCCCTTATCCCTGGGGCCTCGACAGATCACTGTACTCCCGAAGGGGTTTGCCCTCCTCCTCCTCGTCCTCACTGTCCGCACCTTATCTTCACCCTGGGTTCGGCTGGACCCATGTTCGGTGACCTCATGGTCGGTGACCTCCCGCAGCAGCAGTGGATACCGACCCCTGGAGTCCATCTGAACCAGCCAGGATCTTTCTAACTATGGCCTGTGGATCTGAATCCAGAGCCCAAAGCTGTGCCCTTGGTGAACAAGTTCAAAGTCAGTGGCCCAGAGGAAAATCTGCAAGCCCCTTGCCCGGCATCTAGGCACTTGGTGATTTTGGTTTCCACCTTCATCCAGCCCCATCTCTTGCTAACCCCCAGCTCCACACCCACACTGCTTTTGCCCCAGACTCCTCCTGGCACCTCGGTCACATTCACACTGGTGCTCACAGTCACCTTGCTGCCTGGGACATCCTCCCCTGACCCACTTTCCTTCGGACAAACTCCTACTCTTCCTTAAGGCCCCATTCAAAGGTCATCTCCTCTGTGAAGCCCTCCCTGACTGCTCCCACAGCCATGCTTCTACACCACATTCTTCTTTGGTGGTCTGGTGGGTTTGTGGTCCGTGTGCCTGTTTCCCTGTTAGTCTGGCAGCTTTCAGGGGGCGTGGGACTGACACAGAGTAGTGAAGGAATGATTGAGCAAATTAAATTCATGGCCACCCTTGGGTTGTGGGGCCTAGCTTGTAGGTCATGTTCCCAACGTGGGTTGAGGGCCGAGTGCAAGGCAGAGTTTCTGGGGTTTTGTCACAACTGCCCAGCAGTGCAGAAGTTTCCAGGGAAGGCAGAGCGCTTGGGGTCATCAGACATTCATTTTCTTCTCTTCACCTGATATGTATATAACAGATGTTCTCGGTAAAAATTCAGATTATCACGGAACCGTGCAAAGTAAGTTGTTCATGCAGCCAGCCTTCCTCCGTACCCACAGAGGCCAAGGCCACCGCTGCTGGGGTATTGATTCTCAGTGGAAAGTTTGATTTCTCCCCATGCTGGACCGCCGTGAGGGGACCGCTCAGCGACCTCCACCCCGTGCCCTCCAGCCGTCGGCCAGTCCCACGGCTGAGGGCTTCCCAGCATAACCTGCTCCTGGTGGCTGGGGCCAGTTGGTCTGCCTACCCGACCCTGTGTCTTTGCCTCTAACCCCTCCTCCTAGCTGCCTGCATGGTCTTAGCGGCTGCCCGAGGCCTGGACACGTGTTCATCCTTCCCGCCACCTCCAGCCGGCGACGCTACGACTGGCTTAGGAGTTCGGGGTCCTGGACAATTTGGATGAGACGCATGAACCCAACCAGAGCCTGCGCTTCCCCCTCCCCCCGCCCTCCCCGTCTCCTTCCCTCCGCCCTTCCTTCCTTCCCACACATTCTCTGAACACCCGCTCTGGACCCAGAGAGCCAAGCCCCACGAGCTGGGACCCCCAGCAAGGAGACTCTCATAGGCAGGGAGGCTGGCGGGCCTGTGTGCCCAAGGCCAGTGCGAATGGGGGAGGAGAAGGTGGACTTGGACCTCACCGGCTCCCTCATGCCTTCTCCTTCCCTGCGTTTCCCGAGCCACGTCTGTTCCCAGCCTCGGGGACCCTGGGTAGAGAAGAGAAGTTCGCATCCCCAAGACCTCACAGCCCTGCGAGGACACAAGCGATGGAGGCAGGTGCAGAACTCAGGGGGAGGTTTCCCGGTGGGGCGGGGGCGCAGGCGGGGCATGAAGGGTGAGGAAGCGTGACCAGGGGGAGGGAACTGAAGGCTTGTGCTCGGAGGCGCAAAGGCAGGAGCACTGCGGCTGCTGCGGGAGCTGCTGCGGGAGCTGCTGACAGCCCCTCACCGGGGGAAGGCAGCGCCGGAGCCCTTGCTCTAGGAAGTCAGCCCCGGCTGGGCCGGGGTCCCCTGACTCATTTCCTGGCCCCTTGGCCTCTTGGACCTCCTTTGCCCCCGGCGGTGCGGGAGAAGCCGCGCTGGGGCCGGCTGCACAAAGGGAGGCTTTGACTTTGGAGAAAGGGAGTGAGGAAGGAGAGGCGAGTCGTGCGTGTGTATTTTTGGACGCAGCTCAGGAATCTGCTCCTCGTTCTTCTCCTCCGCCACCATGGCAACCAGGCCCACAGCTGGGGGGGGGGGGCTCCCTGCAGGAGAGCGGCTTGCTGAGGGGGCAGGTGCAGCGTGGGCAGGGCGCTCTGCTTCGAGCCTCAGTGTTGGCATCTGCAGTGTGGGGAGAGCGACAGGGCGTGGGCAGGACAGAACAGGGCTCCCCAGGGAGCAGGTGGCAGGCAGGGTTAGTGCGGTCAGGGAGGGGACGGGGCGGGGAGCTTCCTGGAGCCTGTGGTCCCCTTCGTTCGGCCAGGCCGGGGAGCCCTGGAGCCCAACGGCCCGTCAGAGGTGGCCTGTACCTCTCCCGAAGCTGGTGGCCTCCCCACCCTCAGTCTCTGCCCAGAAGCACCCAGGGGAGCCTGGATGGCGGCGCCACGACGAGGGAGCCAGGGTGTGGTGGCCCCCTGTAGCTGGGCCTCTGAGTGGGGGGTCTTGTGGCCACCCCACCGCCCAACCCCCGCCCCCCGCCAAGGTACTGGGCCTTTGCTGTTTGCAGAACTCAGTCAAAGCAGAGGAGAGGATGGGAAGGAGGGACAGTCTTGTGTCTGTGTCCTGCGGCTGCTGTGACAATGACCACAAATTCGCTTAAAAAGCAGGACATGCCCTGCCACAGTCTGGAAGCCAGGCTCCGAAATCAAGGTGTCCATGAGGCTGGGCTCGCTGCGAGGCTCTGGGAGAGGGTGTTGCCCGCCTCTTCCAGCTTTGGGGGCCCCAGTCCTCCCCGGCTGTGGCTGCCCCCCTCAGGGTCCCTCAGTCCCCACATGGCCTCCTCCCCAGTCTCCGTGAGTCCTCCTCCTACAAGGACACCCATTCCTAGATATAGGGGCAGCCCTGCTCCCATCGGACCTCATTGTAACTAACGACATCGGCAAACACGCTTTTCCCAAATGAGGCCACATTCGGAGGTTCTGGGTGATCACAGATTTGGGGGGGATGCTTCAACCCACTACAACCTGTTGGGCAGCTGGGGTGGGAGAGCTGGCCGGTGTCAACCCGAGGTCCAGGAAGGAGCCCTCCCGGGGTGCTCAGGATCCCAGACGGTAGGATGGGCTGCGGTTTCTGTGATGGGGGTCAGTGCTGAGGGAGAACCAGCGAAAGGAAGGTGGGACCGAGGCAAGAGATCAGGGCCCCTGTTCCCCATCTCCCACCCAGCCACACACACACACGCACGCACGCACACACATACACACTCACATGCATGCAGGACAGGGTCCTGTCCCTGAGTTTGCCTGCCACGACCCCGGGATCCTGCTGTTCCCCGAGGATCTTCCTAGGATCCAATGCTGCAGACAGGCCTGCCCCGCAACCCCGGGCCTTGGCTCTGTCACTGGCACTAGGCAGGAGGTGGGCAAAGGAGTGAGACTCCCGTCTGGGCCGCTCCCTGCCCCGGCCTCGGTTGTCCTTGTCGGTGAAATGGGTTGAAGCTCTGCAGGGGGCTGCTGGGGGTGACTTCAGCATCAGGCCCATGGGGGTGTCCCCTCCAAGGTGGGACGGGCCCTCTCTGCCCTGGGAGGAGCGGCGATGGGGCAGGAGTGGGGGCCCAGCCTCTGGGCTGAGGGCAGAGCCTCAGGGAAGTCCTGCATGGGGGGGGGCTTCCTGGTCCCTGGGCCTCCTGGGGTCTGTTGGCTGGCACCACAGGCACCCCCAGACCTGCACACACCCTTACCAGGACGCTCACTTGCTCTCACTCACAAGCACACACTTCTTACACGCACCTGCTCACACACTCGGCTACAAACTCCCACGCTGACCCACGCCAGACCCTCCGCCCAGCAAGTGTGCAAACAGCGCCTTCCAGGATGCCGGGTCTCCCTTCCCCCTCCCCTCCCCTCCTCCCCCTCCTTCTCCCCCTCCGTTCCTTCCCCTCCCTTCCCTCCCCCCCTGCTTCTTCCTCCGGTCTGGGCCTCCCTGCCCAGTTTCTGAGCTGTCCCAGTGGAACTCGGAGAACAGGCAGTTCCCGGCCCATCCCACCACTTCCTCCTCCTGCCCTTTCCTGGAAGCTTTGGAAACCGGAGAAGGAGGCCAGGACAGAAGCAGGGTGGAAGCCCAGCGAGCTGAGCGCAGAGCCGGGCTGAGACCCAGCCCAGCACACGGCGGGGCCTCAAGGGTCCAGCTTCTGCCCTCCAGACGCTTCCAGGGCCTGGTTTGAGGTGGGTGGGGGGCACCCCAGCTTCTAAGCAGGTGTCCCCACCCTCCCCACACCCAGCGCCTCCTGCACAGACACCCTCCCCTGGTCCGGGGCGCAGTTCCCCTTCAGCGATGTCACAGGAGCACCCCCCCGCTGCCGTGTCTGCCGTTCAGCCTTGAGGCCCACAGCTCTCCTGTGTGCTGGTGGCAGAGCTTCCGGGTCCTGCGAGACCCCTCCTTTGCTCCTATGCAGGGAGGGGGTGGCCAGGGTAAGGATGGCCTGTGGAAGCCCAGACCCAGGGCCTACTCCGGGGCCCACCTACGAACCGCACTTTCCTAGCACACGGGCGCTCTGTCTGAGTCGTAGGAGCTCAAGCCTGACAGAAAAATAGATGCTTGGCCCCGGGGGCATCACTCTCAAGCGCACAACTTCATCTGACACACGGAAACCAGCCCCAAATCTCAGGCAAGGAAGGCTGGTTGGCCTCTCCCAGTCCTCCAGTGTGCCAAGTGTTTCAACCTCAGGGCCTTTGCACTGCTATCTCTTATGCTGATCTCTGGTCCCTTTGCTATGTGCCTCAGTGACTCCTCGGTGTTCTTCCGCTCTCAGCCTGATGTCACCTCCTTCAGGCCCTCCCCACCCACCCCACAGCCCCCCTCACAGAATCAGTGATCTACCAGGAGGCCCTTAGAGCAACGAGTCCAATGTGTTCGGGCATTTGCTGGTTTTGGCCCATCCCCTCTGCTGCTGCCATAACTTCCCTGAGAGCAGGAACAAGGCCTCCCTTGTCACCGGGCCTGGCGTGCATCTGGTACAAGCAGGTACTCAGTGAGCAGACAGGACCTACTGGGAACAGTGCTGAGGGCTTCCAGACCACAGGTCTCTGGCCCTAGTGAGGCCAAAGGCTGTCTCCAGACTCCACCATCTGGAGGGGACCAGCCGGGTCAGCCAAGGCACTGGGCTGGGCTAGAGTCTGGCAAGGACAAACCGGGTCACAGCGTGTGGGGCAGAGCCAAGCTGCAAGGCCTAGGAGCGTGTGGGGGAGGGGCCGGGCGTGGGAAGGGCCCGGAAGGGCTTCATGGCCAGAGACCGGGGCGTGGGGCCCCACAGCACACGAACATCTGGGGTGGGACCCAGGGTCCGTAATGTTTGCAGATCCTCCACTCTCCTGGGCAGCTGTGGCCCCGCGGGTGTGGGGGCACATCTAGGGCTTGAGATCCGCACCCCACCCCTTACTGACCGTGTGCCTGAACCCCCGTGACCCCAGTACCCCGTGGCTCCCTGAGGAACTCCGCACAGGGCCGAGAGTGGACGGGACTGCTGCTCCCTCTCCGAGAGCAGACTGGACCGCTGCTCCCTCTCCGTCCGACTCCCGCTGGACCTCGGACGTGTGAGGGTTCACCTGTCCAATGCTGCGTTTTTGAGAAGAGAACAAATCGTGAGCATCTGGTAAATAATGGTAGTTGGCGTTCACTAATGAAAGTTCAAAGTAAGGACGCGGCTCTGACGTGATTTCTAGACTTCTTTTCTTTCTCTCACGGGAGCACGCAGGAAAGTATTCCCAGGGAGGAACGGCCCCTCGCTGTCCCGAGGGCGGCGGGCAGTGGGAGTCGCCTTCAGGGCCTGAACGTCAGTCCCCTTTGCTCAGCCTCTCCCGGCCCGGGGCCTTGAGACTGGGGAGTGCTGGGGGCTCCGAGGGACCCTTCCCCGGCACACTGCCGGGGGTGGGGAGCGCGGACACCAGGCCAGTCCCGGAAGCTCTTCCCCCTCGCCCAGAGGTGTGGACCGAGAAGCACACGGACCAGAAGGTAGAGGAAGGAGCTCACAGTGACTAAGTTCTGGGGTTTATCCGCAGAAATGTAACATTTGCATAAAGATCGGCTTGTTTTGTTGGGTTCGGACACCTGGGTCACAGGGGTTCCATGGTGGCAGCCAGGCTCCAGGGGGATCTCCAGGGACCCCGCTTCCTGGGACTCACACCCTGAAGTGTCCTCCCATCGGGGCAGGCTGAGCCTGGGACCCACGGCTGGGGTGGAAATGAGTGACTTCTGGCACCCAGCCGTGGTAGGCGCGAGGCTTCCGTCTTGCCTCCCCAGATCACGGCTCCGGGGGGAGCAGCACCGTGGTTAGGATGCTCAGGTATGGGGCGCCTGGGTGGCTCAGTGGGTTAAGCCGCTGCCTTCGGCTCAGGTCATGATCTCAGGGTCCTGGGATTGAGTCCTGCATTGGGCTCTCTGCTCGGCGGGGAGCCTGCTTCCTCCTCTCTCTCTGCCTGCCTCTCTGCCTACTTGTGATCTCTCTCTGTCAAATAAATAAATAAAATCTTAAAAAAAAAAAAAAAAAGGATGCTCAGGCGTGGGGACTGAGAGGCCCACACGGTGAGGACAGCCACGGGAGGGGGACAGCCTGGCCAAGGGCACGTCCACCTGCTCAGGCCTTCAGAGAGGACGGCCCCAGCGGCTGCCTTGACTGCCACAGCGAGAGAGACCTGGGGCCGGGGGCAGCCGGCCGGCTCGGTGGGAGGACAGGAGTGTCCACTGCGGGCGACCGTCACCCCGAGGCAGCCCGCTAGCACGTGCGTGTCTGACACGCCTTTTCCTTTCAGACGCCCCTCGTTCTGAGAAAGCCGACCCAGAGCAGTGCCCCGGCGGGGAGGCCCGCCACCGGCCCCTGCTCCCGACGGGAAGCGGCCGCCCTCCTTCCTCTGGTTTCAAGTGATCAGAACAGTGGCTCCGCGCCCAGGAACCAGGAGTAAAGCGTTCAGGGGTGGCCACGCTGTGGGGCCCATGCAGCCTGATCTCAGGGAGCAGGGTGAGAGGAGGAACCGACGGACAGGGTACCCCACTGGCCACCACTGGGGGCACCCGGGTTCCATCCTGCGGCAGCTCCCGGGGAGCCTGTGAAGGGATCCCAGAACTGTCTAGGGCAGCATTTATCCACTGGCTTCTCCCCGGGCCGAGTGTTGGGGCGGCCACACGGGCATGCCTGCTGGGTGTGGAGCTGCCCCCAAGAGAGTCCCACCCAGGGAGAACCCACGGGGGGGACGGAGGTGCGAGGTAGGCCAGGCCCCAGGAAAGCGGCCATCAGGTCACCCTCTGAGGGGACGCCTGCATGGACCTGGTCACTGCAGCGTGGCGGCACTCGGTGGGGCAGAGGAGATGTCATTTGGCATCAGGACTGGTTCGGTCCAGGGACCTGCTGGCCCTGCCCCCACCCTGGGTTCAGACACCTGGGTCACAGAGGTTCCATGGTCCTGGAACAGGTCCTGGCAAATGACCTGAAGACACAGATTTGCTCATTCTCCTCGCCGGAGCTCTCCTTCTACGCGACTCTGCTACTGTATTTTATACAGTAACGAAAACACGAGGGGAACATTGTCCAACGAATTCTCTCATGGTGCAGGTTACTTAAGTGATTTCAAACGCCTGCTGTGGGGAAGGCCCCCAAGTTTCCACTTTGAATCAACTCTGCCCTCTTGGTAGTGGTGGCCTGAGGATTGGGTTTAGGCCTCTGCGGCCGCGCGCAGGCTTCCCGGGCGAAGTGCAGGGTCCATCATGAAGACAAGCACGGACAAGGGCGCGGCGGCCCCACAGCCATCTGCACACTGCGCCAGGCTGGCTCAGGGTCCCCAAGGGTATCCGGGTCCTTGTCCCCGAAACTTGTGGAGGTTACCTGGTCTCCAGAAGAGACGTGGCCCGTGTCATTCAACTAAGGACCTTGAAAGGGGAGGGCCACCCTGTGACGTCTGGATGGCCCTACGCCGTCGCGCGTGTCCTGAGGGGAAGCGAGGCGGGAGCAGAGGTGGACAGAGGCGAGGCTCACACCTGAGGAGGCAGGAGGCGGCTCCAGACGCCGGAGGAGGCAGGGAATGGACCCTCCCCAGAGTGTCCGGAGCGGTCACCCTGCCAACACCTTCGATCTGGTCACGGCACCTGTGTGCAGGCTTGTGGCCCCGGAGCAGCGAAAGAATGACCACGGGCTGTTTTAGGCCCTGGAGACGGTCCTAGCTTGTTACAGGGGCCCGGGCAGGAGCACACACGCCGTCCCTGCTTCTCCCCTCCCCCCTGAGAAGGACCCGCTCCCCTCCCCCCCTGCATTTACTGAGCATTCCCAGGCCATCGGCCCAGCCCCCGTCGGCTCCCACCGCTGCCGGACGTGCGGCTCGCACCTGGCAGGGGAGGCCGGCAGGCGCAGGGTGCCGATGTCGGCGGGGGGTGGGGGGCCCTTGGACACCCAGAAGGGGCGGGCGGGCACACACCGGAGTGTGTGGAGTCTGCGCGGACATTCATCGCCGGACAGCGGTGAGCAGTAGTGCGTGGCCTGCGACACACGGACGTGTCCCTCTGTCCACAGCGGGGGGTGGGGCTGCCCCCGGGCCCTCGGGTAGCATCTGTTTCCGGGATGCCGTCTCCCTCGGAGGCTCTCTCAGCTCTGCTCCCACGCCCGTCCGCTGTCCCCTTGCCCAAGCCCTTCCGAAAATCGTGTCCTGTGGGGACGGTGATGGCACCATCTGCAGAGGAGACACGGTCGGCGGTGGCCCCGGTCCAGTCCCTGCAGGGCTCGGGGAGGATGGTGAGGCGGGGCTCTCAGGGTGGTGGGGCTCACAGCCCACCCCACACTCCTGGGCGGAGCAGCCACGGCCCATCGGCCCATCGTACAGGTGAGGCCCCTCAGCACAGAGAGGGCGAGTGACCTCCTCGAGGGCACACAGCAGGAAAGCGGCAGAGCTGGAAATGGAACTGCCCTGCCTAGGGCTGTGTCTCCTTTCCTCATAACCCCTGAGTCCGTGCCTTGTCGCCCTGGGACTGCCTGCCTGGACCCCACCCGCTGTGTGTGTGACCGCACCTCAGCCACCGGGCAGAGCGCCGTCCCGTTACAGCGCACGGTGTCTGGTCCTAACTGCTCAGGGTTCAGAAACCATATGGTCCTGGGTCAGAGCAGGCCTCGACCCAGCAGGGGGTCTCCTCACTGCAGCTTCCAGGCCTCTGCTCCCCTTGTCCGTCCATCCCTCCAGGCTAGTGACCTCCCTGGGGTCGCACGGTATGGGGGACGGGCCCCCTCTTCCCAGCTATGGCTTAGAATACACGGCACCGTTTTTTTATTCTTTGCTTCAAACTCCCTGCCTTCTTTGCAGAGTTTTGTGTTTTTTTTTTAACCTCGAAAAGAAAATGGATCTGGCGTTCTGCAAACCACCCACCGGACTTCCTGCATGAACTTGGTGAGAAATGGACGTGAGATCCTGACGGATCCGGCTCCTAGCACCGCCTCTCCTCTCCACAGCTTCGCTGGCCCCCTGGAGACCCCTGTCCAGGGCGCAGCACCCCTTGAGGCTCCCCTGCAGCCCCACATACCCTGCCGAACCCTGAACCCTGCGTTGTCTCCAGCCTCCCAAGCCCTGCTCCTGACTGGGGTCCTCACGCTGCTTTGGGAGGGACAGGCGAGTGGGGGCTGCGGCTGACGCAGGTGCATGTGCCAGGTGGGCACTCAGACCCCCAAAGGCCTTGAGTGTTGAGTCAGAGCCGACATCCGCTGCTGGAGGCCACTGCCGGCAGCCGCGTGACCTGTGGGGTGGGGTGCTCCCCAGCCAGCAGGTCTCAGGGCGAGGGCAGAGTCACCATGGGGTAGGTAGGACGTGACATTGGTCAGGAAAGCTGGGCCCAGGGAATCTGCCCATGGACCCTTCATCTTGAGGGTGGGAGCTTTGCTTTAGCCATTCCTGGGGAGATGGGATTTCTTGAAAAGGAAGAAGGAGGCTTCTGGGGTAAGACGCAAATTCCGCAGGACCAGAAGCTGTCTTAGGGACGTGGGCTTTGCAGAAGCAGTGCCCTGTCTGGAAATTCCGAGGCTGCCCTGGAACCCCAACCTAGGTGTGAGTCCTCCCTGTGCCGCTTGCGGGTGTGTGACCCCGGGCAAGCACCATAGCAGTCCTCGCCTGTGAAGCGGGACCCACTGACTCGGCACCGTTCCAGGAATTGGGGTACGGCAGGGAGCAGCGTTCAGGAGGCTCAGTTTTCACCAAACCTGGCAACGCTCTCACTGTCTCCTTCTCAGATAAGAAAGCAGCTTCCAGAAACCACAGGTCCCTTGCCCAGGGCCACACAGGTGATAAATTACTTCAAGTGATCTCTTGCTGTGTAACAAGACAGCCCTAAACTCAGTGGCTTAAGACCTTTCATAATCATGTTATTTTGTTCCCGAGCCTGCATTTTGGCAGGGCTCCGTGGAGGAGGTTGGTCTGTGCTCCACAGCGTCTGCCTGGGCAGCTGGATGGAGGCCTGCCTCTCCGACGGTGCACTCCCCACATCCTAGTCGGCTCTGGCTCAGCCCGGAGCCTATCTCGTGGGCTTCCTCACGGTAGGGATCCCTGGTTCCTAGAGCAAGTGCTCCAGGAGACAAAGACCCACCTGTCCCTAAAACCCCAGGCCCAGAAATAAGCACGACATCACTTCCATTAGTCAAGCAGTTGAGGGGCCTGACTCCAGGAAAGGATATAGAGAGCTTATGGTCATCTTTAAGCTATTACAGTGACCAAGCCGGGATTCGAACCTAGACTTCCTGATGCCTTCAAGCCCTGCAGAGCAGAGACACTAGAGAGGCCAGCAAGCTCGCGTTGGCAGGCCCGTGCCTGGGAGAGGCCTGTCTGGCTGGATGGACCACCTCACGATTATCCGAGCTAGAAGAAGCTAGATTTTAAGACTGGTTATCTCCAAGCTCGGGCCAGGGCAGGGGCTCTGCCGGCTCCAGAGGTCTGGTCCTTCCTCCCGGAGCCACTACTCCCAGCTCCACCCACGTGGCTCCCAGGGACCTGTCACCTTTTGCACAACCCTGGCCTTGGCCACAGCAGAGCCCGTCTGGGCTGGGCATCTGCCCCATGTGGGGCCTGTGGCTTCCTTCTGTGGGACTTCATACCTGCCCTGGGAGTTGAAGGGCCCCATTTACTGCCACGTGGAGAACAGGTGCAGGAGAGAGGGAGGGGGGAAGCCAGGGGGCCAAGAGGAGCAGGCAGGACAGACAGACAGACAGGGTCCTGATGGCTTTCCACGCCCTGACTTCAGTTTCGGGGGCGGGTGCGCGGCCAGCCGTGGAAGGGGCGCCCTGGAGCCTGCGGCGCGGCCAGCCGTGGAGGGGGCGCTCCCGGAGCCTGCGGCATTCCATGTCTGGTCACCAAGAGACCTCCCCGAGCCTACGGAACCCGTGACAGCCTCCCCCCGGCCCCCTAGTCCTTGCCCAGCCACGGTCGCTGGGGAGGTACCATGCACAGACCGGACCTCGTGAGTCCCTACAGCAGCTCCCTTCTGCGCCCTCCTCCCCCCAAGCCCCTCTGAAGGGCCGGGCCCCTGGGTCCCCGCTCATGCAGTTGCCTCCGCAGGAACACCCCTCCTCCGCCGCTGTTCAGTTGTCCTTCTCCGTCATCCCCGCCTGATCAGGAAGCTGGGCCGCGTCCACCAGGCACGAGGCACGGTGGTCAGGGCCTGGGTGTTACTGCACCGCCTGGATGGTCGTCCCAGCTCCGCACGGACCTGCTGTGTGACCTCAGCAAGCTCCTAAACCTCTCTGTGGCTGGCCTTCCTCACGTGTGACATGGGCTGCAGGAAGGAT
Organism: Mustela lutreola; assembly: GCF_030435805.1. Taxonomy (NCBI): domain Eukaryota; kingdom Metazoa; phylum Chordata; class Mammalia; order Carnivora; family Mustelidae; genus Mustela; species Mustela lutreola. Next base: position 2,790,629 of record NC_081292.1, on the reverse strand, counting down.
CACATGTGTTAAACGTGCCTGGGCCTTGAGGTCTTTACCAGCAGAGCCCTGTAGCGTCCCCCAACCCTACGGCCAGGCTGCGGCCCTGGGACATGCCCGTGGACAGTGACCTCCGTGGGAGGCAGACACCCGTGCCACCAAGCACTATCCCCAGGGCCCGTCCCCAGGCCGGCCTGGTGCAGTGTCCCAGCCCAGGCTGCCCACTGTGTCCTGGAGCTCTGCGGGGGGCCTTTCTGCAGAGGGCAAGGTGGACAGACAGACCTTCCCTCCGGCCTCCCGACCGCGGGCGCAGTAGCCAGCACCGGAGGTTTCAAGTCGCTCTGGAGACCCCTGCTGGCCAGTGCTGGTTACTGCAGGCAACCGAGTAGCCCTCCTGCCCAGCAAGGGGCCGCCCAGCCCCACAGGCATGGTTACCCCCACTTAGTGCCACCAGGTCACTCAGCTGGAAAGTAGCAGTATTGGGATTTGGAACGAAGACCATCTCCCGAGCCCATGGGCTTCCAGCCCAGAGCAGTCCTATTTTCCCTAACCTGGGAGGCTCCGTGGGCTTCTGCCACCCCCACCTGGAACGCTCCCGTGCCCAAGGCTTCGTCCATCCTTGGATAATGCCCTCGCGTCACGGGCTTCGCAGGAAATAAAGTCAAGCCGAGCCTGGGCCGGAGCTACGAGGGAGTAGGGGGGCCCAACCAGAGATAAATGGGGTGCTGCCCTGCCCCTGGGGGCCACATTCTGGTGAACAAGTCAGGGCAGAGTCACGTAATAAATGTTTGTTGAACGAATACATTACTAAACAAACGTACTCAGTGACTGCCACAGAGCTGCGAATCCCGGGCCGCGTGGTGAACTCTTACTCATCCTTCAGAACCCTGTCCAGGGACACTTCTTCCAGGAAGGAAGCATCTTCCCTTTGAGGAGGTCTCCTCTCGCACTGACTTTAGGGCAGAACGTGGTGTGTGTTAAGTGGGGTACAAAGCGTTATGAGATATTGGGGGTGGGGACACACATTTGAAGAAGCAGCCGTGGGAGGGAGGAGGGGGTGATGCTCGGGAACGTCTTCCTGGAGGAAAAGGAGGATCTTAAGTTGAGCCTGGAAGGGCGAGGGAGTCCTGGGTCAGGGGAGGTGATGCTGAGAGGGACGGTGTAAGCGCATGAGTCACCCTGGGCCATCCAACAAAGCGCCACGAACTTGGCGGCTTGGAGCCACAGGAACATATTATCCGGCAGCTCTGGAGGCCGGAAGTCTGGAATCAAGGTGTTGGCAGGGCCGTGCTCTCCCAGAAGCCTCTAGGAGAGGATCTGTCATCATCTCTTTCTGGTCTCGGGTGGTTGGCAACAGTCGCTGGTGCTCCTTGGCTCGTAGACACCCCTCCAGTCTCTGTCCAAGTGTCCCTCTTTAAGGACAACAGTCACGGGATTGGGACTCACCCCATTCCAGTCTGACCTCATCCGAACTTGCTTCCATCTGCAAAGACCCTATATTCAGATAAGGTTGCATTCCCAGGTAGCAGGGGTGAGGACTCGAACATTTCTTTTCTGGGAGACACGATTTGACCCTCAACAAGAAGAAAAGTTGACTCGTGCCCATTTGGGAAGTGAGGAGGGCGTTTCGGTTTGGGGAGAGCTGAAGGGGAGGAACCAGGCAGCAAAGATGCTGGAGACTAAGTGGGGCGATGCAGAGGGGCGTGGCCGCCTTGGGGGTCAGGCGGTGGGAGAAGGGGGTCAGCTGGGAGGCTGGAGAGGTGTTGTGGGATCACAGCAGCCCCAGGGTGGGGCTTTCACTCAGGCACAGTTGGCCCTGCTCCCCTGCCAGCCCCCAGGTGGCTGCTGTTACCAGCTCGGGGTCACAGCCTGGAAACTGGCTCATGAAGATAGGGCCATCGGGTCGGGGGCCTGTAGCTAGCAGGTGCCAGGCTGAGCTTCGGGCCAGGTCTTCACTGCCTGCTTCCAAACCCAAGACCTGTGTGCTCGCTCCGACCGTTCTGCAGAAGGTGACGTTTTGGTGCCTGATTTGTGGCCCTGCGCGCGTCCGCTGCCTTTGCTCCTGGAGACAATGTCTGGGAACCTCTGTCTCTCCCAGTTAACGTCTAACCACTTTGCTCCCCTTCGAGGGGTCACGTGTGGGCAGGTTGTTTTCAAACTTTCTGCTTTGGAGTTTTGTCTCTTGGGCTGAATTTTGAAGGGCGGTGTTTGGTGGGGAGGGGTCTGGCCTGGCTGGGCCCGCGGTGCACAACAGCTCACCGAAGCCTCCTGAGCCCTGCAAGGTGGGAGACCGCGCCCCGGGGATTCCGGTACCAAGTGGCAGGGGCGGGATCTGCGCGGGGTCTGCTGGATGCCCAGGCCCGTCCTCGTGGGTTCTCATCCCTGTGGGTGGTCTGTGAATTCTCCCCACCCCCTCCCCGGGAGCATCCAGGGAGAGCCCCTGTCTGTGAAAAGCGGTACGGAGATTTTCCCCCAAATTAAGCAGAATTGCCACGTGATCCAGCATCCCACTTCTGAGTGGAAACCGAATAATTAAAAGCACACACTTGAAGAGAGATTTGTCCGCCCACGATCACAGCAACTTTATTCACAACAGCCGAGAGGTGGTGTCCGGTGTCCGCGGCCGGATGAACCGTAAACAGAACACGGCGTCTAGACACACAACGGAATTTTACTCAGCTTTCAAGAGGAAAAGTTCTTGTTGAGTTATACACCTGAGCCTAATGTAACGCTGCATGTTAATTATACTGGAATGTTTAAGAAAGTTTATTTACGGGACGCCTGGGTGGCTCAGTGGGTTAAGCAGCTGCCTTCGGCTCAGGTCTTGATTCCAGCGTCCTGGGATCGAGTCCCACATCGGGGTCCTTGCTCAGCAGGGAGCCTGCTTCTCCCTCTGCCTCTGCCTGCTTCTTTGTCTGCCTGTGCTCGCTCTCTTCCCCTCTCTCTCTGATAAATAAATAAAATCTTTAAAAAAAAAAGAAAGTTTATTTACTTGTGTCGTCTCTACACCCAGCGTGGGGCTCAAACTCACAACCCCAAGGTCAAGAGCCCTGAACCTACTGACTGAGCAGGCCAGGCGCCCCTGCTTACACTGGAACTTTTTTAAAAAAGATTTTATTTATTTATTTATTTGAGAGCAACAGAGTGAGACGGTGTGAGCAGGGGGAGTGGGAGAGAGGGCAGCAGGCTTCTCGCTGAGCAGGGAGCTCAATGCAGGGCTCCATCCCAGGACCCTGGGATCACGACCTGAGCCGAAGGCAGAGGCTTCACCCACTGAGCCCCCAGACAATGGGCAACCCTGGAAGAAAATGGGCTGGGGGAAGCCAGGCACAAAAGGAAAAACAGGGCCCGATCTGCTTACTTGAGAGAACCGGAGTGCTCACGCGGAGGGACAGAGACTGGAAGGAGCCGGGGGTTGGCCCTGGGGGGAGGCGGCGGGGAGCTCCTGTTGGTGGGGACGGGCATTCGTCTGGGGCGACAGAGAAGTTCTAAAGGTGGATGGTGGTGATGGTTGCATGATAATTTGAATTTATGTAATACTGTGGAATCCATATACTTAAAAATGGTGAAAATCATAAATTTCATGTGACGTGTATTTTATCACAGTAACGATGGTGTTTAAAAACTCGCCTTCTGCTGACGGTTCCCGGGGCCTACAGCTGGGAACCGGGCACACCCACCAGCCGACCATAAGGGCTCCGGTCTCTCCGTGTTTTCTACAACACCCGGTATCACCTGCCTCTCTGAATAAGCCAGTCCCAGGGGTGTGAATGGTGTTTTGGACTGAATCGTGTCCCCCCAGATTCATATGTTGAAGCCCTAACGCCCCAGGGCACTTATGTTCACGGATGGGGGGGAATTACGTTTAAATGAGGTCATAGGGGTGGGCCCTGCCCCCCAGGAGAGAAGAGACCGCGGACTCTGCGTGTGCGTGTGTGTGCATGTGAGCACACACTGGGGAAGGCCGCGTGGGAACACCGTGAGGAGGAGGCTGTCCACGCACCAGGACGAGAGGCCTTGCCAGAAGCCAGTCCTTGTAATGTCTTTTTTTTTTTAAAAAAAAGATTTTATTTATTTATCAGAGAGAGGGGGCGGGGGAGAGAGCGAGCACAGGCAGACAGAATGGCAGGCAGAGGCAGAGGGAGAAGCAGGCTCCCTGCTGAGCAAGGAGCCCGATGCGGGACTCGATCCCAGGACGCTGGGATCATGACCTGAGCCGAAGGCAGCTGCTTAACCAACTGAGCCACCCAGGCGTCCCCCTTGTAATATCTTGATCTCAACCTTCCAGCTTCCGGGTTCCCGCTGCTCAGGACCTGGTCTGTGATGTTTGTCACAGCAGCCGAGCTGGTCGATGCAGGATGCGTCTCATTTTGGTGTTGATTTGCCCTTTTCTGTGGGCTAATGGCTCTGGGCCGCTCCTCCCGGGCTCACTGCCGCTGGGGCGCCTTCTTCCGCGTACTGCAAACTCGCAGCCTTCACCCGTCGTCAAGCTGGATGGAATTAAATTTGCCGTTTAACTTTTGAGTTTAAGCATTCTTCGTTCTTCGTATGCTCCGGGTGTGAGTCCCTTATCGGATGTAGAGTGCAAATATTCTTTACCGTTCTGTGCATTGTCTTTTTACTTTCTTGATGGTGTCCCTTGAAAAACTAAGGTTTTTGCTTTTAATGAAATCCAATTTGCCTGTTTGTTTGTTTGTTTGTTTCTGTTGTCTGTGTGTTTGGGGTCGTGTCTAAAACCACTGCCTCATCCAGAGTCATGAAGATGAACCTTTATGTTTTCTTCTAAGGGTTTTACAGCTTAGCCCTTAGACTTGGCTCTTCTATCCATTGTGAGCTCATTTGTGTGCATGGTGTGAGGGAGGGGTCGAACCTCATTCATTCGCATATGGATATGCAGTTGTCCCAGTACTGTTTGCCGAAAAACTCATTCCTCCTCCTTCATAAAGAATCAGCCGACCATAAAGGTCGACCATAAAGGGCTTATTTCGGGACCCTCAATCCTGTTTCATTGACCTACTCTCCATCCTTATGGCAGTACCACACAGCCTCCCACGGTCACAGTTCATAGAAACTTTTGAAAAGGAAGAGTCTGAGTTCTCCAACTTTGTACTTTTTTCAAGACTGTTTCAGCTTTTCTGGGTCTCTTCAATGTCCATGTGAAATTTGCGGTCAGCTTGTTAATTTCTGCACCGAAGGTGACTCTAGGACAATGTGAGTCCCCAGCCACTTCTGACCCTCTGCGTGTATAGACAAAGCAAGATCCCGTAGCCCGAGGCCTCCTCCAGCCTGGGATCTGACAGAGACTGCGCAGTGTCTGTACATGAACCTGGAGAAGCGGCGCCGTCTTGGCCACGTTAAGTTCTGATCCAGCAACACGGCGAGTTCGGTTTTCAATGCAATCTTTTTTTCAATCGGTGAAAGTCACAGATGGTGAAAATGTTAGAAAGAAGGTGCAGAAGGGTGACAGGTAAGTCATTTGTTCGGTGTCCGGCTTCCAGGAGCCTCCGCAAAGGCAGCCGCCACTATTGCACTCACGCTGCTCTCCAGGGGCAGCAAGGGCAATGTGTGTCCTGACCTCTGGCCCCCATTGTAGGTCTGTGCACTCGGCTGTGGGCTTGCTTCCTTCCCTAAAACGATCGCAGTAGATGGCGTTGGTGCTCTGCCCACAGCTCCTCAGACTTTGTGTCTCCGTGCACCACTCTTTCAGCCTGGTTTTGGGGTGGTTCCTATCTCCAGGGCCAACATCGGAAGCTCTTATCTGAAGGACTGACCTTGGGCTACCAAAGTCAGTTTTGCCCACACATGGAGGGTCAGAAGCGGCTGAGGACTCGCCTCTCCCTAGACATTCCTCAGCCAGTGACCGAGGCGGCTCATGGCTCTCTTGCCTCCCTTCCCTCAGCTGGAGCAGAACGGACCCTCCGGAGTGCCCCGCGGGATCAGCACCGCCCTCTGCACGGGGCCTGCCGGAGCTCCCCACTTGCAGGAACCGTCCCCTAGGGCAGGCCGCGAGCGCCCGAGCTGAGACAGGAGCTCTGCGTGGCTTCCTAGGGAGCCCGCTCACTTCTCAGGACCGCACAGCGTTCCTGACTTCCACATTCTTATCGACGCTGTTTGATTCTTCGGGGGGTAACCTCGGATGGACGCCCACTTGCCCTTTCGAACCTGTGTGCACGGACACGTTTGGGAAAACGCCTGGAGGTAGAGTGGCCTGATCTAAGTGTACGTGCTCCTGGGGCTGCATTACCCCCCAGACGCTGCAGTAGCTCACGGCCCCGGAGAAGTCAGAAGGCCGAGCCGGGGGAGAGGGTTTTGTTCTGGGGAAGAGAAGGCCCGGCCCCTGCGTCACGGTTCCCGCTAGGGGGCGCACACACCACGCTGTAGGAAGGGCAGGGAGGTCTCCGGTGCCCAGTTGGGGGGATGGTGGGGCGGGGAGCCTGCACTGCCAGAGCAGGAGGGATGCTCTTAGCCTGTGCATGAGAACACGGAGGCACAGGGAGGAGACCGGCGTGCACCGCCCACTAGCACCCCGACGCTAGGGGACTCTATACCTGGCAGGCTGCAGCCTGTCCTGAAGGCCCCTCCAAGGCCCTGAGGTCGACCCTGACCCCCCACTGCCTCGACCCAGGATATGCTGCAGGAGGGCACTACGAGCTGAGCTGCCTGGTGAATGAATGACTGACGGTGGGAGGGCGTGACCGCAGAGGCCACGCTCCGAACGGCCTCGGTCAGGATCAGGGTGAGCCCATCCGTCACCTCGGTGCTGCCTGAGCTCAGCTGTGGGGGCTCTGAGGGGCCTTGTCCCAGCCTTGCATCTCTGCCGACGGGTCGTGGTGCTTTTAACATACTAGCTAATGTCACTGTGAGCAGCGACACAGTAAACACTGACGTTTCCCGTCGCTGGTTTGTTGAGTAAGTGTTGATGACATTGATACTGCCAAGAGAATAAAACGTTGAGTTTTGTTGTTCGTCTTTATGTTGCGGGCGCCAGTTTTAAGGCAAGTGTTCCGCTTGTGTGCGGACTCACCCCGATGGAGGGGACCGTATTCCGTGGGTCACCGGGACCGCGTGCCGTTCTCACCAGCAGAGTGGAATCCTGCACAAACACTCAGTTTCTGTGTCACCGGGCAGGTCCCGCTGCCTGATCCCCGATGGAAGTGGGCCGTGGCTCCGTGGGCTTCCCTGGTGCTCCCTGCAGCCCCCCCAAACCCCACCACCAGTGGGGCCACCAGCATCACACGGTGCCACGAGCAGCGGCACCAGCACAGAGGACGCAGGAAAAGGGCAGGCAGCAGAAAAAGAGGCTGGTGGCGGAGCCGGGGTCACGCAGGAGGGAGGGGTGGGGACAGACGGTCTTCTGGGCACAGGGATGCGGCCACCCACCGGAAGAGCCAGCAGTCCCAAGAGCCTAGACAGGTGGGCCCTGCGGTGCCCCCTTCGCAGAGTCGAGCGGCGCCCATGGCTAGGGGGCAGAGTCGAGAGCCAGCCCTGGGCTGTGGGCTCAGCCCCGCTCCTGGCCCAGGACCCTCCCGTCCTCCTGCTCCCCCGGCCAGCTTCAGGGACGCGGGAGCTGGCCCTTCTTGGGCGTCTCTGCCGCAGACATCGACAAGCATCAGCAGAGTCTTGCTTCACCCTGGGAACAGCGAGGCTGGAAAAGGGAAGGAACTAAAGCTGCCCAGAGCACAGGCAGGGCCGAGCCGCGGGACGGCAGCAGGTGGTTCCCACCACCGGCCGAGCACTCCGCCATCAGCCTACGTCACAGGTGGGGAAACCGAGGCCCCTGGAGTGAAGCGAGCAGCTCCGGAGCCTGGGTCCCTCGCACCCGACAGCCCTGTGTCCCCTCCCGTTGCCCCAGCAGCGTGATAAGCAGGGGCATGAGCGAGGGAGGAAAAGCCTCCCCAGCTCCCCACGGCTTGGTTCCTTCCAGACGCTCTGTGGGACTCGGCCTTCAGCAGATGTCACGCTGGCCACGGTGACCCTTGGGGCCTCGCAGAGCTGCTGTAGCCCCCAAACCCCTTCACTTCCCTGTGGCCACACCAGATGTGCAGTGATGAGGTTTTGAAACCTCTGTGGTTTGTTTTTTCCCACATTAAAAATTCTATGTAATTATTACAAAAAACTGTAAAATTGGCAAAAAGAAGGAAAAACTTCCCCTCGTCAGCGCCCGTCCTTCGATCACCTCCTCACTGAGCAGGTACTTACTGCGCACCTGCTGTGTGCCCAGCGTTCTGCAGGCAGCAGAAACAGAGGCTGGTGGCGGAGCCGGGGTCACGCAGGACGGAGACGAACCGAACAAACACACGCATGTACAGAGCGGGCCGACTCCGGACCTCGGGATCGCTCCTCTGCGCAGGCCCCAGACTTGTCCCGGTGTGGGGTGCCGGGGCGGCTCGGTGGGTGGAGCGGCTGACTCGTGGTTTCTGCTCAGGTCTCACGATCTCAGGGCTGCGGGATCGAGGCCCGCACCGGGCTCCTGGCTCCACGGGACGTCTGCTTCAGACTCTCCAGCGCTCCGGCCCTCCCCCTGTCGCGTGCCCTCTCTCACGCTCACGCTTTCTCTAAAATAAATAAATATCAGTTTTAAATGGAAGAGTATCTACTCTTTTTTTCTTTTTAAAGGTTTATTTATTTGGGGGGGAGGGGCCGTGGGGGAGGACGAGAACCTCAAGCAGACTCCCTGCTGAGCAGAGCCTGACGCAGGGCTCGATCCCACGACCCTGAGATTATGAGACCTGAGCCGAAATCGAGAGTTGAATGCCTAACCGACTGAGCCGCCCAGGTGTCCCAGTAAACAAATCTTTAAAGAAAAAAAAGCATGTCGCGGTGTGGCTGTCTACCCAGGGTACCTCAAAACAGCATGGCTCCGGGCACCTCCCCATGGGCGCCATTGAGAGGGTAGGGAGGGCATGTCACATTGCCGAGGTCCCTGCCAAGCCCACCCAGGTGCAACCCTTTACCGCCGGAGCAGCGGCCAAGCCGCTGGGGAGTGTCGTGAGTAGGGGACGGAGCCCTGGCTCCCAGCCAGGGGGCCTTCCCGACGGAGCCTCCCTGTGGGGCACACTTCTCGTGCCTGTGCTTGCCCTGGAGGGGCCCCTCATCGTCCCAGGGGGCGGACGGCCTGGCCCGCCCACCAGAGCTCCCGTGGGGCACCAAGGGCCGAGGGGAGGGGCATCAAAGGAGCGAGACTGTGTGCTTGGTAGCAGGGCCCGCCCCGATCTCGTGGGAAGGGAGGTGTTCGGTCCTGCGCTTCTCGGATGCAGCCTCAGAGCTGGACCATGACGTGTCTCCTGTCTCTGGGCCAGCCACTCCTCGGGGCTCACGCGGCGACACCGGCTACCTCGTCCAGGAGAAGGAATGAATGAGTGGATGAATAAATGGGCCGTCTCCGGGATGACTTGCCCAGGTGTAGCAGAAGGCGACTGGCTTCCAGGCTCGTAAGCCCCTGGGCAAGCCACATCCAGGTCTGGTCATGGCGGATAATGGGGAGCCTGTTCTCTGGGCCCCTGGTCACAAAAGGCTGCTTTTTTTCTCTCTCCCTCTTCTTTTTCAAGATTTTATTTATTTACTTGACAGACAGAGATCACAAGTGGGCAGAGAGGCAGGCGGGGGGTGAGATGTGGGGGGGAAAGCCAGTTCCCTGCTGAGCAGAGAGCCCGATGTGGGGCTCAACCCCAGGACCCTGAGACCATGACCTGAGCTGAAGGCAGAGGCCCAACCCACTGAGCCATCCAGGCGCCCCAAGGCTACTTCTGCCAGCCTCGAAATCCTTAACTGTCACGTGGGAAGGATGAGGGTTTCCCGGGTTCGGGAGGACTCAGGGCAATGGCGCTAACGCCCTGGCTCAGTGCCCAGTGAGCCTCAGGTGCTCCCCGAAGGCTCACGGCTGCTGGCTCGTTCTCACCACGTCCCTCGCTGCCAGGGCCAAGCTCCCCAGCCCCTCCAGCCGTAGGCTGACAGAGAGCCCGTGAGGCCGGCAGGGGCCAGCCCCGAGCCACGCCCAGGACACAGAGAGGAGGGGAAGGACAGAGGAGACAGAGCTGCCCCCACGTGCTTGGGCTGACCCCCGGCACAAGCAAGGTCAAGTGGCAGCTTCCACAGCAGGGCTGGTTCCAGCCACAAGACCAGCCCAGCTCCACCAGCATGCCCAGACACGCACAGACACGCAGACGCGTGTGCACATGCACGCACTGACACACACACCCACACACTCAGATACAGACGCTCACACAGACAGATGTGTATGCACACACACTAATACACGCATCTGCACACAGAGACAGGCACGTGCACACACACACACACACACACCCCTGCTATCCGCATTTATCCTCGGCTAATACACTCTTCACTTCGGGCATGTGTCATGAACTTGGGGTTCAGGCTTCCCGGGCTCACAGCCTGGCTCGGTCCCTGCTTGGTCAGCTCTGGCTGCTGTAACCTATCCTCAGTCTGGAGGTGGGGGGCCTGAGAGCAGGGAGCTGAGAGCAGGGAGGTGCTCCTGGGGGGCTCCTCCTGGTTCCGTCCCCAACACGGTAGAGAGAGGCTGGCTCAACACTCCTGCCCTAATAAACTCCTAATATGACTGCACTGCGGGTTAGGATATCACCACGAATTTGGGGGTGACACAAGCCTGCAGTCCAGGACAGTTGCGCACCGGCGGGGGGACCCTGGGAAGCTGCCACCCTCTGTGCCTCGGACGCCCGTCCATCAGGAGGTCAGAGCTCACTTGGGAGGGCGGACAGCTGGGGCCCAGGGCCGGGCCCGACCCTGGAGAACGGGTCCAAGAAGCTCTTCCTCTTCCCAGTGCTGGGCAGTGTGGAGGGGCTGGCGGGGAGGGAAGGCCTGCAGTGCTACGGGGTGGTGAGGGGAGGTGTCCTTCCCTCCTGAAAGCTCTGGGTGGACAAACCAGGCAGCACTCACCTGGGCCTCCATCTCCTGCAGCAAAGGTCCGGGCCTCCCCGGCCGGACAGGTGCCTCCCTCCTCTGCAGCTGGCCCCCTCTCCTGGCCCCAGGGCCCCAGTGGCCTGTCCAGACCTGGGCCTCCGGGCCCACTCAGTGGACTCGTGAGCAGGAGGGGTGGCAGGCTGGGCTCCAGGCTCAGAGAATCCCAGGTCAGTCCCCAGTGTCAACAGAATCTTGCCGGGTGACCCGAGCAAGTCACTCAGCATTTTGATCTGGGGGATAGTGTCCTGCCATTGGTGTCAGTGGGTCTTCAGCTTTGGGAACACCGATCGGCTCCTGCTCTGTGCTCAGTGGGGCACGTGGCTCTGGGGCGGGCTCAGTGCCGTGCGGGTTTGGGGCCTGCTGGCTTCCAACTGGGGGCTGGTCCTTGCAGAGACAGGCCATGGGCTCTGTGCTCAACAGCCAGGCCCCTGTGGGGTGCCCACAGCCGTGCCCATGGGGACCCATGTTCTGTCACACTCTGAGATGCAGAGATGACCGTGAGGCTGCCTTGGGCCCGGCGTGAAGGCGCCGGCGTTGGCTCCAGCCCGCTCTGTCCTTAGTTTCCCGCGCATTTTCCGGAGCCTCCTCATCCCCACCCCACCGTTGCCGGGACTGAAGCGGGCTGGCCTCCGCCACGGGGGACGGGCCAGGACCGTGGCGCGCAGGTGCTTCTCACTCCTGGGTTTCTGCGGGGCGCACAGCCAGCACCCCTGTTCTCTGGGACCTGCTCCATCAGCCCTTCCCCCAGCCTGGGAGCTTCGAACACTCCCCCAGGCTGTGGCCAGATCCGGGAAGCATTGCAGGTGGCAGGAAGTCTCGGGGAAACCCAGAGCGGTTAGTGTCTCATGAACCTCAGCCGCACACAGCACAGCTCAGCTGCGGCCAGAGAGACAGTCATGAAGGGCAAGCCGTCCAGAACGCTCCACCAGGGCCCGGTCCTGGTCCTTCGGGGGTGCGGGGCCCCGAGGGCACTGGCTCTAGGGACTCTGGGTAGGTGTGGGGTGAAGGTGGAGACCACACGATATTCTGATATTCTGTCGTCCGGGGAGTGGCGGTGCGGCAGCCCTTGGGGGCAGGGCTGGTCTGGGGGCAGAGTCAGCAGGCGGTGGGGACTGCGGCCTGGGCGGCCCAGAGGCGAGGTGCCCTCCCTGCCCCCATCCTCACACGGTGCCTGGTACACGGTAGGTGCTCAGCGAGGGGGGGGCCCACTGGCTGTCAGGTGCAGGGCCAGGTGCTGTCACAGCCCACGATGTCATCTCCAGAGACATATCCCAGCTGGCCACATGCCAGGTGAGGGCCCTGGGCCAGGTTGCTTCCCCCTCGGGACCCATCACAGGGTATGCGGCTCCGGGTTACCGGGGGAGCAAATCAAACAGGCAGAGGAACACAAGAACTCCATGTTAAAAATAAAAAAATTGGAAAGCAGAACCAAAGAGCAGCACTTATGACAAGATTCAGCTCAAGACCCCAATATGCCCCCCAAAAAGTAGGTGGGGATACATCCAGGGTTTTCAGGTTCTCCTCAGGAAACGGGGCTCAGGTCCCTCTAACCTCAGTTTCCCTGAATCCATCTGGAGTTCCCTACTCCTCCCCGTCTTCACGGTGGGGCTCAGCCTGGGGACCGTAGGCCAGGCCCGACCTTTCCAAAGGGCCCTAGATCTGCCTGGCCGGAGCCTACATCCGCACGGGAAGAAAAGGAGGACGCGGCTGGGCCGCTGGGGGGGCCAGACGGCAGGACAGCCCTCCAGCGGCCCCAGGACTCCGCCGGGCGGTGCCCAGAGCCTTGGAGGACGACCACCGGCTGCGGGACGCTCACTGTCCCCAAGCAGGTGAGCGCAAGGGGCTGCTGGAGGTATGTGGGCTGAGTCCCGGGAACCTTCAGGATGACCAGGAAACCCCGTGCGTCAGATGCCAAGCCACATGCCTCGCTGGATACTGGCTGAAGCAGGCTCAGACAAGGGCAGGGTCCGGACCACGACGCCAAAAAGCTCAGAAACCAGCTCATTTCACCCAAATATGAGCAACAGAAAAGTCCTGAGACTAAAATTCCACACCGATGTTCTTATTTGAAAAGAGAGACTAAAAAGCAGAAGAACACCCCAGGTAGACAAGGAAAGCGTTCCAGGAAGACACAGCACAAACCAGACTGAGATGGCGGCCCACCAGTTTTCAGGACCCAAAAATGATCCACGTGAAATGAAAAAGGAGAAAAGTCACCCGTCCTTCATTCCCAGGTGAGCTTACGGATGTTAAGGCCATAGTAAAAGCCAGGAAAAGAGCAGTGTCGGCCAGAAATAGAAAAACCAAGAGAGGTGGCAACAAATTCAGGAAATTCAGGAAAGATTTAAAACAAAGGAAGAAACCGTTTTGGAAATAAGGACTCACCTAGAAAGAACACAGTAGGTAAAGCCTTATGAGAACTAAAACAGTGTAACAGGAGGACTGTTCTTGAAATTAGAAAAGAAACAATGACACAGGTAAAAAGCAACCCTTGCCTATGGAGGAAGGTTGGCAAAGAAGATCCAACATGGGAGCAGCAGGAACCCCTGCCTGGGGCTCCGGGGGCATGGAGGCCGAACAGGCGAATGCTGACACTACAGTTCCAGGAAACGTCCCTGAAACAGCAGTCAGACCTACGTATTGAGAGCACACCACGTATTTGAGAATATTTACCCAGAATATTCACACATTCTAGTAAAATCCTGTAAAGAAGAAGGTGGAAAAATCCTTCAGGAATTCAGGTAAAAAGAGCAAGGGACTTAAAGGAACGGAAATTCAATTGTTCTCAGACTTTCCAATGGCAACGCTTTCTGCCAGAAGAAAGTGGAGAAGCGCATGTTAAGATACTCGAAGTGACTGTGAGCCCAGTACCAAACCCCAGAGAACCAGACCTCCCGGCGGGAGAGACGCACGCGGGCATGGGCTTCGGCAAGTCGGGGACTGTTCCCGCCGGGGCCTGAGGGTCCCCTCTAGAGAATGAGCAACCAGGGGAAATCGTGGAGGAAGGTCAGCTCTAGGACCAAGCCTTAGAGGAGCTTGTGAGGATCGAGGATTGTACTAGGTCGAGGGTCTTAAGGATGGCGTAGGCCGAGGGGAGACGTGGAGACCAGAGCAAGGCTGCGGAGGGCCTGCGAGACAGTGGCTTGTGTCAGGAATCAGCCGACCGTGGTACTGTTACTCCAAGACGGCGGAGTTTGGGACGAGGTATAGAGCGAATGAGAAATGAGATACTGTGCTATGACTCTCAGGTCCTTCGAGCCTGAATTCTGAATGTGAAAGGACAAGGGTAGCGGGCATACGACAGAAGACGTGAAGTTGAAATGCTGGATGCCTGGATTCTGGGTTGGAAATATCAGTTTGAACTCATGAAGCACTTTAGAGTTAAAAGAAATATTGGTATATTTCCTGGCTCTGTCCACCGAAAAAGTCTTAAAAAAAAAAAAAAAAAAAAAAGACTAACCCAGTATAAATGAGCATCCTGGAGTCCATACCATGGTCTTTTTTTTTTTTTAAAGGACTGTATTTATTTATTTGTCAGAGAGAGACTGCACTCAGGGGGAGCAGCAGCAGAGGCAGAGGGAGAGGTAAGCTCGCTGAGCAAGGAGCCGAAGGCGGGACTCCATCCCGGGACACTGAGATCATGACTTGAGCCGAAGGCAGACACCTAATAGGCTGAGCCACCCAGGAGTCCTCACACTGTGGTCTTGAAATGTAATTTCTTACAAAAATAAACAACGGCTTTTTGGAGAAATGGCCGATTCCGGGTCTGCAGCAGGAAATAGACAAGATGAGCCCAGAACACCCAGACCTCCCAGAGAGCAAGAAAGCCGCCGAAGACCAGGGTCATGCTGAAAGGTCTCCGGGTCCACCTTGCAGATGTGTCCACTGGCCAGAGATGGCCAAGTTCAGCTGGAAAAAGATAGTACTTGAAGTGATGGAGACTTTGAGCTACGTCCACATCCATGTGTCCACGGTGTGCAAACAAAGATCTTGACCGGTCACGTGTGTGGGGTGAGGGCAGGTCGGTCCATTACCCCCACACTGACAATGGAAAAGAAAGTCTCCAGTATTTCCAAAGGGCGCAGGTGGACCGTCTTGTCCAGCAGCGGTAACTCGAGATGACCCCGGGAGACCAGGGGAAGCCGTTTCCGGAGAGGGCGGGGTTTGCTTCAGGGCAGGTAAGGCTTTGACCACGGGGCCCATCCAGCAGCTGATGGGGGTGTGGAGAGGGGAGGGAGTCACACGGTTTCCTGTCTCGGCCCAGACAGCCGTTAAAGGGGTTCCGCTTAGGACACCTCCCTAAGCTGCGCATATGTTACGTGTGTTTCTCTGTAGATGCTTTATCTGATGATACAAAGTGAACAAATGGAAGATTCTTTTTAAGGTGGTGGACGCTCTTCTCCCTGTGGGGGAGGCTCGCTGCTATTGGCGCTCCCGAGAACATGGGAAAACCCGATTACAGGCCAGTGGGAATAATTAGGGGACTCAGACCAAGGACGGCTTCCTGGAGGAGGTGGAGCCTGGAGAGCGGACGGGATTTGGTTTAGATCAGGCCTTCCCGACCTGACACTGTTGAAATTTGTGGTGGAGAATTCTTTGTTGTCGGGCTGGTCTGTGCCCTGCCGGAGTCCAACAACAGCCCTGGTCTTTACCCACTAGACGCCAGGGGCCCCTCCTCCCCCAGTTGGGACATCAAATGTTTCCAGAAATTACCAAATGTCCCTGGGGACAAAATTTCCCCAGACGAGAACCAGTGGTTTTAAAGAACCATAAACAAAGTAGAAATGAATAAAAGCCCAGAACTTCTTGGGAATCTCTGCCTGTGGGCACTCCTCTCCTTTCTTTGGCTTCTAGGCCCATGAGAGACCAGAGTGGCTGCTGGTCCAGGCCCCACGGGAGTCTGTTTCCTGCCCGAGGTCCCGCAGGCCTGCCCACGGTCAGGGCTGAGGGTCCCGTGACCCGGGCTGTGGCCGGAGTCAGGCAGGGTGGTTGCAGACACCCGCCCACCCCCCAACCCCACCCCGGTGCTAGAACACGTGCTTCCACCCTCGCCGGCCAAGGAGGAACCCGGAGCGGAGAGGGAAGTGCCAGGCTGCGGCTCAGCAGGGGCCAGCAGGGGCGCATCTCTGCCCCCAGCAAGTCCCGTCGGTGCGGCCCCGAGCTGCAGCCTTGCACCAGAGGGACTCTGCGGGCCCTGAGCTCAGGCCCCTCATTTCACTGTGGGGAAACCGAGGCACGCCACGGGGACAGAGCCGCCAGGCGGCCCTCGGTGTCCTGATTCTCGAGGCATACAAGACTCCTGAATCATTGTGAAGGACCTCGATGTTTTCCAGGCTTCCCCTGGTCGGTCATTTCTGAGCAGCTCCTGCGTGCTTTGCCCTGGGCTCAGACTAGTCTCTACAGCCCTTCACCCGTATTCCAGAAGCCCCCTGACGCCGGCTCCTTGTAGGGGCAGAGGACCGGAGGGGCTCTGTGTCCTGGAGCATGGAGGACCAATGGCAAACCGAGTCGGGGTGTGAGGTGTGCTGCGAGGGGTCGGCCCGCCGCGGTTGGCTGTGGCTATGGTGACAGTCCCTGTCGCCCACTAATCATGCACGAGTTTCAGAGAGACGGAGAGACCCAGTGTCCACACCAGGGAGGACTGCACTCTCGGGGCCCGCGAGTTCCCAGACCGCTCAGGGGCCACCGAGCCAGGGGTTGGGAGGCGGTGGGGACGGGTCACTCCGGGCTCACCAGCCAGCTCTGCTTGGATTGGCCTAAGATTTCACTGGAAGCAAAGAATTCTGCTATTTTAAAATACAAGTTCTCAGGGTGTCTGGGTGGCTCAGTCGGTTAAATATCTAACTCACGATTTTGACTCAGGTCGTGATCTCAGGGCTGTGGGATGGAGCCCCTCCTGGGCCGCCGTGCTCAGCGGAGAGTCCGCTTGTTTGTCTCTCTCCCTCCGCCTCTCCTGTCTGTCTGAGCTTTCTTGAGAGCTCTCTCTCTCTCAAACAAATAAGCAAACAAATAAAATCTTTAAAAAACAAGTTCTCAAACCAGAAATCTGGGTTGTCTATGGTTGGAGACCACCCTGAGGGCTAGAGAAGCCAAGGCAGGCGGGTCCTGAGAAGGGAGGACAGCGTGTGGCAGGGAAGGACTGCGGGCCCAGTGGTGGCGGGCTCTCCCCGTCCTGTGGCTGCGGACCAACCCCAGAACTCGCCCCCGTGCTGCTGGGCTCATGGACTCTGGGGCCACGCGTCTGGACAGGGCTCAGCGAGAGACAGCTTGTCTCTGCTCTGCGACACCAGGACCTCAGCTGGGGTGGCTCCTGCGACGGGGACCATTCAGCAGCTGAGGGTAGCGGCCACCTGCAGACTTCTTCCCTCACATGCCAGGGCGACTGCCACACAGTGCTCTGCTGGGACAGGCCCCTGGAGCCTGCCATGTGGCCTCACCATGTAGCCTTGCTTCCTTACCACGTGGCGGTTACATTTGAAGAGGGGGCATCCCGAGGGGAAACATCTGGAGAGGAGCCGTCCAAGGAAGCCAGACAGAAGGCCCGTAGGCCTTGGTGACCCGGCCTCAGGGGTCAGGCAGCGTGACCTCCGCAGCATGGTGTTAGACAGCTCAGCAGACAGCCAGACTCAAGGTGACAGGACACACTGCCCCTCTCTTGGCAGGATGAGTGTCAAAGATTTGCAGTCATTGTTTTAAAAACCACCACAGTGACAGTTACTGAGCCCGTCCTTGGTGCTAGGTAGCGCCTAAATGCACAACCGGCCAAAACTGTGGGAAGGTGTTGGGAGTGAGCATCCCATCCAACAGAAGAGGAAACTGAGGCACAGACAGGGTAAGGAGAGCCTCGTGCAGAGCTGGTAAGTGGCAGAAGCCATGTCCAGACCCACGTCCCTCCCCTGGTTGAGAACCACGTATTTCTGCCAAGTGCACTTAGGATAAACTTAGCCTCCCAGCCCTGACAAGGAAGACCTTGCCTCATCTGGCCCTGCCCTGTCTCTGCTTCCTCTCCTGTCCCATTCTTCCCACTCAGGAAGCTCCGTAGCCACACTGGACACAACACATGGGCCTGTCGGGGGCTCTGCCTCGGCGGTGTCTCCTCCCACAGTCCACTCCCCGGACCGTTGCTAGTCTTCCTCTCTCGTCATTAGGCTCTGGCTCCTGTGGTCCCTGCTCCCCACGTCCTGGCCTCTAAGGCAGACTGAAATGATTCCACTGGTGTACTGGTTTTATGCCTGGCCTCCACCTGGTGGAGCACAGGGTCTGAGAGAGGAGGCTGTGCCTTTCTTGTGGGTGCTGTCTCCATCAGCCCCTGCCGGGGCCTGGCAGAGTGGGCACTCAACGGATGCAGCCCGGGGGCTGGTGGTGAGTGAGTGAGTGTTCGCCTCCGTGCCGGCTTCTCCAGCTTCTCCAGTGTTGCCGGCTTCTCCAGCACTCCGTCGCCCTGCACGGTGCCGGCTCGCCTCCACTCACCTGTGCCCGCGCCGGCAGACAGAGTGGAGGTGTGTCACTATTCAGGGCGGACTCAGCGAGCGCGAGCTCAGCTTTGGAGGCGGGTTTCAAGTCCGTGCCACCCCTGCGCTCATTCCAAGTATCTGTTTGCCAGGTGGAGGCACCAAGGCCTTGACCTGTCCAGGGTGGTGTAGCTGGCTGGTGGAGCCAGGATCAACACGGCGCCCTCGGGACTATCCACCTCCACCTTCCGGATGAGAAAAGCAGTCCCTGGATGCGAGGGACTGGCCTGGGGTTCCCTGGCTCCTGAGTGCAAAGCCAGGGCTAGAACCTTGTCCCTTCCAAGGTTCCTGGGCCCTCCGAGGACTCCCAGACTCCCTGCGGTACCCTCCAGCCCAGCCCCCACCCCCTGCACTGAGGGTCACCCCTGTGGGATGTGCTGGTGAACAGGACCTGACAGACCTCAAGGAGCCGCCCTCCTCTAAATTGGGAAGAAAAGTCCCCCACCGGCGTTTCCTGTTTCCAGGAGAGCCAGCCAAGGGCTGCCTCCGTGCCCTTCCGCAGCAGCAGCTGAGCGAGGTGCTCCCAGGGGACGGGCGGGCCGCCAACCTGCAGGTTCTGCACAAAGCAAGGAAGCTGACATCACTAGACGGAGGTAAACAGAAAGACGCTTCCTCTTTCGCTTCCAAGGGCTCCTGCCCGATTCAGAAGGTTCTCGAACTACAGAACAATTTCCCTCCCAGGTGGATGGGGACTCAGTGACCTGTTCTGGGGCTGCCCCCTTTGTGGCACACAGAGGGTTAAAAACAGACAAAGGCGGTGGGAGTCCTAGAGCTGGAACAGAATCCCAGAGCAGGGCTGGGGCTTGGGGGGGGGGGGTTCCATGCCAACAGCTGCCCCACCCCATTCCGCCCCCTTCAAGGGTGGGGCAACTCAGTCCCCAAGGGTTCAAGCCGTCTCCGCACAGATGACTTGAACAGACAAGGCTCCGCACAGATGACTTGAACAGACAAGGCCTCAGCCCTGTGGTTTGGGGGCCCAGGAAACTCGCCTCACCCAAGCAGCTTTCTCACCATCGGCTCCAGATGCCTACATGTCTGCCGTGGTATGATTACTCCCTGGGGTGTCTCATCTCGGCTGGAGCAGCAGGGACACCTCGGTTGCGGGGAGCTTCCACTCTGCCATGGCAAGTCTTCTTCTCTCTCTGGTCTCAGTCTCCTTCCTGGTGGAAGGGGCTCTGGCAGCTGCCTCACAGAGCCCTGGGAAGACTACTGAGGCATAGTACGGCCGGAGTGGGTGCTTCAGGCTGCTTTCTGTACAGTGGAGATCAGGACTATATCTTCTGTGGCCATTAAGACTAGGCAACATGTGACAGAAAACCTCTAAAAGTAGCAGTATGCAAGATAAAAGTTTGTTTTTTCTCATGTCAGAAAAATCTGGAACTACACAGTCATCAGAGATCCAGGAGCCTCCCATCTTTCTACACTGCCATCCTATCCCCTTGTGGTACAAAATGGCTGCTAGAGATCCAGCCATCACATCCTAGCTCTGGGGAGCAGGAAGGAGGAATGAGGAAGAGGGTCATCATGCATTTGAACTTTCCTAGAAACCTCACATAATGGCTCCTCATCCATTCCTATTTTCAAGAAAGGATGGAAAATGTCATTTTTTCAGCTGGGCACATTGCCATCACCAGCAGTATAAAAGCTCCGTTAGTAAGGAAGAAGAGGATAATGGACACTGGGAGACCAGTAGTCTCCTACACGCGCTCCTCAGCCTCATGGTTGACAAAGTGCTCTACTAACTGGAACCATTAAAAAATATAAGGAAATCAATATCAGAAAAAATAAAATTAGGGGCACCTGGGTGGTTCAGTCGGTGAAGCATTTGCCTTCGGCTCTGGTCATGATCTCAAGGTCATGGGATCGAGCCCCGCGTCAGGCTCCCTGCTCAGTGGGGAGCCTGCCTCTCCCTCTCCCTCTGCTGCTCTGCCTGCGTGTGCCATCTCTCTCGCTCTCTCTCAAATAAACACATAATCTTTAAAAAGAAGGTAAAAATGAAATTAAAATAGATTTTTTTTAAATGACCCTCTTTTCACAAAGACAGCACCAAAACAAAGAAGGAAGCCCCTGTCCAGACCAGACCCCGAGCCAAAGCGAACACCCAGAGGCGGCATAAGGTTGGCAGGGACACAAGTGTCCTGTCCCCACCTTCGGCAGCCCAGAGGCCTTGGGGAGGGAGCCCCCCGGGATGGTGAGCTTGAGCCTGATGCCCTCATCAGGCTCCCCATGAAGAAGAGAGAGGAGCACCGAGTGTCCTCTCTGAGTGTCCAGGCGGGGAGGGGGCTCTGTGGCCTGCTGCCACCAAGGCCAGCGCCTGCGCTCAGCCGGTTCCACCTGTGACGCTTTGATGTTCCCCAAACTGGAGTCCCCGGAGCCACGCCCAGCTGACATGTCCTAATGGGTATTTTTCATCACGAAGAAAGAAAAGCCCTCGTGGAAGAGCTGCAGGTGGCCACGCCACACCCGCTCCCGGGGCTCATCGGTTCCGTGGCCGGGACTCCCGTGCCCGCCCATGACTCCTCCGCAGTTATGGTTCCAGGAGCTCCGGGACCTGCACGTCCCCAGACCAGTCCGGTCAGTGCCGCCAGGCAGGCGATTACCAGAGGCCAGCACCCGCATGGGAATGAAAACTCCCCCTGAGGGTGTATCGTGGTGCCTGCACGGGGCTGCTGGGGATCCCGCCGTGAGCAAGGATCCCAAGTCCTGCCCTCTGAGCTTCAGGACAGGAGCCAGGACACAGGATACGAGCCGGGGAGGAAAAGGATGATGGGGACGCTGGTGATGGAGTGTGTGTCGCTGAAGACATCGACGTTTTGGATCAGGTGGCCCTGAAGACCTCGGTGAGCAGGTGACATCGGAGTAAAGACAGAGGAGGAGGGGAGGGAGGGGCGCAGACTCTGGGCAGAGCAATGGCAGGAGCAAAACCCCCGGGGGGAGCAGGCCTGGTGGGCCAGAAGAAGAGCCGGAGGCCAAGGTGGCCGGGGCAGGAGAGAGCAGGGCGGGGCACCAGGGAGAAGGTCGGAGAGGACGTGGGACTGGACAGGAGCTGGGGCAGTTCTGGGCCAGAGGGCTACTGGGACCTGCTGTCCTGAGAGGGGAGGCGGGGTAAGGCCGGGGTCCAAAGAGGAGTTTTTCTGTCAGGGGAGGGGCGGGGCGAGGCAGGAACGACCTGGGCTCTGTCCTCGACGTGCAAAGCAGCTTTAAAGAGACCCTCATGTTCATTCATTCATGTGAGACCACCAGGCCTCAGACCTGGGGCCCACGTGGACGGCATCAGGGAGGGCATTTAGAATGGGGTGGGGGGCAGCCGGCTCTGAGCTCACTGGGAGTTTTCAGGGACCTGGCCAATGACAAGGGCCCATTGCAAGTCCCCAGCCTGTGCCCCTGATGGTCCTGGCTCTGAGCCAGGAAGGGGTCTTCACTCGGAGCTTTTGGATGGAGGAGTCCCTGGGGAGGGGGGGGTCTCAGGGCAGGAACAGTCATGGGGAGGACCTGCTGGGCCAGCTGGGGCTGCTCCAGAGTGGAGGCTCGTTCTGTGGGGTGGTGGGAAGGGAAAATGGCATGGAAGATTCTGGAAGGGCCTAGAGAATTAGATACCGCCGAGCCTCCTTTAGTCGGGTGGGAGTTAGGTGAGGGCGGGGGGCCCAGAACGCCGAGCAGCGGGCTGTAGCACTGGGGAGCCACGGAGCACCCTGAGCAGGGAGGTATAGGACATTGCGATCACGGGCAGAGCAGCTGAGGGCCTTGTCGGACACCAGATGCCACCCCCCAGCCTTCTGCACAGCTCAGTCCACACCATGGGCCACATCCCACAGCAGAAGGTAGCAGTGAAGACCGGACCCCTGCCAACAAGTGGCCTCCAGCCAGGCAAGTGCTCCCAGAGGGCCAGGCAGGCTCCCTGGGGCTATGGCGTCCGCTCAGGAGGGCAGCCAAGGCCAGGCCAAGGCCCTAGCTGGGTGCCAAGGGGGTGCCACCAGGCCAGGCTGGGGACCTGAGTGCCAGGCTGGGCATGGAGGGCAGCCCGGGAGGGCAGCCACTAGTAGCCCTGGCTAGGAGGCAGGTGGGGGGTTGGCCAGAAGGCCAGGATGGCAAAGATGCCCCGAGTAAGGTGCTGGTGAGTGATGGGATCAGGTTTGGCTGTAAAGCATCAAGGCTCCGCTCCGCTGTACCCCGAGGGCTCGCTGGGCCTCTGCAGATGGATGGACACGTGGGCTCGGCTTCCAGCCCCAGCCCCACCTCGAGATGCCCCCACACCTGACTTCTATGAAGTAGGTCTAGGGGGAGTCCTGGCCCAGAGCATGGGGTGCGGTGTGGGTCTGTGGGAGAGGCATGACCGGGGACCCTTGGCTCCAGGAATCACCAGCCGTAAGACACGGAGCCGCTCTAGGAGCATTCGCTGGTGTGAAACGAGATGCCCGTTCCCATCTCACGAAACGTGGCGACAGTCCGGTACAGGGCATGTAGGCAATGGCGCGACTCGACAGATGGCCTCATCGCCAACCTGCAGGTCTCTCTTCAAGAGCTCCGCCAAGGTCGCAAGTTGTGAGGGTGCTGAGACCGTCTGGCACGTGCTGTTCACATGTTGCTCCGGCTCGGTTTTCCCCGCAGACCCATCGATCGAGCATTTGTCAAATACACCAAGTGCAGCTGGGCCAGGAGGCGAAGCCAGAGCTGCAGCGGTGAGAGCGGGTGTTTATCCTTCCTGCCACGGTGGCAAGACTCCGGGGGAGAACAAACCGCTTTCGGGAAGACCGGACCCCGGCACCGGCTGTCGCCCAAGTGCCATCCGTGCAGGGACGTGGTGAGGCGGCCTCCTGACCCGCCCGGGGGTTGAGAAGCCTGATGCAGAGATCAGGGCATGAGATGAGCTCGGTCTGTTGAAGAAGAAATCATTTTACATAAAGACACTTTTGGCTAAAGAAAGATTTCGCAGTAAGGGAAAGAGCAGTGTTCCGGGTTGACTTGGCACTCACACAATTCTTTAGAAAGGGTTTAATTAGAACAGGTTCCAAATGGGAAAACCCCCACAGTCCATACTAACCCAGAGACCCCTTGCTAAATCCAGGCTGTGTCTGGGGCAGGGGGCCGTGGTGCTGGGGACAATCGCCCCATTCGACTTGGATTCCCACCGTGGTATGAGCCAGTCACTCGGTCACTGAGGAGGGGGGCGATGCGGCTGGTCCACGCCCCGCTGGCTCCAGGCTCTGGGCTGCTCTGGGCTGGGTACGGGGTAAACGGTGTCCCTGAGAAGGACGGACCGACACCAGGCTTAGCAACCTCCCCACTGACACCCCAGCACACCAGAGGGCACGCAGCCGTCCAGCGTCCCCAGACCTCAGCCTGAGGCCTGCCCCCCCCCCCGCCATCTTGGGGCGTGGCCTGGAGCAGGGACCTGACACTCTGGGGAGGTCTGGGGCGGCGGGGCCGCTGACTTGTCCCCGCACTCCTGACACACGGCAGATGCTCCGTGACCACTGCTGTGCGTGCATCGGGGAGCCTGTCTCCTGGATCCGTTTTCGGAGACTCATTAAATACCGGTCAAGGCCATGCCTGACAAGCACAAGGGCAGGCCTGCCCTAATCCAGGATGATCTTGTCCTAAAGTAGCTTCACATCTGCAAAGACGTTTCCAAGTAAGGTCCCAGTCCAAGGCACAGGGGACATGAGTTTGGAGGGACGCTTTTCCCTCCAGCTAAGAGTCTGAGGGACCCCCTCCCCCATACGATCTCACAGCTGTCTGCTCATACGTTCCCATGGGGGGGGCTCCTTCTCCAGGGTGCAGGGCTGATGCACAGAGCGGTGCTGCGAGAGGCTGGGGCTCGGCCTGGGGCGGGGCGGGTGGGGGGTGTCCCGAGTGGTTCCCACAAGCCCGAGATTGGCTGCTGGCTGGACGGGCATCTGGTAGAGGGTGGGGTGGGGTGGGGGGCTCCGGAGGGGCAGGTTTCGAGGAAGGAGAGGCATGAGGTGGTGCTCAGAGCGTTTGAGGACATGTCCCGGGGCTCAGGGGTCATTGGAGGAGGCTGGGCTGGCCCTGACCTCGTCAGTCCCCAACCTGTGCCAGGCTGAGGGACACAGAGGGGGCCCTGAAGGTGTGCCATGCCCCCACCCGCAGGAGCTGCTTGGGAGGGCAGAAGCTGGTTTTGTGTTCCAAGGAACCAGGGTCGTGGTGCTGACCCGAGGCTGGGTACCCAGGCCCAGGTCAGAACTGGGAATGGCCAGGCCAGGGGGTGGGGGTGCGGATGCGGCCAGAGTTTTGCAGAGGATGCGGGGCGGACAGTGCGGGGCGCCACGGATGAAGGCCGTGGGTAAGTGCGGGGCGGGTCGGGGCCTAGGTGCGGGAATGCCCCTGGGATCCCGGGTTCCCTCTCCTGGGTTTCTCCTGGAGCCAGTAGACACTCCCGTGCCCGCCCAGCGGGGGAGGAAGACCCCAGTCTGGGTCAGTGGCAGGTGAGGACCCGTCTCCGTTATCCAGGATCTGACCCCCAGCGGGAGCCGGAACAAGCTCTTAAACCCATGCACAGGGCGAGGGCTGTTTTCAGGCAATGAGAACATCTGAGACCCAAAGCCTGTGGTGCTTCTAACGAGGTGCACCCTGACTGACTGTGCCGGCCGGCCCTTCTAGACCATTGCTGTCAGCGCCCTCAGTCCTCCCAGGACGGGGTGGGGTGCGCTCGGGGCTGCCGCCTCCTCCCTCAGCAGGAGTGTTCCTCGAAGCAGGGAGGGAAGAGGGAGCGGCTCCTTCCTTCCTTGGAAGGGCTTCAGGGCTTGAGGAGGACTAAGGACATCTCAGTGGGTCAGGGGTGAATGGGGGAGGGGGACCCAGGTCCCCCAGGGATCCACTGAGGCCCCTGTCCGTCCACCAGATAGCTCTCCGTCTCCCTCTTCCCCAGGTGTGCACACACACACGCACGCACACGCACGTGCAGAGGCAAACACACAGGTGTGAGTACACGCCTGGAAATGCCACAGCCAGCTGGGGAAGGAGGGGGAGCAGGGGGTCCTCCAGGTCTCTGCCCCACCTTGACCATGAGGTCAGCCTGGCTTTGGCTTTAGAGACGAAGAAGGCCAGGGATGGGACAGGAGAGCCCCTGCCGCTCTGACCTGAGCTGGCCCAAGGAACCCACCTGCTGGCCAGGGACCTGGCAAGCCCAGGCCTTCCGAGCCTTCTCTGAGGGTGGGAATAGGACCACCCTCCTGGGCCGGGACAGAGTGTTCCCTGCTAGGACTGGGCTCCACAGGCTCCTTCAAGAGCCCTGGGAGAATGAATCCTGTCTCTTTGGGGAAAGTCGTATTTCCAGTCTGGCGGCAGAGCACCCCCCCCCACCCCCGGTCTGTGTCCCTGAGGCCCTGCTCTGTCCTTTCTGAGCTTGTTCAGGACCCAGCTGGAAGCCCTGCCCTGGGTGGTGAAGAGACAGGGAGGCCGCCAGCTCTCCGCAGTGTCTATGCCAACACGCACCGGGTGTTGGGGGAGACAGGCCCCACCTGCACTTACAAAGCACTGTGAGGTGACGGCTTTGAACTCTCACGGTCCTGGGAGCTACAGACTTGACTGACTTTGGCCCAGTGGTCTGAAAAGCCCTTCTAGTATACCGTTCCCATGAGGGAGCTGTTGTTAACTGCCCAGCACACGTCAGGACCCCTGCAGAGGGGCTGAAGGGCTCACGCGGGGGTGAGCCTGTCTCGCCCGGGAAGGCTCTGGCCACGCACAGAGCAAGGTCAGCCGTGGGCAGGGGCCTGGGCTTTGGAAGCAGACTGGCCCAGGTGTGCCTTCTCGCGCTGACCACTGGACGCTTTTGGGTCAGTGGCTGACCTGCCTGAGCCTCGGGTCCTGATCTACGAAATGGGGGCCACGTTGTCATGGTGTCACAGGCAACGGAGAAGAGAATGCACGTATCTACCTGAGGGGCCGCGCACAGGCTGGGCGGGCGATCGGCCGACTTTGCCAGCATCACCACAGCCTGCCCCTCACCTCCGTCAGCCCTGGCCAGGCTGGGTAGTGTTGCAGGGGGTCCCCCGGAGGGGAGAGTTCAGGAGCAGGGACATCTGTCTTGGACTGAGGGTCCAACTGTGCCTTCATGCCGGCCTCATGGGGTCCGTCTGGCTCTCCCCCTTCGCGGCTGGCGAAGGGTCCAGGGAGGGCTCGGGGGGCGGGTCTTGCCGCCTCCCGCGCTCGTGCCCTTTGCCCTGGACGGGATGTAGGGCAGCACGTTGTCTTCTGAAAAGTGGCCCCGGAGAGGGGCTGGCCTAGCCCGAGGCTCCGGAGCTGGGAGCAGGTGAGGGGGAAGGCTGGCTAGGAGGTTAGAAGCCCAGGGGCAGCACAGAGGTCACGGGCCTCATGGTCAGAGGAACGTGATGAGGGCCTGCGAGAGAGCTGCGTTGGGGTGTGGAGGGTCGCCCTAACCTGGGAAGCAGGGAGGCAGGTACAGGGCGGCGGGGGGCTTCCTGAAGGGAGGTGGCCTCTGATCCAAGGAAAGGTAAGCCAGAGTTACTGGGGAGGGAAGGCGAAAGAGCCTTCTAGGGCAGCAGGAACCACAGGTGCAGAGGAAAGTAGCCTTGAGTCACCTTGGCCTCGCTCAAGTGCAGGTTAGCGCCTTTCTTCCTCTTTTCCACCCGTTTACTGTCAGCTGCTTCTTTTGAGTAGTCTCGATTCCCGGTCTGAATGGGTTACGGTAGTTCTCACATCTGTCCCCTCCTCCCGCCTGAGCACCAGCAGTGGCTGACCCCAGCGGCAGCTGGCGACCCGTCGGGCACGGCTGGCTTCCCTGTTTCCTGTGGAAGTCACCTTTGGTCCCCATCCTCACAGCCTGCCCGCTGTCTCGGGGCGTCGGGGACAGGTGCGTCGGGTCTGAAGTGGGGGCAGTACTGCCCACGCAATCGCATTGTTGGAAACACAATGGTGCTCCAGAAATAGGAGGGACCATTGGCTTTCTCTTTTTTCAGATTTACGAAGTGTTTCGTGTTTACGAAGAACGTGTCTGACTGTGGTAACAGGGGCCCTCCTACCCCACCTGCCGAGCACTCACACGGCCTCCGCTCCTGTCCCGAACTCAGCATGGGCACCCCTTGTCCTGCCTTACCCTCTTCTGATCCTGGTGTGTCTGTCCACGCTTGGACTTTGCTACCTGATGCCATAGCGTATGTTTTCCTGTGACTTTATCCTTCTACTCGGTACTGGGTCAGCGAGTCCCTACTGAATGGCCAGCACCCTGCGGGGCAGCTGGACCTCACCACGGAAGGGAGGACTTTATCCTCTTACTCATCAAATATCCTGGGATGTTTGGATGTTTGGGAGCCGGGCCCGGGAGGCGATGTACGCAGGGTGCAAAGGACCGGCTTGGGGTCCCCAGCCTGCCGGCACTGGGCCGGGTCTACATCGGGGCAGAGCCAATTTCTACCCCAGGACGCCCCAGAACTGCCAGGCCCAATGGTGGCCGGCTCAGGGGAGACACGTGATGGACGTTTGTTGTGCAGAACAGGAGTCACTCCTCAGGGGAGGGGAGCACTGTGGCTTCCATTTTGCCACCAACAACACAGAGCATTGACCCGGGCTTGGGAAGCCTGGTGGGACCTGGGCACCACCTAGGATCCCTGCAGGACCACGCGGCCTACCTGACACATGGCCCACCACCACTCAGGGCAGGGCCTGGTGGAGGGCTTGTTGGATCTGGTGGCCACAGTGATGGGCCGCTCTTTGCACCCTTGCAAATCCTGGGAGACGCTGAGCTCAGAAATTACTCAGCCTCTGAGGGAGCCCCGCGGTTAGCACTTCCCAACACGTGGCTTCCTCCTCTTCAAGAACATTTGGAAGAAAAAACTATATTCGCCAGTGGGGCTCTCTAGCTGCTTAGGGCGGGGGGTCAGAGGCGTCTGGCAAGGTGGCCACCGCCATACCGTGGACCCTGTTCCAGGTCCAGGGCAGAGCGGTGGGCAGGACAGACTTCCCTCGCCAGCTCCTCGGCTGCAGGACCCAAGCACTCCCTTGTGGGCTCTGCACATACCACGCTGTCCCCTCTGCCTCGCCAGCCGGGCCCTCCTCTTCTCCCTGGGAAACGTCTCTTCAGCTTCGTGGTTGGTCTCAGGGGCTTCTCCTCCTGCCTGAGCCCCCGGAACACGGCTCTGATTCCTCAGTTTGTCTGCCTCCCTGTCTCCCGTGGGTGTGCCCCTGCCGGCCCAGGAGCTCCTGGGGGGAGGGCAGGGGAGGGCTTGTGTTTTATTCTTTGTGCACCCAGCTGCTATCATGGGACCAGACCTATAGTAGGTGCTCAATAAACTCCCCAACAGAAATGAGGACACTGAGGCTCAGGGGTGAGGTGCCTTCCTAGCTCGTGCCTTCAGATGGCCTGGGTCTGGAAGTGATCGCGATGTCTGAGTGCTGCACGGTGAACCTTTTCTCCCAACATGCTGGTCCGCTCATTTCCTGGAGAAAACTGTTTATTCAGACTCGTTTTTCTTTGGGGATATGCAAACTTTACCCAGAAAAGTCAAAGCCTGGCTTATATTTTCACATGGAAAACCAGTGAGCCCTCGGCTCTGGATTTTTGTGATGAATAAATAATTTAATGGTTTGAAAACCAGTTGTAGGGACGCCTGGGTGGCTCAGTGGGTTAAGTCTCTGCCTTCCGCCCAGGTCATAATCCCAGGGTCCTGGGATGGAGCCCCACATCCGGCTCTCTGCTCAGCGGGGAGCCTGCTTCTCACACCCTCCCCCTGCCTACTTCTGATCTCTGTCTGTCAAATAAATAAATAAAATATTAAAAAAAAAAAAACAGTTGTAGTGCAGCTCCGTGTTGCTGGGGAAGGAGAGAGGTGCCCCAGATCTCTCCAGAACCCTTGGTCTCCTGGGCTCGACATATACCAAGCGAGGGAAGGGAGAGGAAAAAGCCCTGGAACCCTGCAGGATGAGTTTATTCAAAAGAAATAACAGAAAATGCTCAACAGGCAAATGTCTGGTGAAGGTGCCACGGGCAGGCAGCAGGTTCCTCAGAAGCCGTGGTTGGGAGGCAGGATGAGCTGCGAGCCGGCCGGGAAAGCCTCAGGGTGGGCTGACCTAGGCTGCCGGGACGGAAAGAGGACATAGCCCTGGGGCATTCGGACCCTGGAGAAAGGACAAGCGGAGGAGCTGAGCCGAAAAGCATAGGGAAGAGAGGATCTGTTTTCCCGCCGGAAGCCTTCGCACGCCTGCGTGAAAATAGATTCGCTGTACATTGCAAAGGAACACAGCAGGCGACAAAGCCGTCGCTCAGTGTCTGCTCACCAGTGCGGCTGAAATCCCAGCCTGTGTGTGCAGGAGCCTGTGTACACGGACATACAACAAACACTGAACGAACAGTCCCCTGCCCATGGCGAGGAGCCCCCGGACGCCGCAGAGCGCATTCAGCAGTGAGGGTTTGGACTCGGCCGCAGGTGCGCATGTCCGCGTGCTGTGCTCTGGGTCATACGTGTCTACTTATCCTGAAGCCAGAGGACAGGCCCTGAAGATAATTCCCATAAACTGTGAGGATAGGGGGCCACGCCCATTGCACCTGACCATCGCCCACAGTCTGTACGATGCTGGCCCTCGGAGCAGCCCTGAGGAGTAGGTAGTACTATTCCGTTCGCCGCCCAAAGAGATTAAGTCGCTGGCCCAAGGTCAAATACTTAGCAAATATCGGAATCAAGATTTGCAGCAGGTGATTGAGAATGAGGAGGCTGGAAAGGTGAGTTGAGGGTTGTAGGGTTCAGAGGGAGGCAGCCCCTCCCACTGGGGGAGGAGTTGGGAGAATGCAGGTGCCGCCTGTACAGGGGAGGTGTGTGCCTGGCAGCCTTCAGGGAGGAGGAAAGCACCATGCATTTGGGCGGAGGGAAGGTCCCTGAGCAAGTCTGGGTGGTGCAGGAGAGGTGCAGGGAGGGGTGGGGCCGGAGACACTGGGGCCACACCCCGAGTCGGACTTGGAAAGATTCAAATGTCCCGCTCCCGGCAGGAGGCTCTTCTGCAGCCCCTGTGATGTTCAGTTTTTCCGGCGGTGGGTGAGGAGGGCGTCATCCGTGTCTTACAGATGCGGGAATGAGCAGATGTCTCTCCCATTCGGCGGGTGGCCTTTTCACGCCCTTGATAGTGTCCTTTGAGGTCCGCAAATCTTTAAATTTTGATGAAGTCGATTTATCTATTTTCTCTTTCATTGCCTGCGTTTTTGGCCTCATATGCAAGAAATCACTGCCAAATCCAATGTCCTGAAGCTTTCCCTCTACTCCCTATATTTAAAAGAATTTTCACACCTAAACCACTGCTAAAATGCACAAGGCAAATTTGCTCTACACCACGATTTGAGGCTGTATCCTCTAACCCCCTTAGAGGGGCCTGAGGGCGGTACAGTGGGTGGAGGGTCAGACTCTTGGTTTTGGCTCAGGTGGTGGTCTGGGGGTTGTGGGATCCAGCCCTGCTGGGAGCCTGCTGGAGAGCCTCTCCCTCGCCCTTTGCCCCCCCACCACCGTGCAGGCGAGCCTGCGTTCTCTCCGTGATAAATAAATCTTTAAAAAATAAATTCCATTAAAAAACAATTTATTGAGGTGAAATTCCAGAGCATAAAATTACCCTTTTCAGAGTGGGCAGTTCTGTGTGGTTCAGCATACTCACAACGGCGCACCCATCCTCCTATTTTTGCCTCCGTCCTTTACGGTTTACAAACAATTTTCATATCTATTTTCTCTTTTGCTCTTCACAGTAATCCTGAGAGTGAGACAGAGCAGCCAGGCTGCTCTGCAGGATTGGGGGGAGGGGGTGCCCGCAGCGAGAGCCCCAGTGCAGCGAGCTCTCGGCCGGCGCCTGCTGCCCCTTCCCTGACTCCCGTGTAGGGCCGGCCTACGTTCTGGGCTGCTGGTCTGGTTAGCCAGGCTCCCTGTGCGCCCCCTTCTCCCTCGCCTGCATCGTCTGCCTCTCCTGCCTCTCGGGGACCCTTATGAGGCTTTTCCACCTATGCCTTTCATGGCTGGTTATCTGCACTTCTGTGTCCCATCAGCGCTTTCTCTAGGACTCAGTGAAAAGCACACAGTGTGGGGGCGCCTGGGTGGCTCAGTGGGTTAAGCCGCTGCCTTCGGCTCAGGTCATGATCTCAGGGTCCTGGGATTGAGTCCTGAATCGGGCTCTCTGATCAGCAGGGAGCCTGCTTCCTTCTCTCTCTCTCTCTCTGCCTGCCTCTCTGCCTACATGTGATCTCTCTCTCTGTCAAATAAATAAATAAAAAAAGCACACAGTGTGGAAGGAGCCCGTGGAGGACCTCAGGCTTTCTCGGGTGGTAAGAAGTGAGGCCCAGAGAAGCAGAACCTCATGGCCCCGTGCACGGCCGCTGCCAGGCCCGGGCCCATTCCTACCCGGAGCTCCTTTCCTCAAACCCACTCTTGTACATCTTGGAGGAAAGGACGCTGCTCTAGCCTGAGCCTCACTGGGCCATCTTGACAGCTGCCAAGTGTTCACCTCCCGGAATCCTGACCACACCCCACGTATTTGAACAAACAGGAAGGTGAGGGGCTTGGCTGTCCCACAGCTCATGCAGAGCCAGGCTGCAGACCACGTCCCCGTCCCCGGAGCCCAGGGCTTTGCTGCCTCCCTGGAGGCGCTCATGCCTCTAAGGCACATCAGTGAGCCTCTCTGGGGCACTGGGGAATCACGGGTTAACTCCATCTGGCGGAGTCCACCAACAGTGAAAACACGATGCAGAGAGCCAGACAAGGACGAGCAAGACCTGTCCTTTTGAAGTCAGTGACTGTAACTACTTGTCACACTGGAGACCAGCGAGATCCCGGGCGCCAGATGGCCTTCAGACCTAAATGAGAACCAGCAGTGACCCACAGCCAATAGGTGACTTAGTGAGTGAAACTCGGATCCCGGAAGTCAGGCTGCAGGCGGGAGGGGCCTCAGCCGCCGGGAGGGATGGAGGAATCCCTGCGCCGGGATCCAGGCCCACCCTGTCCCCCTGGGATTCCGACATTGCCTTGTTCCCTTTCTTCTCAGGTTGATGACAGATGTTTGACACTATTATTAAGCATTTGAGGTTTTTCTGAAAAAAATGAATCATAGATTATTTGAATTAGAAATGTTCCTTTGGAATCATTTCCCACTGAGGTCCCTCCCAAGATTTGATTTGATTTGATTGATTGATTGATTGATCTGAGAGCTAGAGTGACAGCACAAGCAGGGGAACAGCAAAGGGGGAAGCGGGCTCCCGGCGGAGCAGGGCTCTGTATGCGGGGCTCAGTCCCAGGACCTCAGGATCATGACCGGAGCCGGTCACACCGTCAACCCACTGAGCCTCCCCGGCGCCCCACCCGCTTGGTTTTATCGATGCGTACGCTGGGTCCGGAGAGGGGCAGGGATGCGTCCAAGGTCGGCGGGCAGGCAGAGCGGGGACCGGGACTGGGCACGAGCGCCAGCCCCCTGGGCCCGGTCTGCGGCTGGGGGAGGCCCACGGTCCCCCGGGATCGAGCGGGTGCGGAGCTGGCCAGGGGCGGGCCCTGTCTCCTCTCCGCGCTCCCAGGCTCCATCCATTCCAGCGGTGCCCACGCCGGGTTCCCTGCTGAGCATCCCTCCAGCTCTCCCTGGACGGGGCCAGCGAGGTCAGCCTGGCGGTTACGAACCGGGAACGGATGCTTCTACCCCTTCCCCGCCTGCCCCTTCGGCCGTCCGCACCCGGTCCACCCCGCGGTCCAGGCTCCTGGGCCTCTTCACGCCCTGGACGGCTGGCCCCGGGGCCCGCCACAGCAGGCGACTTTCACGCCCTCGGCCCCTGGGTCTGGGCGCCCTCGCCCTTCACCTGTGGACATCACCGAGTCCTTCCCCAGCTCCCCGGGAGGGGGACGGCGGGAGGGGCGGGGCCAAGGGGAGCTGCGCGCGCGCCAGGACCCGCGGGCCGATTCGGAAATGACGACCTGGCGTCGGGCCCCGCGGCCGCGCCGGCCAGACCCCGCCCCCGAGAGACCCCGCCCCTCCAGGCACGGCTCCGGCGCGGCCGGCCACGCCCCCAGGGGAGGCCCCGCCCCCGAGCCCGCTCAGGCTCCGCTGGCCCCGCCCTCAGGAAGGCCCCGTCCCCGGGCGCCGGCGCGGCAGCCGGCCCCGCCCCCCGGAGGCCCCGCCCCGCGGACGGCTGCGGCGCGGACCCGGCGGCCGGCTGTGGGGCGCAGGGGTGCAGTGCCAGGCGGCGCTGCGGGGGCGCGGGGCGCGGGGCGCGGGGTTGGGGTCGGGTCGGCGGCCCGAGGCGCCCGAGCGGGGTGCGCGCAGCGGGCCGCGGCCGCCGAGCAGCCATGGCGGAGGCCGCGCCGTCCCACCCGGCGCTGCCCTCGGGTCTGCTGGAGCTGTGCGCGCTGCTGGGGCCCTCCCGGGACAGCCTCCGCGGCCCCGAGGTAAGGGCCGGCGGGGAAACTGAGGCCGGAGCGCCCGGGCGGCGGCTGCGGGCGCGGTGCGGGTCTGGCCGCGGCTCGCCGGCGTCTGCGCGGTGGGGGCGGTGCGCGGGGCCCCGGGCCGGGCTCACCCCCGCCGCGGCCGGTGGGTGCGGGGACGGGGCTGTCCTCCCGCCAGGAGCAGTCGCGGGGGCTGCGGCCCCGAAGAGGAGTGCGGGCTCGGAGGACGCCCCTGCCGGTGCTCCGGGACGCACACCTGGGCAGGGTGGAGGCGGGCGGGGGGCGGGGAGGAGGGACAGGGGTGCGGCCGGGGCGCGGGTTCACGTCCCCGAGGAAAGGGGGTCCTTCGCGTGCCGGACTCGCCGTCTCCTGGGTGCGGGTGGCGGTGTTGGGGCGCTCGTGGGGCCCCGCGTCCGGCCGCTCGCGGGGAAGCGCGGCTGCATGTCGCGCGCACGAAGGGCTGCGCCCCCACCGACCCCCCTTTCCCGCTGTCGGGGCAGCCGGCGTGACGCACCCTTCCCGCAAAGCGCAGTGTGGGACGCTCTCAGTCCGCGTCTCCTTCCCGCGCCCTCACTTCACTTTGGTGGCGCGACCCCCGCCTCCGGGTCGCCCGGCGCCTTCTCTTGGCTCGCGACGTCCGCACGACTCCGCCGGTGGCACTTCTCTCCGGTGGGTGGCGGTGCCCGGGGGACCCCGAGGTTACCCGCCCCGCCGCCCGGTTATCTGGGCGAGTCCGTATCTCGTTCTGGACCACGGCGGAGGAGGAGGCGCAGGAGGGCACCGGAGCGTTGAGGGCGGCAGAATGGAAGCGCTGAGGTCAGCGGGAGAAGCCGGATGCGGCTAAAAATTAACTGGAGAAATGGCTCTTCATCTCCTTAATTTTTTAAAGATTGTATTTATGTACTTGAGAGAGGGAGAGAGAGCGCGCGGGCAGGAGGGGGAGGGGCGGAGGGAGAAGCAGAAGCGGACTGTCCACGGGGCAGGGAGCCCGCGCAGGGCTGCATCGAGGCCCCGGATCATGACCTGAGCAGAAGGCAGACGCTTCACCCACACCGACCGAGCCCCCCAGGCGCCCGGTCTCCTTGACTTTAATACAGAGCTGACTTCTCTGGTCTCTGCGCTTCCCTCCTTTCTCACTCCCCCCGCCCCCCATGTCTGCGTCCCCTTTGACCACGGTCTCCTCGAGACCCTCGGTGACCGGGTTATCTCCCTGCCTCTACTTTGCCAAATGGCATTTCCTCCTTTTTCTTCTCATAGGAAATGACCTGGTTTCAGTTGCTTCTGGGTGATTTCAACACCCGTGTCGGTTGCCCCAGGGTGAGACGTGTCTAGAGAGCGGGGTGATTCAGCTTCGGGGTGCGCAGGGGTGCTTTCCTGACCCAAACAGGCCAGGGCTTCCCAGGCGAGCGGGCCGCTTGCTGCTCTGCACTCTTACCCTTTCTGTCCTGCATGCGCATTCTGCTGGGGGCTCAGCAGAAGGCAGAGAGCGGGAGAGCAGCAGCCTGGCGGGATGGGCCCAGCTTCCTGGACTGCGCCTCCTTTAAGGCCGGTGCTGACGTTCCAGTTAACCAAACATATGACCTCACTGGGCTGCTTTTGCTCTTGTAGCAGTTCTATTCCCAGCATCCGAGGCTTTTTTATAACTTTGAAAATCCCCATTTCTCTGTCGGTGAGGCATTCCTGCTTGGCCACAGAACAAGCCCAGAGGTATGCAAAACATCCAACTTAATGTGAGGGTAGCAAGGTCTCCGAACTTCCCATTTCATTTCTCGGATGGGGTGGTGTTCGCTCTGTGAGGCTAGTGGCGACGACTTGGAGCCTACAGGTCGGTCCCCATGGGAGTTTCTGGGCTTGCATTTCCCTGCACCCCGTGGTTGCCGTGGAGACTAGGCGTGGGGTGTGGAAGGACCACTGCTAGCCCTCTGAGCGGACAGAGACCAGTGTTCATAGAGTAGATCACCAGCATAATTCTTGTGTGCGAAGGCAACACTGTAACGGTTCTTGGTGGAGAGTGTCCTGGCCTTCGGCTTCTAGAGCAGCGGGTCCACCAGACTTCCTGAGTGGTACCAGGTGCTTGAAGCGTGGCCACTGAGGAGCTGGAGTTGAAATTTCATTTACTTTTAATTAATTTCAATTTCAATAGCCACGTGACCCTTCACGGTGGTGGAGAGCACAGTTCTAGAGCATTAAAAAAAAAATTTGTTTCCCATCTTATTTCATGAATGATGACCCATCCTATACGATGATCAGTGCCACTCTGTAATCTGTAGAAATAAATCTGTGATGCTGGGAGACAGGGCGTCGTGTGTCTCACTTTTTGTTATTAGCTCCGGGTTTTCGGACTGAAATGGTTGTTACCGGGGAGGGCTTAGTAAGTCAGTGCCAGCGAGGGGAGAGCAGGAATGGGTGTCAGCAGTCCGTGGAGGTGGACCTTGTCTTACCCGGAGGGGAGGCAGGGCAGTCACAAGGCTCTGGGATCCAGGACTGTGCCTTCTGGAACTTGCTCTGGTTACGCGGTCGGACGTGTGCAGGTGTGTGGCAGTGCACTGTCCACTGCCGCCTTGTCAGTGTCCACTGCCATGTTTGCTCAGATGGCACGCATGACGAAGAACCAAGAGCACACCCGCGGTCCCTCGGTAGGGGACGGGCGGGTACGCTGCTGGGTCATCCCTGAGTGGCCCTGCGTGGTCCCAGCTGTGACAGGGAAGTCGGCCGCGTAAGTGGGGAAAAAGCTGGTGGAACTGTTGGAAGGGGCTGACTGTGTGGAGGGCGAGATCAGACTGATGAACAGCGGAGACGTGGGAAGACAGACGGGGTTTCCCGCCGCGCCCGGGGCACTGACTGCCGTTTCTCAGAATCAGGGGAGGGCTTGCCTTTCTGTTCTTTTATTCTTCCCGCATTGTCATTCGCTTTTAAACGTGAGACTGTGCTGCTTATCCGGCCTGAAGAGACAGCAAGGATATACGTTCGGAGGAAGGACGGTGTGCGATGAGCTGCCGGGGCCCGGTCGGCGGACGTGCGGCCACGTCACTCTAAGCGGCCAGAGGAGTAGAGGGAGCGAGAGGTAGTTTATTGGTGTTAGCGTGAGAACCACCCGTGTTCCACTCAGGCTGAGTGTGCTCTGCGAGATCACGGAGCCCGGGCCATGGATGGATGGCAGCACCCGCCGAGAGCCATCTCCTGTGCTGGACTGGGGCCACCGAGAGAAACCGTACAGTCCCTGCCTCTCCCTCCCAGCAGCTCTGAAGGCGACGTAGATCCCCTGTGGCGGCATCGGTCCTCCAGAGGTGCTGAGCCAGTGGAGGAGGAGGCAGAAGGAGGTGCTCCAGGAGGGGAGGAGCCAGGGGCTTGATGGCCTGGCTTCGGGTGAGGAAAGTCTCCCTCCAGTGGGGGGAGGGGCGGGGGTCGCTGGTGAAGGTGGAGCAGGAAGGTCCCCGGTGCGTGTCGGGCAGCTGGAGAGCAGGGAGAAGCCTTGGAACATGGGCGCTTGTCTGGAGAACGAGGTTCAGTGGCGCCCGGCTTTGGGGGCACCCTGGCACCGAAGCAGGCTGGCCCACGGCTCAGGCGTGTGGTCCAGGCTGTCGTCCTGCTCTGTGACACAGGCACACGTGTGATGCGTACGTGGAAGACGGAGTGGTGACAATAACGTCCAGGAACAGACTCCGTTTTCATGCAGGTGGAGGGACGGGAGGGTCCGGGAGGCGGCTTGGGCCCGTCGGAGGGGCTGCAGGTAGAACGCTGGCCTGGGTGGTGGGAGCCACTGCCCGCTGGGACATGTGATGAGGTCACATGTGTCTTCTTCTTCTTTTTTTTTTTTTTTAAGATTTTTATTTATTTGGGGGAGAGAGCTCATGTGCAGGCGGCTGGGGGGAGGGGCAGAGGGCGAGGGAGGAGCAGACTCCCTGCTGAGCAGGGAGCCCCCCCGTGGGGCTCCATCCCAGGACCCTGAGATCAAGACCTGAGCCGGAGGCAAGCACTTCACCGAATGAACCCCCCAGGTGCCCCCTGTTTGTGAGAGAGGCCAGAGGTGCAGGTGGGGTGCCCTGGGCCCGGTGGGAGGAGGCAATGTCATGCTCCTGGCAGAAACCTTGAAGGATGAGTTTGGGGGGAATCTGCACCCTCTCTGAACCACGGGTGAGGTGGCTGCAAGGTTTGGAAATGGGCAGATGGGGTGGCCCTGGGGCTGCTCTTGGAGACCTTTCAGGCCAGCGGCCCTGCAGTGTGGGTTTACAGCTGGCGTGAGAGCAGGAGCTGGGGCGGCTCCGCAGACCCGAGGGTCACTGCCTCTGTCACAGCGGAGTGCAAGAGTGCAGGCTCGGGGTTTAGGGAAATCAGCAGATTTATTTTTGAAGCTATCATTTCAGGGACCCACTGCGTATGTCCTGTCAGGAGGCAGTTGGGTGTGGTCTGGGATTGCCAGGAAAGGAGTCAGCCCTGGGGGGCGGGGTGGGGGGTCACGGCCGGGAAGGAGCCGTCTGCCTGCGCCCTACGCAGCAGCTCAGGGCAGAGGGGAGGTTGCAGGAAAGGGGCTGCGCAGCGTGGCCACCTGTGCCCTGCCCTCCCGGATGTGGTGTTTGATGGGAGGAAGAGGTGGACGCGCATACTTTCGTAGATGAGTAGGTCCGAGTGCTGGATTTTGATAGGAAGTTTTTCAAAAGGTTTTCTATAACTCAAGCCGTGGTTTCCTTTCATGCCTGATGTGCAAAGATTTAAAAATTAGCTGATAATATGGATTTCCCCTGTTTGGTCTTTGTTCCCACTGGTATTAACCGTTTTCCTCAACATAAAGAAATCATTGCCTGAGTTTAAATTACACAGCATAAAAACAAGCTTTCTGATGTGTGTTTACCGGCGGCGTGGTGTGGGTCCTGCAGGGGGAGAGTCCCCTCTGGTTCCACGACTCTTACTCAGACCGGGTTGCTGGCTGGCCCTTTCCTGCCGGGGACAATTCCGTTTCTCCCAGCGACAGTGACGTCCTTCCTGATGCCCGAGTCCCTCAGAGATCTTCTGTGGCGCACTGCCCCCCCCCCCGGTGCGCTCCCCCCCTCCCACAGGCTAACCGCCCAGCGACTCCTGCCCTCGACCTCTCTCTTCCTCCGCTAGCAAGGGGCTGACCTGCCCACTTCGTCGTCTCGGCCTGTCGACCTCGTCTGGGGGCTCGGGGCGCAGCCTGGCCGCCGTCTCTGCAGACTCGGCTCTCTTAGGATTCGTAGCCAGACAGAACTGAGATCGGGGCAGAGCCCGTGCTCTTCATATCGTCTGGGGGAAAGAGCGAAAACGTGAAACATTTTGTAAAAATCGGGTACCAAGTTAAAGTTGACAAACGTTCTGTCTGAATGACCCCATCATGTAGACCCAGGGCGACCATTTGGTTGCGGGAGGAAGGGTGTGTCTCTTCTCTCTGAGGCCGCCTGTCCTTCTGCTCACTCCTCAGTCTGTGTCCCCAGGTCAGTGGCGACAGGACTGCTGGTGTGGGGCAGGGCGTCGGCACCCCGTCTGCAGCGGCCGGACAGCATGTGGGGCCCCTGCTCGCCAGCCTCAGGGCATGTGGGGCCTCCGGTGTGGGGCGTTGGGGTTGAGGCCTTGACCTGCAACCCTGCCCCCTGGAGCAGGAAGCTCAGGGATGCAGCGTTCGCTGCTGTGGTGCTAGCAGAGCTCGGGTCTGCCTGTCGGCCAGGCTTGGAACTGTCAGGCCATGTGCCCAGGGGCAGCCACAGAGCCAGATGCTGCGCCGTGGGGTGACTCGCCTGAGCGCGCGACCCCACGGGTTCCTGAAAGCAGCTTCCGTGCTCCTCCCTGTCCTGGGCCGCTGGTGGTGAAACCTGCTCCTGGTGGCTTACTCGAATTTGTCCCCTCTTCAGGTGTCCTTCAGGCAGGGGGTCGGCAGCCCCTCTCCTCTCGATCCAGAGGTCCTGTCCGTGTTTGTGCCTCCTTTCGTCACTAAGGAGGACAGTCAGACGGCCGGCGTCTCTTCTGCGACTCTGAGCAAGACCAGAAGGCGCTCCTTCAGGAAGAAGAGGGACAAGCCCAAAACAGAGCCCTGGAAGGGCCTCCCTCCTGAAGACGTTAGTGTCCCCGATGGCGTGGACCTGCTCGCTCTGCCTCAGCTCTGCTTCCCAGGTATCCCCCGCCCCGCCTTCCGCCACACCCACGGTGCCGTCTGGAAACCAAGTCAAGAAAGGGCAAGAGATGGGGCTGGTGACCCCTGGCAGCCTTGAGGTCAAACTGCAGGGCTCAATTGTCTCCATCAAGGGGGTTTGGGAGCTGAAGGATAAGTAGTCCACGTAGGGTAGCCCCCGCATGTTGGAGAACAGTCCCCGGCGAGGGGCTGTGGGGTTGGCCAGTGCAGTCGGGAGACGTGTTTTCCAGGGATTTTTCCCCTTAGATTGGCAGGTCTGTCTTCCAGAGGTCGGCAGGTGGACCAGGGTGAGCCTGCAGCGTCTCCCCCCAGGGCGTGCTTTGGTCCAGGCTCCCCGGCCCCTGTTTTCTGCGCCCCTGGGACCCACAGCCCGGGCTCTCATGCTTTCCCCACCTGGTCCGCCCCCAGCAGCGGGCAGCCCTCCTGTTTCCCCCTGGTCCGTGAGAAACGCCGAGTGGCTGATGTAGAAAACTGAGTAGGAACTTGCGCTCCGTCATTTCCTGTCTGGAAGGTTCCGTCGGGAGCGGCTGCTATCTCCTGGTCTCAGGGGTTACAACCCCGGAAGAGCGGGGCAGCCCCGTGCCCGCTGTGCTCAGACACGTTCGCCTCCCCCAGGCCCACCCCAAGGGGTTTGTCTGAGGTTATCCTCGTGCTCCTTCTCTAGATCTTGTAGAGCACAGAGGGTGGCCAAGAAATGGGCCCTGCGGAGGGACAGGGGGTGGCGGCTGGCCAGTGGCCCAACCTGCCCGACCCCCGCCAGGTGCCACAGCTGGCAGGGCGAGGCCAGGCTCTGTAGGCCGCAAAGTGGGCTCATGGGCAGCCCGGGCTCAGAGGTGGTTGCTGCGGGGTCGTGACGAGATTTCCTTTCCTTTCCTCGTCCACAGGGGGCATGTACGTGGCCTCGGAGCCGAAGGAGGACTGTGTCCACTTCCTGGTGCTGACCGACATCTGTGGGAACAGAACGTACGGCGCGGTGGTCCAGTACTATCGGCCCCTGCGCGTATGTGACTGACGCGAATTCCCTCAGAAGTCAGGCCGGGGTGGTTTTTATTTTTGCCAAAATACACACCCCAAGCCACCACCCCCGTGACCACTGTAGTGGATGTGGGTCCGTGGTGCTAAGTGCGCTCCTGCTGCTGGGAACCCCTCCCGCGTCTCATCCCAAAAGATGTTCGTCTCCCTGGAAGTCCCTCCCTCGGCCCCCCTCCTGCCTCTACGGGTTTGCCTCCTCCGGACGCCTGTGTTGGTGGACTCGGGCTGCACGTGGTCTCTGTGTCCAGCTCCCGCTCAGTGGACGCATTCAGAGTTTGTCCACGCTGGGGCAGCAGTGCCTCTGTCCTCAGGGCTGAGTCCTACTGCCGGTGTGTGTGAGCCGTGGCTGGTTTCCCACGCAACCGCCGAGGGCCACTTGGGTTCCTTTGCTCAGGGTGATGGCTTCGGGCCTCCCCTGCCTGGCAGGGCCACGTGTGTGACCTGGCCGGCCTCTCGGGAGCTTGTGGGGGCTGCCATGCACCTGAAGAGGTGGCATGACCCGCTGCCTATGTCGGAGGGTTTTCGGGAGCACAAGGGGCCCCACTGCTTCATCCAGGAAGTCTAGGAACCCACACTGAGGGGGAGGTGGTGGCCCGGATTTTCCTCTCTGCTCTGCCGTCGGAGGCGGGGGCAGCTGCAGTGGGAGAGTTATCCTTAAGTGTCAGGGGCACAGGGCACAACTCGATGGGCTCTGTCCCTTCCTGCCCGTGGAGTGGCACGGATGCACCTGGCGTGCGTCAGAAACATGGGGGAGCCCCGCATCCTGCTGGGGTCCGAGTGCACAACCTCAGTGTCTGGACCAGGCGTCCCCTGGGCGGGTGGCGGTCAGCACGGGGAGGCCACCCCTCAAGGCCGTGTGTGTGGGTGGCTGCAGCTATGACATGGACAGCAGGCCCGCCTGCCTGCCCGGGTCAGGTTGGGGGGGAGACGAGAGGGCCCGAGTTCTTGCCCCTCCCTGGTAGTGCTTCCAGCGGACACAGGACGGGAGGCTGGGTCGTTCAGGAAGGTGCTGGTCTGTGAAGCCATTGCTATGAGAAGTACATGTTATTTTTATTATCATTACATGCATTTTAAAAAGGTCACAGCCCTCAGCTTTGCCTGTGACTCCCCCTACACCTGGCTTTTGGGGTGTGCACGGCCGCTCGCCTGTCCTCTCAGAGCCTGCATGATTTCGGGGTGTTCCCCAGGCCCTACGTGCCGGCCTCCCCACCCTCCCCGTGTGTCCAGGGACCACCCACGCCCCGCCTTGTGCACACGGCCCCTCCCGGAGTGCAGACGGCGCTGTGGTCCTCCTGTGCCGGCCGCCCGCTCTAGGCACGACCCTCCTGCTCTCATTTAATCCGCAGCACAGTGCACCGAGCCCGCTCTCCAGATGAGGACGCGAGCAGTCGCACGGGGAGGGGGGTGACTTGCCCGGGGCCCCCAGCACACTGACCTGTGGGCAGTGGGCATCGGTTCGATGTCAGTGGGCAGACGAACGACGCGCCCGCTGCTTGCTGGGTCCGCGGACACCTGTCTTGCAAGACCCTTGCGTTGGCACCAGCCGCAGGTGAAGCTGTGGTCCCACCGCCATCCCTCCCGGCACCCCAAACCACCCACTGTGGGGGCCGGATTGTGGCCCCCCGTGACATGCCACTCGTAAGCTCCGTGGTGGTCTGTGCCTCTGGAATCCCGGCGCTGGGTGCGTTCTCCAGCTGAGACCCTCCCCCGCCCCAGCACACACACAAACACTCCGCGCTGCAGCATTTTTCCTTCGTGAGCAGAGCCCGCGGCCAGTTCTGTTCTCGCTGTAGGTCCCTTCCCCCCGGGCGGGGCGGGTCTCACCACCTCTGCCACCTCAGCACGTCATGAACCGCGGACAGCAGGCACCGGGAGCGGGGAGGGGGGGTGTCCTGTGTGGACTGGGGCTCCCAGAGACACTGGGGCCCGTCTGCTGTGACTGGGGCCCCCAGTGGCATGACGAGGGGACCATCCACACGGACTGGGACTCCGGAGGGAGCGCGGGCCGGGCGGTGGGGGAGCTCGTGCCGTCCAGGCCCCTGCCCTCTCGCCCCGTCTGCAGGGGCCCACGCTGCTGATGGTAGAAGCCGGGAGCGGCGGGGCCGGGAGGTGACACGGGCCTGTGGCTTTCTCTGCAGGACGCATCGTGTTTCTACAACGGCAAGGCGCACTGGGAGCCATCCTGGCCGACGGCGGGCGTGGCTGGCTGCTTTGTCCCCTTCGCCGTGTGCGTGGTCTCCAAGCTGCCCTATTACAACGCCCTCAAGGACTGCCTGTCCTGGTGAGCTGCGTGGCCTGTGTGTCCGCGAGGCCGCCCCGGTGCTGGTGGGTGGCGGGCGGGCTCTGGTGTGGCTCCGGGAGCTCCCGTGAAGGCCCAGAGGCTTCCGGAGGTGGTAGCGTGTGGGTGCTCGGCCAGACAAGGGAGGGCGAA
Organism: Mustela lutreola; assembly: GCF_030435805.1. NCBI lineage: Eukaryota > Metazoa > Chordata > Mammalia > Carnivora > Mustelidae > Mustela > Mustela lutreola. The sequence goes on along the minus strand of NC_081292.1, from coordinate 2,747,228 downwards.
GCCAAGCTGGGGGGAGTAAAATTAGTGCAGACGATTTGATGTTTGGTTTTTCAAAAAGACGCGCATGAGAAATGGCTCTTCTGGCTGAGACAGTCAGGAGGCTGCCCCCATCAGCCTGGCAGTTCGCGGGCAGCTGACGAATCACCTCCCTTGGTGGCATCTTTAGATTCATGCTGACACCCAGTAGGAGGCCTGAGGACCTAGAGAACTTGTGACGACTCCAGAGAGCATCGCGCTTGCTGCCGTGGTCGGGGGACGACGGTGGCGCGCAGACACGGTCCAGCCCCTGGCCACACGCGCCCTGGCCGCCTGGTTTTCATTCTCTCCAAGTTCTAGTCTTGGAAATCGCAATGGATTCGTGAAAGACTGGGTGGTCCGCGGAGGCTCGCCTCCATGTCGTAATACCCACCGTCACCCCTGGCAAGTCACAGACTTCTAGAAAGAGAGTCATTTTGGTTCTCGGCCTGCGGTCAGAGGGACGAGCAGGAATCCTTCCCGGCCGAGCTCAGGATCCTCGGAACTCAAGGGCCAGCGCCTTCACGGTTCAGCTTTCGAAGTGCAGCTTGTCTCTGCGCAGGGCGTGCGTCTTACTGCCCGACACGAAACGCCTCGTAGAACAGAGTGCGCGCTCGGTCTCCGCCGGGGCGGCCTGAGTGGAGCGCGTGCATGTGGGCATGGCGTGGGCAGTGATGGGATGAGAAGGTAGGGCAGGGTCCCCGTTTCTTTAGTTAACCCTTCATCTTCAGCACCGGAGGGTAGAGCGCACGTCCGCCCATCTGCAGTTTCCCCTTCTGGGAGGCAGGGCGGGTGATCCCACCATCCTCGAACGGAACAGGTTCGGGCCGCACAGCGCCCGCCTCTGAGGACGACAGCACCTGTTCCTCCTCGGGGTCGTTCCCGTACCACTGGCAGCAGATGCCGTCCTGCTGGACGTTGAGGCACATGAGTGTTTAACTTGAAAAACGTGTTCGGTTTCCCTGCTTCTCGAGTTTTCTCTCTCCATGGTCGTTGCTACGGGACAGGAACTAGAAAATAGAAAAAACAAATGACAGAAATCCAAAAAGCAGTTTATAAATGTAGATTTATAGATTTTTAAAATCTGTTTTTCTGCTATCACGGCAGCATGTGGACATGTAGACTGTGCCTCTGTGGACAGAGACTGGGAGAGGATGCTTAGCTGTGTGTGGAGAACTAGGTCATGGAAAGTCTTTGTTCTCTTGGGTTTTTTTTTTTTAACTCAATACTATTCTTTTACCATAAATAACATACAGAAGGACTATTGAATTATCTCTAAATTCTGACACTGACTCCAGGAAGAGCTATGATTTGTTACTTAAAGGAAGAGTATTAGCACTCGGCTTGCGGGCATGTGTGGGGGGCGAGGCTGGGGTCCGGCCCAGGGCACCGAGGCAGGGTGTCCGGCACGGTGGGCTGAAATTTTCCAAGTGTAGACACCGTGTCACCACTACTGCCGTTAACACAGAAAACATTTCCACCCCGCACCAAAGTCCCCTCAGGCCCTGTGGTCGCTTCCCAGCCCCTCTGCCCCCAGGCACCTGCTGGTCCACTATGTGGTTCGGTCAGTGGCCACTCTGCCTTGAACAACACGATTTGAACCGTGTGCATCCGCATACACCCGTATTTTTTGACAAATATAGTACAGTCCTGTAAATGTATTTTCTCTTTCTTAAAATTTTCTTAAAATCGTTTTTTTTTCTGGGCTGACTTTACTGTAAGAACACAGCATATAATGGATATAAGACACGACTGCCTGTTCATCCACTGGGTCATGGGTCAGGCTTCTGGTCGGCAGTGAGCGACTAGTAGTTCAGCTTTTTGATGGGGTGGGAGGTTCTACACAGGTTTTCAGCTGCGTGGGGGGGATGGGTGCCTTTAACCCCTCACATTGGTCAAGGGCCAACCATACTTCCAAAGTCAGAAGGCATTTGGGAAACAAACGCGGTCAAACACTTGCTTTTGAGATGTTGACTTGCTGCTGAAGTAGGACCCAGGCAGAAGATCGCACGAATTCCTGCTGCGTAACCAGCACCCACAGCAAGAAGCAGAACGTGGCCGGACCCCACCCCCCAACACCCCAGTCGCCCTGTACCCCTCTGCAGGCAGGCCCCCCTCCCTGACCCTGGGCGACCGTGCCCTGCAGTCTCACGTCCAGGGTTGTCCCCCGTTGCCAGACGGCCCCAGAGCTGCCGGCAGACACATGAGCACAGAGTAGAAATGCTACGATGACCATTGGAGGCTCATACTTATTTTGTGATTTGATTTTTTTTTCTTTTAGTTTATTGACTCATCTGAAGCTCTGTAAAGATTTCGAAGTTGACAATCACATAAAAGATTTTGCTGCAAAACTGTCTTTAATACCTAGCCCGCCACCTGGACCCCTTCATTTGGTAATTAAATCTGGAATTTTGTCTTTTCTTTGCGAATAGCTCAAGTCATATGATGATGGTGGTTTTAATGTTTTAAACTATTTCTTACGTTCTGGTGTGTTTAAATTAGGCTTCTCGGGTTCCTTACAGAATCCTCTGATTGCACAGTTTCTAAAGATGAGTTTGCCCGGCGGCCCGTGATACATGGTGTGGAGCTGGTGGTGGCCCCCTTAGTGCTTAACACACCGGTGCATTCCTTGCAGAAAACATACAGAATTTACTTAAATTACAAATTTCCCTTTGGTTTATTTGTCTGGCATCTTGGGTATTACATTGACTCATGTTTTCTCCTGTCCATGGTGATTCACGAAAAGTACCTGGCTTATTTTTTGGTTTTTCCCAGTGCCACTGTGTTGTTGAATGACTGGCCAAGCTTCCCGGGGATCTGGGTTTCCCTGGCATGCTTGTCCTGAAACGTTGGCTCTACGTGAGGGTTCTGGGGAGAGCTGTGGGCAAAGGCAGCCTACGTTCCCCCTGGGCTGAGTAATGGGCCAGACAGCCGAGCTGTGGTGACACCTGTCTGGCTCAGCAGTTTCCAGACTGACGCAACCACCCAGTGCTTCCTCGTTCTCCGAGAGGCGCCCGCCCAATTAGGGTCTCGACGCAGATTGTAAAAGTCGATCCTGTTCCGCTCAGTCCCTTCTGGGAGATGAGACGGCGATCTCCGTTCCCTACGTCTGGTTAGTCACAGTTGGAAAGATTTGTTTTATTTCGCAGGAGACATGGGATTATGAACTTAAATTGTATATTTTTAATATCACCCTACAGTGTGTGGGGTCGGGGGAAGTCCTGCCTGATGCATTCCAGACCCAGAGACAAAGGAGGTTGCCTGCACACCTGGGTTCCGCTCCCAGAATCCTGTGTACGGACATCGTGGGGTACTTGTTTTGTGCGAGGCCTCATCTTTATTATGTGGATAATGGTGTTTTTTATGATTCGGCGAAGTCGTCAGAGTTTCCTTCTTGCTCCGTTCACTCAACAAGTATTCCCTGAGGACCAGCTAAGCAGGGAACAAAACCAAGTCCAGGGCAGTCTGAGGGTTGGCTGTCGGTATTGGGTTCTGCCTTCGAGCACGAGTAAGGCTCGAACCCGCACCAATCTGCGTCCCTCGGAAGCTTGCATTGAGTCATACGTGGTTCTCCGACTTTCGCTGCCCTCGTGAGAAAGCTTCCTGGGAGTCGTTCTGGATGCCTCTTCTCTTCACCCCTGCGTCCCTCCATCACTCAGCCCTGACGGGCCAGCTCCTGGCGTTTGCCTGTAGTTGCCCCGCCCCATGCATCTGTGTGACCTGAGGAGCTGCAGGTCTGTCCGCGTCCATTCTTCACCCTTCGCTCAGTTCATGCTTTGCACAATGGCTGCAGAGACTGTTAACATCTCTCCGTTGGGCTCTCCTTTTATGCTTAAAACCCCAAATGGCTTCTTGCTGTGTACCTACAGCCAGTCCTACCTCTCTGGCCCCTGTGTCATCACGTCCTCCTGTCTGTATCCTCACCCCCTTGCTCGCTGTTGTCCAGCCGCACTGGGTGTCCCTCCGTCCCTCATGGCTGCTGCCCCAGGGCCCTTGCACATGCTGTTCCTGGAAGTCAGGTATTTCGCAACAGCCTCTGTGACCGCCCACCCCATCCCCATGCCCCCTTCCCGCAGAGCCCAGCCCCCTCTGCAGCTGGGGCTCATGCACGTGTTTTGCTTCATGTCCCTCTTCTCTGTTGGCCTCCGAGCTGCGTGAGGAAGGGTTCCCCTGCCGAGCTGCATGTGTGGCACTGTTACCACACCTGCCCTGCCTTTGCTGCTCCCGCAGTTGTGGAGCAGAAGATGGAACGGATGGGTCGTGTTTTGGTGTTAGCCTGTCGTGTTCTCAGAGTGGGGCCTGCTTCTCGCTTCTGGCGCGTCTGTCCAAATGAGCTGAGCCCGGCTCAGGCCTGCTGCTGTGACCCTTCCTTTGCAACCTCACCAGCTCTGAGGCTGAGACGGGGCCGTGACCCATCTTCAGGGGTGTTGAACCACCGTGGCTGTTCCTTGTTTCCGAGACACGCAAGGCCAAGGTTCTCCTCTAATCCAGGAGCCGGTTCAGGAATTTCCAGAACCCACTGCAAACAAACCTGGGTGGCGAGGCTGTGTAGCTGGTGGTCAGGAGCTGCAGTTCCTGTGAGTCAAGTGTGGGGTCATCTCCGGTCTGGGTCGGAAGAGGCGGCGCCCAGCCTCAGCCCGGCCTGGCGCCTGGACCACTGGCCTGAGGGCAGGAAGGACACCCCACGGCTCTGGCTCGCTCTGCTGCTTCTCTGCCCACCAGTGCTCTGACCTCATGGGCTTTCAGAGCTCGGGCCGAGTTCCTGGGTGTGCACGCGAAACGTGCCTTTCCCTTCTCGCTGTACCTGACTCACTTCCTGTGTTGCTCTTGGTGGGGGCCCGTTGTTTGTCTGGGGCTGCAGTCAAGCGAAGCATGGAAAGTTTCTCTGAAGTGTCTCTGCCTCAGTTTCTTCACCTGTGAGGTGGGGGCCCCAGAGCCCAGCTCAGAGGGTGTGGGTCTCACGCGTGGCGCGGTTGCTGGCGTCCAGGGGGGCCCTGACAGCATCTCTGGTAAGAATGATTGGCGTTTGTATTTAGTTTTTATCTGTGGTTGGGAAGCCGGTCGACATGTTTGGGTTTTTTTTAAATATCGAGGGGAGTTTTCCACATACGCTTCACCGTGTTTCCTAGTTCCTCGCCCCTGGGAGCAGTAACTCTGCTTCTGCTTGTTTCGTTACTGTCCACACAGGCGCACCAGCCTTGTTTCTGACGCGTCCTGCTTCCACAACCCGTGGGTGACAAGACGCTGCCATCGGGGGGCACTTGCAGAAAGTGGTCCTTTCTTGTCCTCTCTGTACAAGCAGTCACACACGGCAGTGGTGACACAGCGGGAGGTGTGGATGGTGAACATTCGTTCTGGAGCCTTCTCTAGCGAGGGCTCCGCATCTCTCCGTGTCTCTCGTGTCCTCCGTCCACACTTGCCCTGGCGCGACCTTCTCTGTCCTCAGATTCTAATCTCCTCCCTGTGTTTTCAGCCCGGCACTGCTCACCCTCCGTTCTGCTCGTCCCCAGCTCCGGGGGTGCTGCTGGGGACCCTCCACAAGGCTGACACCCATGGTCAGGAGTGAACTTGCCATCCAGCTGGAAGGCCCCTTGGTGGAGGGGCCCCTAACGTCCTCCTCCACCCACTGTGTCCTTTAACACAGGGAGGGCATTTTGCAGATATCAAATTCGAATTGAAGTGTTATTTTGAAATACTATCACTTGGAAAAATAAAGTCTTTTCTGCGATTTCTTAAAGGCATGTCTTTAAGGCTTTGACAGTTATGTTGAAAATATTAAGAGAATTCGTAATGTGCAGGGAGCGTTCTGGCTAAGATGAACCTGACCGTGCTTGGGTTTGAGCCTGTGCTGACCAGAACACACGTCCGGCGTCAGTCACTCTTCACCGATGGGCAGTTTGCTCATGAGTTAGGAGTGTAGGCAAGACTGGCTGAAGAAGATCTTCGGTACTGGATCTGCGTGGTAGCCTTTCTCTGCAGTTGTGCGTGTCTAGACTGTTTGGTTCTGGGACATACACGGTGACAGCATGAGTCTTCAAACACATACCCTAACTCAGACGCCTTTGGCGCCTAAACGGAGAGTCTCGGTGTCTTTCAGTCTCTACTAGGAGCGGCTCTAAACTAATTACGGAACTTGATCATCACAGATATTTAACATGAAGCCACTGCAGATCGTGTTTCCCTCCCGTGCGGACCCCGAGAGCCCGGTCATCG